>NC_056686.1:135877999-136205499 GCF_018350215.1 Panthera leo
TTTCTCTGGTTATAAACCATATAAAGTATAATGTCATCTGCAGACAGTTAAAGTTTGACTTCTTCCTTGCCAATTTGGATGACTTTAATTTCTTTTTGTTATCTGATTCCCGAGGCTAGGACTTTCATTGCTATGTAAAATAACAGTGGTGAGAGTGGATATCCCTGTCTTTTTCCTGACCATAGAGAAAAAGGTCTCAGTTTTTTTCCCATTGAGGATGATATTAGCTGTGGGTTTTCCACATATGGCCTTTTATATGTTGAGGTATGTTCACTCTAAACCTACTCTGTTGAGGTAAGTTTATTTATTTATTTTGAGAGAGAGAGAGGGCAGAGGAGGGGCAGAGAGGGAGGGAGAGAGAAACCCAAGCAGGTTCTGCTCTGTCATCATGGAGTCCAATGTGGGGCTCAAGCTCATGAACCATGAGATCCTGACCTGAGCTGAAATCAGTAGTCAGACACGTTTAACTGACTGAGCCAACCATGGGCCCCAAATTGAGGGGTTTTATCCTGAATGGATTTTGTACTTTGTCAGATGCCTTTTCTTCGTTTATTGAAATGATCATATGGTTCTTATCTTTTATTTTATTAATGTGTTGTATCACGTTGATTGATTTGTGAATATTGAACTACCTTGCAATCCCAGAAATAAATCTTGGCCTAAAACAGGTCCATTTTCCTTTTTTGGTTTGTTTTGAGTTTTTTACATGACCGTCATCTAATAACATTCTTAACTTCTCCTGAAATGAAACTATCATTAAACTTGACGTAGTGGAGAGTGGAGGTGGGAGATTTGGCTTTTTCTCTCCATTCCTGTTTAATTACTCCCTTTCTGACTTCTAGTTGTTATTTTAGACACTTGGGGTGGGGGAGGGTCTAAGCAGGTACCAAGAGCAGAAATAAAAGGAAAAACCAGGAACGATCCTTATTTGGTTGATGATGGATACTGCTGTAATCTACTTTCATTATGTCAGAGCCTGGAGGATCTGAGGGTGAATCCTTTTTCCTAATGAGCATATTCTTGGCTTCTTCAGAGATTGTCCTACTTCCCAGGGATCATCTCTGTTCATTACTCCAATAATGCTTATTCCCACAGACTTTTGCTCTTAGAGTCCCATGACATGATTTGGCAGAGCTTAAAATGACTCCAGCCAAGCAATCTCTTTGCATGGCACCCCAGAAATACAAATACATCTCTTGCCCCAATAAACTCTGTGATCCAAACAAATCCCAAAGTCTCTCCTGTTGCCAAAGGTTGCTTTTGGTATTTTAGGTGTAAGTCAGTACTCTGTGTCATCCAAAACCAAAGGAAACATTCCCTGGTTTCTCGGGGGAGATGCATCCCACAAAGCCCCTTTCTCTAGGTTTAGGAGAAGGTAAGACTCAACTGCCCTTTCGGGAAGAGTAGAGAAACTCACAGAATGGCTAAGGCTCTTTGACAAAATGTTTTTTCACTTACGTGCCTGATCCAACAGAATCGCCTGATAATTTTGGACTCAGATTCTGTTTTTCTTTTCTTTTTTCTTTACAAATTTTTCCTGTGGTAATTTACTCACCTTCACTTTCGTATTAATATTAGTATATACATTGTGAGCACCACCCCTGAACCTAAGATTGCAATCATTCAATGTTTACAATTTGCTACATAATAAAATATGTCTAAGTGGTCAATACAATTTTTAAGATGTTCGTGAAAATTTAGTCCACTTGAATCTTCCCAGTAAATTCAACTCATCTAGTCTCTCACAGGCTTAATAGGCAAACTGTAAGACACCAAAGTCATACCAGGATAACTTTATTTCCTAAAATATTATAGCTGGTCATTTCTAATCTATTTTTATCCACCATTCTATAAGCTCTTTGTGGATAGGGACTATATATATTTTGTTAATTGTTGTATCACATGCTTAGCACTGTACATATCACATAGTAGGTGTAACAAATAATTGTTGAACAAATGGAAAACCCCATCAGTTGAGAAATGAGAAGATTCATTTCCTGGCTATATGCCAAGTAAGATAAAAACAGGGAGGAAGGCAAACCATAAGAGATTCTTAATTACAGAGAACAAACTGAGGGTTGCTGGAGAGATATTGGGTGGGGGGATGGGCTAAATGGGTGATGGAGGGCACTCTTGGGAGGAGCACTGGATTATTATATGTAAGTGATGGATCACTAAATTCGACTCCTGAAATCATTATTAAACTATATGTTAACTAACTTGAACTTAAATTTTAAAAACTTAAACGAATAAATGTCACACAGGAAAAAAAAAAATTCTGACATAGCATAGCAGTATGGTATCATATAGTGGTCATGAGTAAGATTATTGGCCTCTAAACCTAAATATGCCATTTACTGGAGCAGAGGACTAACATTTAAAAATTTCTATGCCTTGTTTTATTCTCAATAAATCATGTTTGCACTATAGTTCTTCCGCTACCAAGCCTCTCCACACAACTTGGCCTTCTTAGTTTATAGATAGGAAGACACAAGAACACAGGGAAATCTGTCAGATCCTTATTTTAAGTTCTTTTGCAGACATCTGTTAATTTGTAACACAGGGAATAAGACCAATACAAAATCACTTTAGCTTGCAAGAACTAAGCTAAAGATGGCAGGGGAGGGGAGATTTATTTTAGAATTATAAAATTTTAGTTTTGCATTAAAAATGGGAAATATGGGGTGCCTGGGTGGCTCAGTCGGTTAAGCGTCGACTTCAGCTCAGGTCGTGATCTCATGGTTTGTGAGTTCAAGCCCCACATCAGACTCTGTGCTGACAGCTCAGAACCTGGATCCTGCTTCAGATTCTGTGTCTCCAGAGCTCTCTCTTCCCCTCCCCCGGTTGTGCATGTGTGTGCTCTCTCTCTCTCTTCAAAAATAAATAAATAAAAATTGTTAAAAATTGGTAAATAGAGTTTAAACTACAAACTATGGAGGAAACGGAGAATACAGAAAGATATAAGAGAATATTTCTGGAGGCTGTAGAAGAATATTAAAAATTTGACCAGACAGCGGAGGAATTAATATTGAAAAGAGTATGAGTAGGAATAAACAGAGACTGAATATGTGAGAAGATGTGCAACTCTCACCCCCTGGGCCAAATCTCAGAGATACATACCAAGAAGTCCAAGTGGTTTGGAAGATACTAAAGAAGTAGGAGTTTGAACTAACTTCCCAGATTAAATTGTAGGAAGCTTGATGCCTTATAGAGGTACAATGATAGGGGGTGGGGAGAGGGCTCTGAGTCTGAGACCCCTGAGATCAGCCATGTGTGGCAATGTGGTGTTACAAAAGCACAGTTTCTGATCCCCTGGAGAGTTAAGGAGGAGAGCCAGAGTGGGAGAGGATCTTACAGTGGTGCTCACAGTTCAGTCACTGAGCGCTCTGAAGGACCTGCATGGGTAGTGCAGGGTATAGAGAAACCTCTGTTTACTCACCAACTGCAGTGGGGACAGAAGCTTATGCTCTAGGACTGTAGGGCAGCCAGCACATCAGGGGAGACCTACCAAGGTATCTATTCGCAATGTAGAGCGCTACTTCAGACTTTCTGGGATTTAGAACACTCTGGGTAGAAAGGAAGAAACAGCAGATGGGATATAAGGGGAATCCTCAACTGAGTGGGCATTACTGCGTTTTAAACTGGAAATGACTCAGTTCTCAAGATCAACTTTGCTGTTACTACTAGGTCTAAAGAATTAAGCTAACTGCCATATAGAAAAATAAATAAACAAAGGTAGGAGATTAAAACCTGAATTTTGTAGACTACTAAAAATATGAAATAATCATGTCCATGGCATTAGCTATGACAATGTCTGCAAACTCTGGTAATTAGATGTAGATATAATTAGGGGAGCATAGGTGCCTGTGAAATTGTTTCTAACTTTGCCCTTTCACTCTCCAAATTGTCCCAGTTATGGGCATCTTCTAACAATAATAGAATTGTGTTTACCTATGATAATTCAGGTAAGTTCTTAGCACATTAGCTGATGACTCCTAAGCACCCAATAAACTATTTTTGTTGTTTTCATCAGCATCTCAAGCTAAATATAAAGGTTTTGAAAATGGGTAGAATTTCCTCAATCATGGAAAAATCTTGAATCCTCATGTGAACACTGAGCAGTATTGTTTCCCTCATAGAAATGGTTCTGAACAAACTAGTATTAGTCCTTTTCTGTACTAACATTAGAAAATGCCAAAGAACTAATATAGGACTCCAAAAGTTCCAACTTTGCTACTTGAGAATATTTTTCTATAGTTGAATCATGATAGAAGCAATAAATTTACTCTCTAACCCTCCATAGAATGAAATGCAATCATTAATGGATGCTTCGAGCTCAAAATATATTTAAACAGCTTTGAAGTGTCATGTTAAAGATGCATCTTAGTTACATAGTAAGGAGTAAGGAGAAGACATCTCTATGCCATCTGGACAAGCTTCTGCATCTAGTTTTCCTTCCTACCAGTGGACCTTGTTCTTTACCAATGGATGACAATGGCTCTAGAGCAAAGGCTCTTTCAATGAAAGGTAAGCCCTTATGAATTAGGAAACTATAAAAGAAATGAATACTAGCTGCCCAGTAGCCTATATCATTTTAAGAAACAATTACAGATTTTTTCCCCCTCTCATATGGCAGGATGGTGTAGGGATATTAGGCAAATAGGTATCTAACCATTGACAAACACCTGTGCCAGCTCACCAGCCACATGAAAAACTCAGGCTCAGTGTCCATCTCCGTCCACTGCACAGAACAGACAGGACTCAGTTGCATAGTCTGCACTGGCCTACATGTGACGATTTCATTCTTGAAGTCCTCTTCTTTACTCTAGCCCTTGGCAATCTCATCCACTCCCCGCTTCAATTATCACCTCTGTGGGAGTGACTCCTGCTGCTACCCAATCATTGTTCCTTTGTATTTACTTAAAATGTTGAGTTGTTTTGAAGATGACCCCCTCCAGTCATGCCACTGTCTCCATCTTTTTGTCCTTGTCATCTTCAGGCCTTCTGGTTCTTTTTGAGGAATTATTAGTCAGGTCACAGTTTCTAGCTCTAGCCTGACTCCAAATGACTCTTTCTCTATACGGTCATCTTATGTGTCTTCATTGCCCAAGGTCTCACCCTCTAATACTGTCACCTTTTAGTTAATCCAATCTTTAAAACTAGCTCACCATTTGGAATAATTCCAAACTCTACTCTTAAACTACAACCTTTGAGATTATTGAAAGCTGTGTCTATGCCTAAACTTTCTTTGTAGACCTCAAAAGATTTACAGGACCTTGCCTTTAGAATGAGACATCTCCTTCACCCTTAAACAGCACATTTTTTTCTTTATTCTTACCTTCTTATGCATAGTTTAACACCCCTCTTTCTTATCTCCTGCCCTTGGCATCTTTCAAACTGATTTCCCAACTCTTCCACTATAAGCTTCTCACTCAAACTTCTGTTTCTGTTTCACTTAAGTCTCACTTCCAGGACATATACCAATTCTGTAACCTTTGATGTAGTTGTTTCCAGTTTATAAGAATTGTACTCACAGCAATAGCAGTGTCCTTGGGCATTTTGTAACTGCCTGTGGATTTAGTATTCATTTGGAGAAAGATTCATCCTTGGCACACCCATCTATATCAGAAAGGATGTGACGTCTGGTAAAAGCCCACTCTACCCAACACTGCACTGTGCACATTTATGACGCCATTTAGTCCTCGTAAAAACCTTCCTAAATCGATACTACCCCCATTTTAAAGAAGTAGAAACTGAGAAGTTAAGTGTTTTTCCCATAAATCCAGAATTAGTAAGTAGGAGAGTTAGAATTTGAACGATGCCACCTAAGCATTTCTGCCCCCCAAAATGAAACGGTGATCCAGTGCTCCTCTGGGGAAACACGGCCTAGAATAAAGCCCAGTCACAATGGGTGTTTTCCATCCATCTCAGGACACTGTTATTAGAGAAGTATAAAAATAAAGTTTCACATGTTAGGAAACTGAGGCACAGAGAGGCTAAGTCACTTGGCCAACTCATGTAGTCAAGCATAAGCGTCAGTGTGCACTTGTGCTCATTTATTCAAGTGAAGCCATTTGAATGAAACATGTTCCATTGCATAAATGAGTAAAACATGGCACGCAAAGTTGCAATGTTTGGTTCCTTGGGCTTTCTGAGTATAATCTGACAGGCACACCAAACTGGCTTCCATGGGCTATTACCTATTGAGAGTGATTTACTCACTGAAATTTCCTGGTGGACTAACACCATGTGAGCAAAAAAATGTGGGCTTCGTGATGCCTCAGATTCATTTTAATATTATTTATTTAGAACATCCAGGACTTTTTTTTCTCCCTTGAGAGGTCTGGCTTCAGATTATAACAGATCCAGCAGCCCTCCTTTGAGGCACAGATGGGAAATCTGTCTGATACTCTGTAAGGAACCATGCACAGGCACATGATTTTAAGTGATCAGATCATCATTCAGTGGTCCCATCAAGGAAGACATCATAGTCATCATAATTTCTTCAAAATTCTGCCTGCAGATAAATACTTTTGTTTCACAGTTATAAGTCATTTTTCAAAAGTAAATGTATCCAGATAAGGCACAACATCTAGGTTATATCTGTGGTGTATAATTTAAGAAAGCGGGAAACATACAGGGATAATGCCTGCTTTAGCTAAGATAGAGAATGACAAGGCACAGGAGAGTGACTGGTACCAAAGATCGCATTTGTCCACTTGACAGTTTCCCTGAAATAGACCCGATTCCCAGATGTTGAAAATAACCTTTGCCAATTACCTTTCCCCTATAAAACTGACTTAGGCTGACACCCACTTGTCAAGGCCTAACAGATACCATACAGAATAATGTGTAAATTATCTTTTCAGTTTTTACTATTAGTTTTCACTCGACCAGGTTTACAAGGGTGTGTATGTGTGTGTGTGTGTGTGTGTATGCGTGTCTTGGGGGTGAGCTTACATAGCTATAGGAATCTACTTTGGAGAACTTACTCTGACAATAGAGGGGTAACTGAATGACGGGCAGGCTTCAGAAGAGATGTAAAATCATTTATAAAAGTGGAAAGATCCAATGTTCCGATGATTAAAAGAGATCCTGAACACATTTTTTAAATGATTTTGAGTATCTTACTGATAATAAAAATGAATGAGTGAGAAAGTAAGAGAGACAATGTGGGTGCCTAGCCAAAGAAGGATTCATAGTTTATTCCAGAAAACTTTTAAAGCCAAGGGTGTTTACCACTTTGTTTAAACAGGACAAAGAGTCTTGAGTATGTTTTAAAACACCAAACACTTCAGGGAAATGGAAAATACCATGTCAGACAGGGGGACACAGGTAATTGTTTCCTCTGGTGAGCTGTAGCCCTTGAAAGCTCATTTATGTTATCACTAAGGTGAACCCGAGGTTTTAAAGAATTGTAAATATGTATATATAGAGCACATCCAATCAGAAAAAAAGACCCAAGCCATGTGTGTGAGATGAATTATACTGATGTCTGTTATAAATCCCTAACATAGCTCATGAGATCAATTAAGATGTTCAAGCAGCTACAAAAAGGATGATTGAGGCAAATGGTAACATCAGGATGACCATATGGTAAGGGGAAACTAGAACTGTTTGGACGTAAAATGAGAGCCATCGGAATTCTAGTTACAATCATACACTACACAGTGAGGAGAGAGCAGAATGAGGCAGCCAAGAAAAATACTAGATGAAGAACAGTTTGGGCAGTGATAAAGACAAACAAGCTTGTGTTTCCAAGTCAATAAACAGGTGGTAGGAATAGAGGGTGACATCATCTGTGTCTGCTCTCCTTCCCTTCCCTAGACCAAGAGCCTACTGGTTTGCTGCAGGGCCAGGTATTTGTCAGAGAAGTAGCTCTTGGATTTTAGAAGTGGTGAAAGGAGCTTTTTGAGGAGTGTTTAGCCAAGGGGAAAACTATTTCTTAAATGAGACCATCAAAGGTTGTATTCCCCCTGCTTTTCTCTGGAATAAGCATGTTAATTGTGTTGCTCTATACATGATCTAGGACAATTTCTCGCAAGGCTGCCCGGTGGGCAATTTAACTACAAGCCATCATCACCACAGGACACAATGGCCTTTGCAAAACTTAGCACACCTAGAAATGCATTATCAGGTGACAACAGCCTTGCCAGTTCATGTCACCCCAGCAGTAATGTCTAAAAGGCTTTCATTTTTCAAGTTTTCTTCAAACTGCTGAACTGTGATAGGCTAACTTTTCTCAGCAGTCTTAAATCTATATTTACTAATGATTCCGTCATGTGTTGAAAGGAAAATCTTCATCAATTAATGATATTGAAACATAAGAGCTTAACCCAGCCCTCTAGATAGAATATGCCTTTTGGAAAATCCACTAATCTTTTTATTCACAAATAATGAAGCAAATCTGAATATATTTGAGCTGTCTGAAGCGAAATAGAAATCTCACACTGCAGAACACTTCATGATCAACAAAGGGGAAAAAAAAAGCAATCTTCAAAAGATGCACAGGAAGGAAAGTATCGTGTTTAAAAACGTGGGTTTTGAAGCCATATCTGGAACTTACTCTGTATGTGACATTAGGCAAATAACTTTAACCTCTCTGTACCTGGATACTCACGTCTTTACAATAGATACAATAATTGAATTTATCTCATAGGTGGGTTGTGAGGATTAAATTATATAAAACACATAATGTGCCTAACACAATATTTTGTATACAGGAAAGGTCCACTAAAGATTAGTTACTATTGACATTATTATAGAAATAACGTAAGTGGTAAGAAAAAGGATAGTCTTGTTTATGTCAAATGGAAAAAAATGAAAAAGTCAGTGGTTCTCAAGTATTAGTATGCATAAGGATCACTCAAGGAGATTATCAAGAATGCTGATTTCTGGCCCTCAACTCCAGAGACTTTAAGTTATTATTCTTTATATAACACTGTCTGGCAATTCTGATACTCATGGTCCACCAAGTATAGTTTGAGAAATGCTGAAGTAAGATATGCCCTGTCAAATTGTCAACAAATCTAAGTAACTATAATCACTAATGCCCAAGTTGGGAATACCTGGGTCCATCTGACATTCACTTTTTCTTATGCAATTAAGTATAAGCAGCGGCTTGAGTTGATGTCTAAGGTTGTAATTTTCTCTATAGAAAAATCTGTACAGTAGAAATCGCTCCATATTCTTTTCTTAAAACTATTTGCTACAATAGTTCTATTTAATTACCAGCCACCTCCTCCAGACACTGCCTTAGTCTCTGTAGTTACCCTGATGAAGGCATATTGTCCTGTCCATAAGGAGCTTATAGTATGGTGAGAAAACTGTTGAGTAAATAAGAACATTTAAATATAGTATTAGAAAGACTATAGCTATGTAAGCAAAAAGTCGCGTGAAAAAAAATAGAGACACATGTAATCAATGAATGGTATGGAGGTGAGAAAGTTTATAGAAAGTGAAGAAAATTGAGACCATAAAATTGGGAACATATCAAGCAGTTTGTAGAGGTTCACATTTCAACAAGCATATGCTTAGTTCCTTTTTTTTCCTCCAAATTATTGTGCTAAGCAATAAGGGAAGTTAGAGGCTGTGACTCAGCCCCTGCTCTAAATGCGCTTATATTTTAGTGAAAGACTTAAGTGTGTCACACATAATTAGAGTTAAAGAAGACTATAACAAGTGATAGAGTAAAGAAATGTTTCTAAACGGCAGTACTACTGACATTTGATTGTCATCCCCGGCCTCTACTTACTAGTTGCTAGACATCTTCTTCTCTCCACTTCCCCCTGAATCGTGACAATTGAAAATGTCTCCAGACATCCCCAAATCTCCTGTGGAGAGCAAAATCATCCCTATTTGAGAATTAGAAATTCAAAGCTAGACATGAAATTAGAAAGGGCGAGATAAACTTCAGTCAAGGTTTATCGGGAGCTAGAGGGAGTTGAGCTGGCATTTGAATGGTATACAGTGTGAAAGAAGATACTGCAAACAGGAAAGTCAACCACTAGGAATTGGCTGCATGAAAGAAATGTGGAAGTAGAGATGAAACATTTAGGATCATGGGAATTCTTATACGTCAAGGTATGAATATTAGACTTCATTTTGAGGACATGAAGGACACAAATATTTTGGAGCAAGAATAATATGCTCTGGTCTTAGAAAGGTAACTCTGATGGTAGTGTAAAGAATGCATTAGGAGAGACTGACAGAAGCTAGAAAAACCAGTTTGGAGGTTACTGCAGTAATACAGCTAAATCTGGATAGTCATAACAGAAATTGACAAGAAGAGATGGATCGAAGAAACACCAGGGCAAACTAGACAACTCTAATGCGAAGCGAGCAGGAGGGATGTATTTCTGGCTGGAAAGACTTGGTAAAAGTTGATGTGACTATTGGTTCTCAAACTTCTTGGGAGCTTCCCTGGTGTAATCAGAAACCAGCACTCCACCTCCCCAACAGAACATATAGGACAGGGAGAGACTGAAGCCATTCCAGGTTGGTGGGTGGCAGTGTATTTATTTTTTTAATTTATTTTTGTTTATTTAAAATGAAATTAGTTAACATACAGTGTCATCTTGATTTTAGTAGTAGAATCCAGTGATTCATCTCTTACACATGATACCCAGTGCTCATCCCAAGTGCCCTCCTTAATGCCCATCACTCATTTAGCTCATTCCTCCCACTCACCTCCCCTCTAGCAGCCCTGAGTTTGTTCTCTGTATTTAAGAGACTCCTATGGTTTGCCTCTCTCTGTGTTTTTACCTTATTTGTCCTTCCCATCCCTGATGTTCATCTGTATTTCTTAAATTCCATGTATGAGTGAAATCCTGTATCTGTATTTCCCTGACTTATTTTGCTTAACAAAATACAGTCTAGTTCCATCCACATTGTTGTAAATGGCAAGATTTCATTCTTTTTCATCATTGAGTAGGATTCCATTATATATATATATATATATATATATATATATATATATATATATGCATGCCGCATCTTCTTTACCCATTCATCACTTGATGGACATTTGGGCTCTTTCCATAATTTGGCTATTGTTGATAGTGCTGCTATAAACCTGGGTGCATGTGCCCCTCTGAATTAGCATTTTGTATCCTTTGGATAAATACTAATGATGTAATTGCTGGGTCATAAGGTAATTCTATTTTTAATTTTTTGAGGAACCTCCATACTGTTTTCCAGAGTGGCTGCACCAGTTTACATTCCCACCAACAGTGCAAAAGTGTTCCCCTTTCTCCACTCTTTGCCAATATCTGTTGTTTCCTGAGTTAATTTGAGGCATTCTGACAGGTGTGAGGTGATATCTCATCGTAGCTTTGATTTGTATTTCCCTGATGATGAGTGCTGTGGATGGCAGTTTTAATAGACAAAGGAGACCAACACACAAGGCAGCAAGATGAATGGATCACCACATTTGCCAGTCACATCTTCAAAGTTTATATATAGACCTTAACTAGGTTTATTCATGTATGCCATGCAGGTGTTCTCAACACCCCAAACCATTACCTTGGATCAGCCTTCAGGAACAGGAAAAACAAGTGAAACACACATTCAAAAGACAGGGGAGGGGGTGAGGAGCTTTCAGTCATCCAACCCAAGCTCACAAGTCAACTGGTAGCCACAACCTTTTGATGACATTACCCAACAGTAATAAATGCAATGCAAGATACCCAAGGAAGAAATGTTGTCAGCTTCATTTGGATAGCTTCAAAACTTTTAGCATCAGAGCTATTTACCCGGTTCAAAGCCTTCTTCAATTTGGACTATAGAGGTTCCAGTCTGAAAGCTGGCTTACTGCTCACTCAACTCAAAACAAAAGCTGAGAATGTTACTCCATACTTCCTACTAATGGGAGATGATTAGTACAAAATTTATCTACTTGCAAAATAGCACAGGAGAGAAGCGGGAACCTCTTGCACTGTTGGTGGGAATGCAAACTGGTGCAGCCACTCTGGAAAACAGTGTGGAGGTTCCTCAAAAAATTAAAAATAGATCTACCCTATGACCCAGCAGTAGCACTGCTAGGAATTTACCCAAGGGATACAGGAGTACTGATGCATAGGGGCACTTGCACCCCAGTGTTTATAGCAGCACTCTCAACAATAGCCAAATTGTGGAGAGAGCCTAAATATCCATCAACTGATGAATGGATAAAGAAATTGTGGTTTATATACACAATGGAGTACTACGTGGCAATGAGAAAGAATGAAATATGGCCCTTTGGAGCAACATGGAAAGAACTGGAGAGTGTGACGCTAAGTGAAATAAGCCATACAGAGAAAGACAGATACCATATGTTTTCACTCTTATGTGGATCCTGAGAAACTTAACAGGAACCCATGGGGGAGGAGAAGGAAAAAAAAAAAAAAAAGAGAGAGAGGTTAGAGTGGGAGACAGCCAAAGCATAAGAGACTCTTAAAAAAATGAGAACAAACTGAGGGCTGATGTGGGGGTGGGAGGGAGGGGAGGGTGGGTGATAGGTATTGAAGAGGGCATCTTTTGGGATGAGCACTGGGTGTTGTATGGAATCCAATTTGACAATAAATTTCATATATTTAAAAAAATAAAAAAATCAAAATAAAACAATCAAAATAAAAAATTTAAAAAAAATTAAAAAAATAGCACAGGAAACACACATGAGCTACCCAACCCTTAAATATTAAATACATATGCAGAGCCAAGAATTTCCATATATATGAAAATATCCAGCAAAATGGAGAATAATTCAAAGATAAATAAGCAAGAAAACTGAAACCTGAAGAATAAAAGTTAATTCTGGAAACTTAAAAATGACAAGTTGAAAAAAAAAAAACTTTGATGACTATATTAAGAAAGTTTTAAGAAGGTATAATATCCATAGGCCAAAAGAGCACCATAAAAGGATTAAACACTGAACAGACGGAGCTCTTTCCAAGGGCACATGTCCAATTCGAAAGGTTCACAACATGCCTACCAAAACATAAAAGATCCATATTTAGACTTCTCTTATTGAAAAGAGAAGCCTGTAGCTTAGACAAAAATCAGAAACATCACCAACTTTTTGATCACATCTTTGGATTCTAAGAGATTGTGAAGCAAATTCTACAAAATTTTAAAAGAAAATGAATTTGAACATAGTATTTGATACCCAGCAAAACTATTATATTTTTGTAAGATAGAAATCAGAACACATAAAGGCTTTCCTTCCGAGTAATTTTAAAAGTTTGTTGAAGCAATATTTTGTCAAAAGGGGAGATATATGAAGACATAGGAAGATATGTGATCTAAGAAACAGTGGATTCCTACTATGTCAGGTGTGTAGACCTAGAGAAAAAAAAAATTGTCCAGATTAAAACAAGTAGAAAAATGAGTAAGAAAATATTCCAGAGTAATAGAAAGTACACAAAATATAAATAATTGAGAAAGTGGAAATTCATAAAAATAAGATGAAATTTAAAAACAAATGTTATTGTGATTCCTCTGAGAAAAATGAAAAATACAAAGGAAAAATATATTTAAAAATAAATAAAATCATGGTTCAAATATAAAGCGAAATAATATATGGTATGGTTTTGAGCCATTAATAATGTGTAAAAATAAAGAATTCATTTGACTTAGTCCTCGTTATACCATGTACTCTATCCTTGGAGGGGAAATGGATCTCCAGACATGGAAATCTGTTTCTCATCCCTTCACCCAACAAAGAACAGAGTAGATAGTGTAAAACAATCTAAGTTCTACTTGGTGGTTTCAATTTTTTGATCAAATTTCATGCAAAGCACAAATGACCAGGCTGTGTTTTGTGTATCAGAACTTAAACTCTAGAAACACAAAAGATGTGTCTGGTTGACCAAGAAAGTGATATAGGTTACATATCTGGTCTAATCTTACTGAATATTTGGGAGTTCTGAAATATTTTATTATAATAGAAATATAACTCTTTGGGAAACCCTGTCATTATTAATTATATCAAAAGAAAAAATAAGCCAAATCGAATTATAAGTAACTGACGTCTGGATGTCTCAAAGGTATAAAGATAAAATAAGTAATTAATAAAAGTAATAAATATAGCATATAGCTCATTTTTTAACATGGTTATTGAAAACTATCTATGCAAATCTAGGATGTACTATGTAGTAGATTTATAAGGATTGCAATTATATTATGTATATATTAAAGTGGCAATGTTTAGGTTTTTATTTTAATAAATACCCTTGTCACATTTTAATTTCCAGTCTCTCCATGTTACAATGCTGGGACAGAACATATTTCACCTGTGAAAATACATGCTTTTCAATATATACACATGTAATATGATATTCATATTACACCTTACAATACTTTATATGGTGTAGAGGAAAGCACAGGATGTAACATAATCCACACAGGTTTGGAATGGCATAAAACTAGGTATATATTCTATTTACACTGCTATTTAGCTATATGGACTTAAGCAAGTTACTTAGCTTTTTTCAGCTTTAATTTCATCATCTGTAAAATAAGAATAAAAGCACCTAAATTAAAAATCATTGTAAGAATTGAAGAAAATACATGCAAACTGTCTAACATATAACAGTCGTTCTCTAAATGGTGTCTTTTGTTGCTTTTATTAGGAACAATGCATATTTACCTAATCTATAGGCATCATGAAAATATGGTGAAGCATATGTTGTTCATGGTTTTACTTTAATTTTTTTAAATTTATATTAGTCTGAAATAAACATAAAGTACACGAATAATACATTTAGTAAAATTATCACTCAGGAATTTTAGGTTTGTAAACGGAACATACCCACAATATACAAAAATCTCAGAATTTTAATATGATTATACAACCAGGGCCCGTTGAGATCACTACAAGTTACTGTCACAAAAAAACTCAGAGACAAAGCCAAAGATTAAGTCCTGATAACAAACTAATGTTGCCTCTGGCTAGCAATAAGAATTTGGGGTCAAGTAAACCCCAAGAATTGTTGTCAACACAAAAGAATAGTTTCCCACAAGTATATTTTCATTGAAATGTCAGACCCCCTACAGATGATCATGTTCATTTCTACTAATGTCTGTACCCTATTTCCCAAAACCAACAAACAAAAAAACCCACAAAATGTCCCTTCCGTTGCATTCTAATTTAAACTACAAAGCGGGAAAAATGCAAATGAGTTATTGCAACCCAATTTTTTACAAAACATTTCTAAGCGCAAGAGATTGGCAGAGTTGAATGGCCCCTACTTCTCCAGCAGTATGAGGCTCCATTTTCCCACACTCTCCTAGGGAAGACAGCATATGAATCATGCAAGTGACAGCATCACTGGAGGCTCTCATGATAGGTAGATCTGAAAACTGTGAGTCATTAACATCGTCGTAAATGTCAGTTGTCAGACTCTCAGTGTCATCTGAGGCTCTATGCCTGCTTTTTTGCTGTATCTGCCATTGCCACAGGGGTTGTAGGCATTGCATTGTTTAAGTATTTATCACAGGGGTTGCAATTCTTTGATGGTGTTGGAAAAAGAACATGCCCATTATATCTCAGTGCAAGCCACTTGGTATGTAGAGTGGGTGGTGCTGTAGGAACCAAATAGTCCTGGTATATGTGACCCTGACTGGATAAAAATGCAGCAATAACATATTTTTTAGATCTATTTGATCTGCTTCCTTTGACAGCTGCCTTAATTGTAGACTTTGCTATTAAAAATTAGTCTATACGTTAGTATGTATACATATATGAATCTATCCATCTATCTCAAATTGTATATTTATATGTAATATATTTCATATATATAAAATATAACATATGTTATATCTCTGTAATTGTATATAATGTATATGTCAGGTAATTATTTCAAGGTTTTACTATCAATGTCAACCTCTCAAAATAAAGGTAATCACAACAATAGCAAAAATGATTTCATTTCAGATAAAGGGAAATTGATAAATCTTTAAAAACTTGAATATAAAAACTCCAATTGTTTAGCCATTTTTCCACTTCAGTCTTTCCTGCAAACATAGTATTGGAAAGACCAAGGTGGCTAAAAGAAGAAGCTGAATGTGAAAATACTGAAATCAAAATGGAGTTGAAGCTCACCTTAAGTAGTTACTGTCATTACAGCACCCTCTTTTCTAATACACCTCTTTTTTCTAACAGTACTGTGTCACTCCTTCAGAGGATATCATGTAGAATGAGTTTTCCTACAATTATTTTCAGTTTTGCCTATTCCTGAAATATCAGGAAGGGGCACTATATATATATATATATATATATATATATATACACACACACACACACACAATGGAGTATTACTTGGCCATCAAAAAGAATGAAATCTTGCCATTTGCATCCACATGGATGGAACTAGAGGGTATTATGCTAAGCGTAATTAGTTAGAGAAAGACAAATATCATATGACTTCAGTCATATGAGGACTTTAAGATACAAAACAGATGAACATAAGGGAAGGGAAGTAAAAATAATATAAAAACAGGAGAGGGACAAAACATAAGACCCTCTTAAATATGGAGAACAAACAGAAAGTTACTGGAAGGGTGGGGGATGGGCTAAATGGGTAAGGGGCATTAAGGAATCTACTCCTGAAATCATTGTTGCACTATATGCTAACCAACTTGGATGTGAATTTTAAAAAAAACTAAACAAATAAAAAATTAAAAAATTAAAAATTAAAAAATTTAAAAAAACAAGAAGGGGCACTGAAACACAATTATAAGCAAAAACAATTATTTCTAACTCTAGACAATCTAGTGGAAGATCTCATTTTCTTGAGCACTGTAAACAGATCCATTTCTCTTTTTTTTAAGTTTATTTATTTATTTTGTAAGAGAGAGTACAAGCATGGGGGAATGGCAGAGAAAGACGGAGAGAGAGAGAATCCTAAGCAGGCTCCACACTGTCAGCACAGAGCTCAACACAGGGCCCGAACTCGGGAACCTTGAGATCATAACCCAAGCTGACATCAGGGGTCGGGCACTTAACCAACAGAGCCACCCAGGTGCCCTTAAACTGATCCATTTCTGAACTGGTTTAAACAAAATTACTTTTAACACTCCCTGTCTTAAGCCTTGTTCAGTCTGTTTTATAGGTTTGAATAATTTCTGTCCCCCCAGTAATGCTCTCCTTGCTGTCTTTCATACGCATATAGTCACCTTTCCCAGAAAGCACTCCTCAGTGAGATTCTTTTTACACAATGGATTCTTTTTACATAATGGATCAACACCAAGGCTTTGGAGTCAAGCCGCATAGCTCTGCTTTGCTGAGGCTGTAGTAATCACTCAAACTCTCTGAGACTCTGTTTAGAGTTCTATGAAATTATAACTAGTAAGGAGGTTTTAAGATATGTAAAACAAGTGACTCAGTGCCAAACACTCAACGAATGTAAGCATAATCCAGCACTAGTGGGATGCTATCTATATTCCAGAAACATTGCAAGAATTTTGTCTGCCCAATAAACCTGTGAGGTAGTAGTATTATGCTAAATGTACAGATAAGAAAAGTAAGACTTAGAGTAAAAATTTTCACGGAATTATCCCTAACCAGTCCCTCAAGTTTAAAACTCTAATTTTCTGATTTTATCTTTCCAATAAACTACAACTACCTCTAACCTATTCTAGAATTCATTCTCTGACAGAACATCATACCTAAACAGGATTGTGTTACAGTGTGACTTAATCTTTCTATTTGGTATAAATATTTGTCTATATATAATCTGTATCTCAGAAACTGCAAACAACATATGAGAATAATTTTCCATTTGTTTAGCTATTCCAAAAGCTAGCACCTGTAGGTGGTTAAAAAAGAAACTCACTTAAATAATCATTGATTCTGGATGAATTAGGGGAAGATGGCGGCGTAGGAGGACCCTGGGCTCACTGGGCATCCTGCTGATCACTTAGATTCTACCTACACCTGCCTAACGAACCCAGAAAACCACCAGAAGACTAGCAGAACGGAGTCTCCGGAGCCAAGAGCAGACAAAAGGCCCACGGAAGAGGGTAGGAAGGGCGGCGAGGCGGTGAGCACTCCACGGACTGGCGGGAGGGAGCCAGGGCAGAGGGGCGGCCCGCCGGCCAAGCAGAGCCCCCGACTCTGGCTTGCAAAAGCGGAGGGGCCAGACGGACGGAGTGTGTTCCGACAGCAAGCGCGACTTAGCATCTGAGAGGTCATAAGTGAACAGCTCTGCTCAGAAAGCGGGAAGCCTGGAGGACAAAAGGAGGGAGAGTTGCTGAGCCCCCGGACAACAGAGCTCAGTTTGTTGGGGAACAAAGTCACTTGCCAGCGCCATCTCCCTCGCCCATCCCCCAGCCAAAATCCCAAAGGGAACCAGTTCCTGCCAGGGAACTTGCTTGCTCTGCGCAAATACCCAACGCTGTGCTTCTGTGGATCCACCCCTCCAGGAGTGGGTCTGACTCCCTCCCGCCGCCACAGGGCCCCTCCTTAGGTGGATCACCTAAGGAGAAGCGAGCTAAGCCTGCCCCTCCTGCCCCCGTGCACCTTGCCTACCCACCGCAGCTAATACACCAGATCCCCAGCACCACAAGCCTGGCAGTGTGCAAGTAGCCCAGACAGGCCATGCCACCCCACAGTGAATCCCGCCCCTAGGAGAGGAGAAGAGAAGGCACACACCAGTCTGACTGTGGCCCCAGCGATGGGCGGGGGGCAGACATCAGGTCTGACTGTGGCCCCTGCCACCAACGCAAGTTATTCAAGACAGCACAGGGGAAGTGCTCCTAAGTCCCTTACCACTCCTGGGACTAGCCAAAATGACGAAACTGAAGAAATCCCCTCAGAAAAATGTCCAGGAGATAACAACAGCTAACAAACTGATCAAAAATGATTTAAACAATATTCTATATTTCTATATTTAAACAATATAGAAAGTGAATTTAGAATAATAGTCATAAAATTAATCGCTGGGCTTGAAAACAGTATAAAGGACAGCAGAGAATCTCTTGCTACAGAGATCAAGGGACTAAGGAACAGCCAGGTGGAGCTAAAAAAGGCTATCAATGAGCTGCAAAATAAAATGGAGACAACTACAGCTCAGATTGAAGAGGCAGAGGAGAGAATAGGTGAACTAGAAGATAAAATTATGGAAAAAGAAGAAGCTGAGAAAAAGAGAGATAAAAAAATCCAGGAGTATGAGGGGAAAATTAGAGAACAAAGTGATGCACTAAAGAGAAATAATATACGCATAATTGGTATCCCAGAGGAGGAAGAGAGAGGGAAAGGTGCTGAAGGGGTACTTGAAGAAATAATAGCTGAGAACTTCCCTGATCTGGGGAAGGAAAAAGGCATTGAAATCCAAGAGGCACAGAGAACTCCCTTCAGACGTAACTTGAATCGATCTTCTGCACGACATATCATCGTGAAACTGGCAAAATACAAGGATAAAGAGAAAATTCTGAAAGCAGCAAGGGATAAACGTGCTCTAACATATAAAGGGAGACCTATAAGACTCATGACCGATCCCTCTACTGAAACTTGGCAGGCCAGAAAGGAATGGCAGGAGATCTTCAATGTGATAAACAGAAAAAATACGCAGCCGAGAATCCTTTATCCAGCAAGTCTGTCATTTAGAATAGAAGGAGAGATAAAGTCTTCCCAAACAAACAAAAACTGAAGGAATTCGTCACCACGAAACCAGCCCTACAAGAGATCCTAAGGGGGATCCTGTGAGACAAAGTACCAGAGACATCACTACAAGCATAAAACATACAGACATCACAATGACTCTAAACCCGTATCTTTCTATAATAACACTGAATGTAAATGAACTAAATGCGCCAAACAAAAGACATAGGGTATCAGAATGGATAAAAAAACAAGACCCATCTATTTGTTGTCTACAAGAGACTCATTTTAGATCTGAGGACACCTTCAGATTGAGAGTGAGGGGATGGAGAACTATCAGTCATGCCACTGGAAGTCAAAAGAAAGCTGGAGTGGCCATACTTATATCAGACAAACTAGACTTTAAATTAAAGGCTGTAACAAGAGATGAAGAAGGGCATTCGATAATAATCACACAGTCTATCCATCAGGAAGAGCTAACAATTATAAATGTCTATGCGCTGAATACAAGAGCCCCCAAATATATAAAACAATTACTCACAAACATAAGCAACCTTATTGATAAGAATGTGGTAATTGCAGGGGACTTTAACCCTCCACTTACAGAAATGGATAGATCATCTAGACACACGGTCAATAAAGAAACAAGGGCCCTGAATGATACATTGAGTCAGATGGACTTGACAGATATATTTAGAACTCTGCATCCCAAAGCAACAGAATATACTTTCTTCTCGAGTGCACATGGAACATTCTCTAAGATAGATCACATACTGGGTCACAAAACAGCCCTTCATAAGTTTACAAGAATTGAAATTATACCATGCATACTTTCATACCACAATGCTATGAAGCTTGAAATCAACCACAGGAAAAAGTCTGGAAAACCTCCAAAAGCATAGAGGTTAAAGAATACCCTACTAAAGAATGAATGGGTCAACCAGGCAATTAGAGAAGAAATTAAAAAATATATGGAAACAAACAGAAATGAAAATACAACAATCCAAACGCTTTGGGATGCAGTGAAGGCAGTCCTGAGAGGAAAATACATTGCAATCCAGGCCTATCTCAAGAAACAAGAAAAATCCCAAATACAAAATCTAACAGCACACCTAAAGGAAATAGAAGCAGAACAGCACAGACAGCCTAAACCCAGCAGAAGAAGAGAAATAATAAAGATCAGAGCAGAAATAAACAACATAGAATCTAAAAAAACTGTAGAGCAGATCAATGAAACCAAGAGTTGGTTTTTTGAAAAAATAAACAAAATTGATAAACCTCTAGCCAGGCTTCTCAAAAAGAAAAGGGAGATGACCCAAATAGATAAAATCATGAATGAAAATGGAATGATTACAACCAATCCCTCAGAGAGACAAGCAATTATCAGGGAATACTATGAAAAATTATATGCCAACAAACTGGACAACCTGGAAGAAATGGACAAATTCCTAAACACCCACATGCTTCCAAAACTCAATCAGGAGGAAATAGAAAGCTTGAACAGACCCATAACCAGCGAAGAAATTGAATCAGTCGTCAGAAATCTCCCAACAAATAAGAGTCCAGGACCAGATGGCTTCCCAGGGGAGTTCTATCAGACGTTTAAAGCAGAGATAATACCTATCCTTCTCAAGCTATTCCAAGAAATAGAATGGGAAGGAAAACTTTCAGACTCATTCTATGAAGCCAGTATTACTGTGATTCCTAAACCAGACAGAGACCCAGTAAAAAAAGAGAACTACAGGCCAATATCCCTGATGAATATGGATGCAAAAATTCTCAATAAGATACTAGCAAATCGAATTCAACAGCATATAAAAAGAATTATTCACCACGATCAAGTGGGATTCATTCCTGGGATGCAGGGCTGGTTCAACATTCGCAAATCAATCAACGTGATACATCACATTAATAAAAGAAAAGATAAGAGCTATATGATCCTGTCAATCGATGCAGAAAAGGCCTTTTACAAAATTCGGCAATCTTTCTTAATAAAAACCCTCGAGAAAGTCGGGATAGAAGGAACATCCTTAAAGATCATAAAAGCCATTTATGAAAAACCCACAGCTAACATCATCCCCAATGGGGAAAAACTGAGAGCTTTTTCCCTGAGATCAGGAACACGACAGGGATGTCCACTCTCACCGCTGTTGTTTAACATAGTGTTGGAAGTGCTAGCATCAGCAATCAGACAACAAAAGGAAATCAAAGGCATCAAAATTGGCAAAGATGAAGTTAAGCTTTCACTTTTTGCAGATGACATGATATTATACATGGAAAATCCGATAGACTCCACCAGAAGTCTGCTAGAACTGATACATGAATTTAGCAAAGTTGCAGGATACAAAATGAATGTACAGAAATCAGTTGCATTCTTATACACTAATAATGAAGCAACAGAAAGACAAATAAAGAAACTGATCCCATTCACAATTGCACCAAGAAGCATAAAATACCTAGGAATAAATCTAACCAAAGATGTAAAAGATCTGTATGCTGAAAACTATAGAAAGCTTATGAAGGGAACTGAAGAAGATATAAAGAAATGGAAAAACATTCCATGCTCATGGAATGGAAGAATAAATATTGTCAAAAAGTCAATACTACCCAAAGCTATCTACACATTCAATGCAATCCCAATCAAAATTGCACCAGCATTCTTCTCGAAACTAGAACAAGCAATCCTAAAATTCATATGGAACCACAAAAGGTCCCGAATAGCCAAAGTAATATTGAAGAAGAAGACCAAAGCAGGAGGCATCACAATCCCAGACTTTAGCCTCTACTACAAAGCTGTCATCATCAAGACAGCATGGTATTGGCACAAAACAGACACATAGACCAATGGAATAGAATAGAAACCCCAGAACTAGACCCACAAATGTATGGCCAACTAACCTTTGACAAAGCAGGAAAGAATATCCAATGGAAAAAAGACAGTCTCTTTAACAAATGGTGCTGGGAGAACTGGACAGCAACATGCAGAAGATTGAAACTAGACCACCTTCTCACACCATTCACAAAAATAAATTCAAAATGGATAAAGGACCTGAATGTGAGACAGGAAACCATCAAAACCCTAGAGGAGAAAACAGGAAAAGACCTCTCTGACCTCAGCCATAGCAATTACTTACTTGACACATCCCCAAAGGCAAGGGAATTAAAAGCAAAAATGAACTACTGGGACCTTATGAAGATAAAAAGCTTCTGCACAGCAAAGGAAACAACCGACAAAAGTAAAAGGCAACCAATGGAATGGGAAAAGATATTTACAAATGACATATCGGACAAAGGGCTAGTATCCAAAATCTATAAAGAGCTCACCAAACTCCACACCCGGAAAACAAATAACCCAGTGAAGAAATGGGCAGAAAACATGAATAGACGCTTCTCTAAAGAAGACATCCGGATGGCCAACAGGCACATGAAAAGATGCTCAACATCACTCCTCATCAGGGAAATACAAATCAAAACTACCCTCAGATATCACTTCACGCCAGTCAGAGTGGCCAAAATGAACAAATCAGGAGACTTTAGATGCTGGAGAGGATGTGGAGAAACGGGAACCCTCTTGCACTGTTGGTGGGAATGCAAATTGGTGCAGCCACTCTGGAAAACAGTGTCGAGGTTCCTCAAAAAATTAAAAATAGACCTACCCTATGACCCAGCAGTAGCACTGCTAGGAATTTACCCAAGGGATACAGGAGTACTGATGCATAGGGGCACTCGTACCCCAATGTTTATAGCAGCACTCTCAACAATAGCCAAATTATGGAAAGAGCCTAAATGTCCATCAACTGATGAATGGATAAAGAAATTGTGGTTTATATACACAATGGAGTACTACGTGGCAATGAGAAAGAATGAAATATGGCCCTTTGGAGCAACATGGATGGAACTGGAGAGTGTGATGCTAAGTGAAATAAGCCATACAGAGAAAGACAGATACCATATGTTTTCACTCTTATGTGGATCCTGAGAAACTTAACAGGAACCCATGGAGGAGGGCAAGAAAAAAAAAAAGAGGTTAGAGTGGAAGAGAGTCATAGCATAAGAGACTCTTAAAAACTGAGAACAAACTGAGGGCTGATGTGGGTGTGGGAGGGAGGGGAGGGTGGGTGATGGTTATTGAAGAGGGCATGTTTTGGGATGAGCACTGGGTGTTTTATGGAAACCAATTTGACAATAAACTTCATATATTGAAAAAAATAATAATCATTGATTCTGTGCATTACTTTAATAATTTACTTTAACCCAAATATTACTCAATTGGTATTCCTACCTTTGTTAATGCACAATCAAACCCGAAGCTTAATAATCCATTATTTCATCAAACATCACTTTTTAAAATACAGTATGTTGTTGAGGCATGTAAGCTACAATATGTTGCACATATACAAAAGGCACCATTTGATGGATTTTGGCATGTGTATCCAACCACAAAACCATCACAACAATCAAGATAATGAATATTCCCATCACTCCCCAAAACTTCCCCCTTTCCAATCCATCTCTTTCTCCCACCTGACCTGCTTTCTGTCACTATAGATTCATTTTTATGATCTAAGACTTTCCATAGCTAAAAATACACATTAGATACATTTTTATTTTCATTTGGCTTCTTAAATATAACATAATCAGGGGTGCCTGGGTGGCTCAGTCGGTTGAGCAGCCGACTTTGGCTCAGGATATGATCTCACAGCTTGTGAGTTCGAGCCCCACGTCAGGCTCTGTACTGACAGCTCGGAGCCTGGAGCCTGCTTCAGATTCTGTGTCTCCCTCTCCCTCTGCCCCAACCCACTCGCATTCTGTCTCTGCCTCTCTCAAAAATAAATAAACATTAAAAACAATTTTTTTAAATGTAACATAATGATTTTGAAGGGGTGATGTATATCAACAGATTTTTTTTCCCTTTCTATTGCAAGGTAGTATTCCCTTGGACAGATATACCAGAATTTGTTCATCCATTAACCAGCTGATGGATATTAAGGTTGTTCCCAGCTTTGGGCTATTACAAACAAGTCAGCTATGAACATCCAAATACAGAACTTTGTGTGGACATATGTTCTTATCTCTGGTTCTCTGGGACAAATGGTGAGAAGTACAGAGTGCATGGTAGAGTGCATGGTAAACTTTTTTTATGAAACAGCCAAAGTGTTTTCCAAAGGAGTTGTGACACGTTATATTCCCACCAAGAGAGTACAAAAATTCTGTTTGCCTCCTTTTCCCACCAATAATAAGCACAGTGAGGATATTTAACTTTAGCTTCCCAGTGGGTGTCTACTAGTATCTCATTGTGATTGATATTTGCATTTCCTTGATGATTATTGATGCAGAACATCTTTTCATGTGCTTATTGCCTATTGATAATTTTGTTGCTGTTGTTCAGTATCAAAAAGTTGCCTATTTTCTCTTGCAATTGCTTGTCTTCTTAAAATTAGACTGTAAGAATTCTTTATACATAGAGAAACACAGGCCCTTTCTTTCATAAATGTGTTGTAAATATTTTCTCTGAATCTATAACTTTTCCTTTTATTTTCCTAATAGGGTCTTTGTAGGGCAAACTTTTATTAATTTTAGTGAAATCAATGGCAGAAAATAGGAAAGATGTCGTTGAAATAAATTACCCGATTTTCAGGCTTCTTGTGATTAGTTGATGAAAGATGGGTTGTAATGGCCACCCACAGAGGTAGATGGGCCTCTCTCCCAACCAAAATTTGCTTTGGATATGGTGACTGATGGTGCCACACATACACTAAACATGTATAAACAGTTTATTAATTACATAATTGAGGTCTCTGACAGGGTCAGGATAGGTGTCTCAAACAAATCCAAATGTTTCAAGAGACCATGAAAAAGAGAGTGGTTTGGGTTTTTCATGTGTTTAGGGCCTGGGACCTGAGGTGGGAGTTTCTACAGGTGAGCAGGGCCTCCTGTGAGTTGAGTCTCCCACGGGGGCAAAGGGAGGGAATATCCAAGCTGTCTTATCAGCTTGCCCAAGTGTGGTGCACAAGGGGAAAAGAAAGGGGTGAGGCTTAATAAAAATGGTGTCAGAATCCTCATTACATAAGTGCTAATATTCTTTGCCATGATTGTGCGATTGACTGTTTCTCCATTTTTCCTCTAATTTTTTGTTATATTTTGAGCCTCTATTTTCAGATGCATAACCACTGATAATTTTTCTGTCTTCTTGATTATGAAATGTCCTTTTAATCTCTCTCAGTACTCTTTGAAGTCTATTTTGTCTGATCTTAAAATACAGAGTTTTCTTATGCTTGCCATTTGTCTGCATGATATACTATTTTCTGTCCATTTAATTTCAACCTGTCATTGTCTTTATATTTACAATATGTCTCTTTTGGACAGTATATAGTAAAGTCCTGCTTTGTCCTTACAACCTGTTCACCCTTGTTTTGTAATCGAAGTATTGGGACCATAAAATTTAGTGTAATTAAGGAAATGTTTGAAATATGTTTACAATTTATTTGTTTTGTTTTTTTTTTTTTCATCTGTTTTTGTTCCTGGGTTCTCTCCTCTTTATTTTGAATTATTTCAATTTTTTTAAAAAATATTTGTTTAATTTAAATATTGGCTTTTGTACTGTATCTCCTTCTAGTGTGTGTGTGTGTGTGTGTGTGTGTGTGTGTGTGTGACAGAGAGAGATGCTTCAAGGATTAAAATATGCATGCATAGTACCTTTTATAGTCTTATACAGTCAATATTGTACAAACTCACATAAATTGTAGACACTCTGAAATCTGGGAACCCCTATCTTCCTTCACATTGACCTTTATGTTATTGTTGCCAAACAGGCCACATTTACACAAACTGAAAATCTAACCTGGAAATGTAATTTTCACTTTGTGGTTTACATATATAATGGAATACTATTTGGCAATGAGAAAGAATGAAATCTGACCATTTGTACCAACGTGGTTGGAACTGGAGGGTATTATGCTAAATGAAATAAGTCACTCAGAGAAAGACACCATATGTTTTCAGTCATATGTGGATCTTGAGAAACTTCACAGAAGACCATGGGGGGAGGGGAAAGGGGGAAAAGTTACAAACATAGAGGGAGGGAGGCAAACCATAAGAGACTCTTAAATACAGAGAACAAACTGAGGGTGGATGAGGGGTGGGGGAAGGGGAAAATGGGTGATGGGCATTGAGGAGGGCACTTGTTGGGATGAGCACCGGGTGTCGTATGGAAGCCAATTTGACAATAAATTATATTTTAAAAAATAAAATATAGTCATTTGTATGTTCTTTAATGAACCTAGGAGGTTAAAAATTAATATTTTGTATTTACCCACCCTCTATATCATTTTTGTTGTTCCTCTTGATTCCTGAAGATTCAAGTTTTCCTCTAGTATTATGTCCCTTCAGCCTGAAGAACTTCCTTTGGCATCTCTTATGGAACAGATCTAGTAACCATTCGTTTTTATTTTTCTACTAATTTAATTTTCTACTATCTCAGAATGTTTTCATTTTGCTTTTTTCCTAACGTATATTTTTAATGGGAACAAACTATGGATTGACTATCCTTTTGTTTGCAATTTAATTTTTTTTTTTTTTTTTTTTTGCTGTCATCTTACCTCTCATGGCAAATCCAAGATCATTGGAATCGTTTTTCCCCTGTATTTAATATGCTATTTTTTTCTAGCTGTTTTAACAGTTTTCCATTGTCTTTGATTTTCAGTAGTTTGATTACATACATGTAGTCACAGTTTTCTCTGAGTTTATGATGTTGGAAATTATTTAAGCTTTTTCAATTTGTAAATTTACACCTTTCACAAAATTTAAGACATTTTCAACTGTTGTCTCTTCAAATATATTTTATGCTTCAATCTGTTTCTTCTCAGAGCTACTTCAGGGCCTCCACGAGTATATTTATTCGACATTTTGATATTGCCTCACAGGTCTTTGAGTCTATGTTTAGGTTAAAATTTTCTTTTTCTGCTCTTCAGATAGGATCATTTTTACCAATGTACCTTCAATTTCCTCATTTCTCTGCCATTCTGCATTGGGTATATCCTGTGAGTTTTTATTTCTGATATTTTATTTTTCAGTTCTAAAATTTCCATTTCACTTATTTTTATAGTTTGTACTTTTGTGTTAAACATGTCTATCTTTTCACTCATTTTAAGGGTGTTTTTCCTTTTACCTCATGAAGTATACTTATTATAGCTGCTGTGAAATTCTGTCTGATAATTCTAGATTTTGAGTCATCTTTGGGTGTTTTTATTTTTTCCTCTTTGGGATTTGGACACATTTTTCTTTCTTATTCTTTGCATGCCAGGTAATGTAGGAATGCATTCTGGACCTTGCAAATGTTATGTTGTGCAGACTCTTGAGTCTTGTTATAATCCTCAAGAGATTGTAGATATTTTTATTTTAGTCACTAATCAGTCTGATTATGTTCAGACTGTAATTTCTGTCCCTTCTCCTCTGAACTATATTAGTTCAAATCTCAATTCCATTCTCTGAGTCTTCACTATGTTAATTTGGGCCTATCCATGCGCTCACAGATCAGGTTCATTCCAAGTCATGTGTGGGTGGCTCAAATCTCAGCTTATTTCTCAAAGCTTTTATGACACAAGGTTTAGGACTGCCTCACACATGCTCGGTTCATGAGGTAAATTGTGTTCTCAGTACAGAATCAGTATATCCCCGTTGCAGGATCTCAGACCTCAGGGATCCACCTCTATCTTCTGGTTCTCAGGGTTCTGAGTCCCCTTTTCTTCTTCTTTTGTCCAAAAGGACATGATTTCTTTAGAGCTTTAGTCATGGGTAAAAAGAAAAATAGAGGGAAACTCAACCCCACATTGACTGCTTCAAATTTGTCGTCTATCCAAAAGCCTCATATTTATTTTTGTTTAGTTATTGGTATCCTCAGGTAGTTGTTTGTTTTTAAACAGTGTGTCTAGAGATTTCTGTTGTTATTGATGGAATAGGTCTGAATGGACTTATTCCATCAAGCCAAAAATGGTTCTTTCTAATGTTACTTTTGATATAAATAATCGGCACATAGAACATTTGCCTCTGGTTACACATGCTATATCATGATTTTGAATTTTATATGTCTTTGTAAATGTTAAGGGATAAAAGAATTCTATTCATCATCTCCTTTAGCTAAACATATCAGCATCTTCAAATCATCTATTCTATCCGAATTGTTTCTTCTGAATAGCTATATTGTTTTAATTTTTTTCTTTTAATAACAAAGGAACCATTCTAGGCAAAATGAAATGATGAGGGGCCCAAAGTGTCTTTCACTGTAAGTAACAGTGAGTTTATCCTATACATTTCAGTGATTGCGTATTCTTAAAAAAGTCTTACTGGGACACCTGAGTGGCTCAGTTGGTTGAATGTCTGGCTTCAGCTCAGGTCATGACCTTATGGTTCGTGGGTTTGTGCCCTACACTGGGCTCTGTGCTGACAGCTCAGAGCCTGGAGCCTGCTTCGGATTTTGTGTCTCCCTCTCTCTCCATCCCTCCCCTGTTCATGCTCTCTCTCTCTCTCAAAAATAAATAACATTAAAATTTTTTTAAAAAAAGTCTTACTAATCTAAATGTGACCTTCTTTCTTACTTTCACTTAGACATTGGCTCTACCTAGATAAACCAAATGGGAATTCATTCCTAAATATCTGGGATTATGGAGACATTCAACTGAAACACTGCAAAACAGAAAACGTGCATGAGATAAATGGCCATTCTGAGATACCAGTAGAGTAACGATCCCGAATAATCTTAACTAGATATCAAATTTCTTTCTTTTTAAAAAAAATGTTTACTTTATGTATGTATACATAACTAACGGTGATGCTTGAGGCCATCAAAATCTCAGCCTCTTGTTCGAAGGTTAATTTTAATAAGGCCCTGTGGGTACCTGGCCCCATGTCAATTTGCATGGCTGACTAAATCTTCCTATAACACATCTCTTGATAAACAATTTCAAGGTTTCTCAGTCTGCATAACCACAATAATTAACCTAAAATTTTTGTTGTCACATAACTGCATATTAGCTAAGGGGACAGGGAAACATCTGGGCTCCATCATCTATAAAATAACTCTTCATATGATGAAATTTCTATTGTTTTCCTCAAACCATTTCTTCTCTAGATTAAGAAATGCCAGTTTCTTTCTTCATGCTCCCAATTTTTTCAATACGTTTCTTATGTTCATTTTTTCCACCACTAGATCCCTCTTATTGATTATTGAAGCACCTTATTGTTCTGGATTTGTGTGATTCTGATATAATTTCTATCCTTTAAGTCAGCCCCAGCTAATGCTTCACATATTCTGAATTTTGTGTATCTCTAGTTTTTACAAGTTATGTTCCTGTTTCTATATCTACTAAAATTTCCCTCTCCCTTCCTTTTCTCAACAGAACCACATTACTGTTTAAAATATTATTACAGTATCAAAATCAACTCATGCCTACTAACAGGAAAGAAGGGAAAGATTAGTCATTATAGAAAATAACGCCCCTCAGTAGTTTGGTTAAATGTGTGCCACGCTGACTGAAATGCATGATTTAAGAATCTATGCTTTGAATTCCCTTCTCTCTCTGGTAAGGAAACTTTTGTATTTGGCAGGAATTCTCCATATAGAGGTCTTCAACTATAAGGAGGGAACGAGAATTGAACTGTTTATAAATAGTTAGTGAATAGATGCTGCTTAAGCACAGCTATTCACACTAAATAGAAAAAATTCTGAATAGCTACACATTCTGGCTCATGACAGTGCTGAAACATAGGCAAGGGGTAAGGAGAATGGAGTCTGTTAGCTCAGCAATGCGGGCCAAAAGAATACTTTTTGCCTGAGACATAGACATAATTGTGGCAAAGGGTTTTATACAAACATCTGGCTTGGAATTCTATTCCACTTTAATTTGAGGGCACAGCCGGCAATGAGATTCGGTGTCAACAGGGTTATTACATCCATGAAGGCCCAATATTAATATTTGAATCATTACAGCCTCCAGGATGCCACAATCAGGAAAACAGAAGTGCTTCAAGAACCTAAGATTCTTTAAAGCTACAAAAACCTGAGCTGACACCTGCCATCGTAATTGACCTCCTCCAAGAATTGAGGCAGACAGAAAACAGCCTAAATATGAGTGAAGTCAGAATGTCAGCCCAGACTTAGTTTTAACCATTTAGTTGTTAATTTTAATTATACAGAGACAATTTCATTACTTCATCTCGTCCGTGTTATTTTCCTTCACAATTATATTTTGTACCTTCATTGAAGAAATCAGTGCAATGCGATACACTATGAAAAAATCCATTCCGAAGGATAGTAACTTGAGGAATAATCCCACAGTTGGAAAAGTTTTGGGTTTCTTCCTTTCAGAAATAGTAATTGCTAGAGATAACTTTATAGGTTTTCAATTTATTAATTTATCACAATAATGACTTCAGTTGAATATTAATTATTCAATTGGAAGCTAATTTTATATTTTTATTTAGATTCAAAACTGGAAATAAATATATGTAAAAAATAACTAAGTCCTTATTGTTCAGAATCAGACAGCGGGATCTTTGAGGGCAAGGGCTACGTATTTTTCACTTCTGCATTTCCAGTGTTCACCATGGTGCCTGGGACAATGTAGGAGATGCCACCTAAGTGACTAAATGTGTCATAATGATATTTTCTCCTGTGAAAAGTAATGATACTTTGAATTTAGTTTGATCTAAAAGCACTAATTAAGCATAGAAGAAAAAAGCTGTGTATGTATTCAAAGCCCTTTCCAAAAAATTTATTTTTTCTTATAGTACAATGCTTAGTTATTTTTTATAGTCCAGTTAGAACTCAGCCTGATGATTGTAGCTCTCACTGTTTTAACCCATTGTGATTAATTTCTAATGTAGCATAACTTTGACATGAATGTAATGAGGAAAAAATGACAATAAGGACCCAAAGAATCCAACTGAATGGAGAAGTTATTCCCATGAGAAGCACTTTCTTTCAGTTCCTCCTCATTTCCTTCCTCACTCCTGCCTCTGTACTTCCTTAGAGGCTACCTTTCATGTATTTGACAAACTCAAACTGTTCAGCCAAAAAATCATTTACTCCAACTATTTGCCTTCTCAAAATACCATAAAAAGTCTCCTAGAAAAGACTTCTACACAAGTTCTACTTGGCAATGAACATTCTGAGAATGAAAGAGTAAGGGAAATCCTAGGTAGTAAAGAGTTATGAAGTTGAAAACTACCTTTCTTCTTTCTTTAGAAGAATTCAAACCTCACTGGCTATTATATGTGAGTGATGAATCACTAAATTCTACTCCTGAAACCATTGTTACACTATATGTTAACTTTTTGGATTTAAATTAGAAGGAGGAGGAGGAGGAGGAGGGGAGGAGAATTATTCAACCCTGTGGAAGAACATCAATGACATCTTCAAACAGTATGCTTCTAGTGCAACAGAAGACACTAGAAATTACCAAAGTCTTGTAGTTGGTGTTGATATTCCATTATTAACCTGATTCAAACTCAAAAATCAGTTTTCACTGGACCTCTTGCCTTATGGATATTTCTTGATACTTATAAGATGTAGATACCACCATGCCTGATCTAGTACTGGAGAAAGAGGATTGTATATAAATTAGCATTGAATAAAAAGACATAGATTTAACTTTAAGGAAGTTCATGGAAGGAAAAGAGAACAAAGAATTTTTGTAATTCTGGTACTCTTTAGAGACATGAAGAAAAAGAAAGTGTGTCAGCCAAGAGGAGTCGGTGTAATACAGGTCTTTCTCATGGTTTCCTCTCTGCCATCTGAAGATTTCTGCTTTAGTAACCTGTTTAGAACCACTATTGGCAGAATAATGTGAGGATTTTCATGTTAGAGATGAGATATGATAAAGATTCCTCTGAGCCTACTCTTTCATGCCACTTATTTGGAAAGTCTCTGTATTGCTGAGTTAGTCAATATTTGCTTTTCTTCTTAGTGATTGCTGTAGTTGTGATGATGTGCTCTCGAATTATGCTTTATAATGTAGACTATTGATACCATAATTGATAACCTTAAATCTGTCTGAGCATGCCAAATATCATTTGGGAAGTTCACTTATGTATTTAGCTAGTGCCTTCTAAAAAGAGAATCCTACGAAACTCCAAAACATCACAAGTCTACATCCTAGCATCATCCCCATCTTACTCATGAAGACACTGAGGCTGAGAGAAGGTAAGTGATATTGTTTGTGGTCACAGGGCTGGTATCAGTGTCAAACACAGGTCTGTGTGATTCCAGAGCCCAAATTTCTAAATCCTGCACCTACTGTCTTCCCTTTCTCCCTTCACCTTGCAACTTCATCCAGGCGTCTGAACTTTAATGTTTCTTAACTATTGCAATAGTCTCTCAAACTTGTTCCTCTTTTCTCATGGTCTCTACTCTTTTATAGGCCCACCCCATCCTTCCTATTGCATGATCTTCCTATTATACAACACAAACAATTCACTCTCCTTCTTAAAATCCCTTTACGAATCCTTATCACCCACAGAAGAAATGCCAAACCTTTAGCATCTTTTCAATGATTTTCTGAATCCATCAATGGCCAGCATTTTTGAGAAACGCTGTTGCTGGCAGTCCCTGAACTGTAGCTTCTCACAACTGTGCTTTGGCTGTGTGATAAAAACAGTTGTCTACTGACAGGTCCGTGACTTGATCTGAGATGGCCTCAGATCTCTGCTCCATAAGAGCACTTGGGGTTGCAATCAGAGTCCTAACCAATCCCAGTACATTCCCTCTCCTGATGAGTTTTAACATGGGAGATACGCAGAGACATGCAGACAAGTGAGTGGCATTGAACCCCAAAGACCTAAAGAGAAGCCATTTAGCAGAAGCCAAGATATAAACGAGTGTCACACAAGCAAAGGGAAGCTATAAGCAGGAAGGAGAATACAGTCAGAAGTTGCTTGCTATGAGGCAAATTGCAAAGGCAAAGAGAAGGTGAATTCTCAGAAAGTAGGGGACTATAGGGGTACCTGAGTGGCTCAGTTGGTTAAGTGTCTGACTTCAGCTCAGATCATGATCTCGGAGTCAGTGAGTTTGATCCCTGCATAGGTCTCTGTGCTGATACCTCAGAGCCTGGAGCCTGCTTCGGATTTTGTGTCTCCCTCTCTCTCTGCCCTTCCCCCACTCATGCTCTGTCTCTCTCTGTCTCTCAAAAATGAATCAATGTTAAAAAAATAAATTAAAAATAAAGACAGTAGTGGACTATTAAGTTGGCTCTCATATCTTGAATGTAACTTCTAAAGAGTCCTGTCGTGCATCTGGTTGAGATGGTTTCCCGTGCTCTCTGACCTCCCCTTGTATCCATTTTTATTCCTTAATGTATACTTAACCCTAATTGCCTAATACTTTAGTATAGATATTCGCATTTATTCTTACTAATTAAACCTACGCCTACCTGTCCAGACACAACTACTGCTACTTTTCTCAGTCACCAGTGCTCCACTCATATCTTGAGAATTCTCCTAAGCACACTGTACTCTCCCGTGATGTTCTTTTGTTAGGCTGTCCATTCCATAGCCTGTATTCATCTTCAAAATACTGTTTAAACCTTTCCTTCTCCTCTTGTCATCTCCTGATACGCTCAGGTGCTCTGGCTGTAGTGCTCCAGATACTTTTGACATTACCTTTAGATGGTGAGCACTTTGAAGACTGGAAGTATGTCTTCTTCATATGTATATTTTTTAAAACTCAACACAATCCTTATAGAGTAGGTGCTTTATCAATACTTAATGAGGGAAGAAAAAAGAGAAGGAAGGAAGGGGGGAAGAAGAGAGGAAGGGAATGTTACACAGTTACTCATTCAAAATTTTTGATACACAAAAATGCTTGAATCTTGGTTTTCCTCTCCCTTTTTACGAAGCTGAAGTAGATGAAGTAGAGCCTTAAGTATGCCGGAGTATAAACGGAGTGTGTCCAAGAAGTGAAGTAAACTTCTTAAAGGAAAAAGTAAGTGTTAGAATTAGAAGTCAGGTGCATGTCATTACAGGATCTGAGTCCACTGATTCCAGTGACTTAAGTTTCATTTCTGGGCTCTTAAACAAAAATTTCAGTCAAGTGTCCTCTTACACTCTTCTTAGGTCAGAGGATATAGACTTGCAGTAAATATGTTTTCTTACTCAAACAGCCATACATTATTAGACCAGGCTCACATAAGCAAATTTAGTCCCACATTTAGGCATGGCTGAAAGTTACCTTGCTGGTTTTAGGCCTCTGCCCAGCGGACTGAGGCTGGTTTCCAAGATTATCTAGCCCTGTCTCTTTTCTGGAATCCTAAAAAGGACGTGTAATGTACACGCTATAATATGTACAAAAACGTCAGCTCTTGCTCTGAAATGACTTAGGAAATAAACTTGGAAATAAACTACTCCCACCCCTTTTGATTTTACTACAGATCATAAGGAAAATCATAGACTCATCTTTGGCACTGAGAATATAGAAATAGACATTTTCTCATGTGCAGACAATATGGCGATATTGTGGTCTTCCCACAAACTGGAAGTTTTCTAGTCAAAATGAACATTGATTGCAACTTGTCCTCAAAAACAAGAGCTACAACTGACCTTTAAAATTAAAATTATATCGGGGCACCTGGGTGGCTCAGTCGGTTGAGCGACCAACTTCGGTTCAGGTCCCGATCTCACGGTTTGTGGGTTTGTGAGTTCAAGTTCCGCCTTGGGCTCTGTGCTGACAGCTCAGAGCCTGGAGCCTGCTTTGGATTCTGTGTCTCCCCCTCTCTCTGCCCCTCCCGTACTCATGCTCTGTCTCTCTCTGTCTCAGAAATAAATAAAGATTAAAAAATTAAAAAAAATAAAATTAAAATTATGTTTTTAAAATAGTCAGTGGTAAGCAGAATTTTGGCCCAGTGATCATCACCCCCTGGTGTTTCACGTGTGGATATGTTAAATATAACATATTTAAATATAACATATATGACAAAATAGACGATGCACATGAAATTGAATTTACAAAAATTAAGACAAGGAAATTTTCCTGTATTAGCTGAGTGAGAATTCCACAAACCTCTAAAAGTGGAGATCTATGTATTCACTCAACTTCTCTCTCCTTAAAAAAAATAAAATAAAGATGAAGGCAGAGAATCATATTCTGTTGAGGTAAAAAGAGGTCAAGAAGATGTAGTTCAAGAGGAGATTAAGAGAGGTTTGAAACACTTAAGAGACTCAACTGACAACTGTTGACTTTAAAATTACTGGGGATGCAGACCAAGGAATATAGATAGGCTCCAGAAACTGGGAAGAAAGCCTGGATATCCAGGGAGGAAACAAGAGCGTCAGGCACACAATGGCATGCAACTGAATTCTGCTGATAATCTGAAAGAGCCCCAAGAGCCACCAGAAAGGAATGCAATGTTGCTGACACCTTGATTTTGGATTTGTGAGACTGGAAGCAGTGTCTAGTAGAGTTCAATGAACTTCCAACAATAAATAGTTTCTGTTTTAAGGTGTCAAGTTTGTAGTCATTTAACGTGGAATCAGTTGAAAATGCATACATGACCATATGCATTTTGGTGAGTTATAGTCAGTGATCCTTCACCACAACGTAACTACAAAATGCCAAATGTGCCTCTCTTCCAATCACTTTAACTTGGAGGGCAAATGGCTTATGTTCATTTACAGAAGTTTTATTCTTAAAATTTTGTTATTTTTATGCGTTGCTGTTAAATGTCTAAGGCAAGCATTTGGTTATGTGTGTTTTAAAAATTTTTGAGTTGAAATCATAATGTTCATGCTCTGTGACTTGACTTTTAGTGATGTAAATGCTCATTCTACTTCTTTGAAAAAAATTTTTTTTAACGTTTATTCATTTTTTGATAAAGAGAGACAGAGCATGAGTGGGGGAGGGGCAGAGAGAGAGGGAGACACAGAATCTGGAGCAGGCTCCAGGCTCTGAACTGACAGCACAGAGTCCGACGTGGGGCCCCCGAACTCATGGACCATGAAATTATGACCTGAGCTGAAGTCAGTGTGCAATATGAAAGAAAGAGGAATAAAGGAAAACTTTAAGATTATTGGCCGTAACAGGTGGAATAATGGAGTTACTTTTTCCTGAGTAGGTGACCTTAGGGAAGAAGCAGATATTGGAGGTAAAATCATTTGAAGGGGGCCAGGTTAAATTTGAGATGCTTATTGGGCATGAAATGTTGAGTCAGGAGCTCAAGAGAGAAGCCTGTGATAGATACATTTATGGTTGTCCTTATAAAGATTACATTTAAAGTCATCAGATTGGACGAGATCACCAAAAGAATGACAATCAATAGAGAAAAAGGAGAGTTTCAATGGCTGAGTCCTTTAAGGAAGATTCAACAAAGCAGTCAGACAAAGAGTAGCTACATCTCAAAGTATGTTGATATTATGTGGAGGTATTCTCTGTGAGTTGAGCTTTAGTATTATGCTATTGGTGGGCATTGGTTGAATGTCCTGTACTCTTTATAAGGCCCCGTGAAAGAAAGTTCTTTGTGGTCCTAGAATCATGCATAGTTGTGTTTCTCCTAAGAAAATATCTTATCATATCATGGACACTGAATCACAAAATAGTTTGAAACTCCCCTTTGACATTTGCTTCCGAAAACAATCTCCTTCAGTAGACGCCCCTAGCAAATGTAAAGCACCTTGAAGAACACATTTTTATGTACCAGCTTCACTTCTGCCTTTATCTTATCTTTCTGTTATTTTACCTTTGTTCTATTCCCTAAACCAGGTAATCTTTCATTTCACTTTATTGCACTGAAATTTTACATATTTATATAAATTGTGTTGCATCCTTTCTGGAATGAATAAAAACAATGATAGATTTATAAATAGTAGAGGTTAGATTAGATAGATAGATAGATGATAATTAGAAAGATACATTTAAGTGTATTAAGAATCACATGTTTTCAGTGACATTTTGCAGCAACTGTGCTATTGGGCTCTGCCTTGCGACAGAATGCCAGCAGGTCTGAATCTCTGACTGATGAAGGCCGGTAGGTCTATTCTGTGCATCATACATAGCAAGACAAATGCAAGTAACAGGCCCTTTGCCTATATAATTATCCACTTGCTTTTATTTTCTCTACACATACTAAAATCTGGAAACTAGTCTGAAATAAACATTAGGGAAGTTTCTATAGTGAGTTTAGCTTCCCCTGAGCCATGTGCAAATGAGCTTATTTTACACATATATATTTATATAAAATCTGCTGTCATAATAGACATTGGTCAAAATGCTTTTGTCTGTTTCAAAAAAAAAAAAAAATCAGATGCGCACTCTACCAAAAAGTTCTAACAGCTATTTTTCACTGTATATTCAAACAAACAAAAGAGACAAAAAGAGAAACTAAAGATTATGTTTAATGATAACAGGCCGAAACTTCACCTCAGAAATATGCATGTACACTGAATTGTGTACATGTCAGGGGGAGGCTCTCTGCCACTTGAAATCAAATTATCTTTCAAACGAATGCCATCAAGACTTAAGTTGGGACAATTCTATGTCTGGCCTCGTTTGCATTATGGTAAAGTAGGTCTGGGAAGTTAGGGTTTTTACAAACCTATCTTTGATTTCCACTAAGTTTCTTGCATCACCCACTGAAATAATGCCTCAGCCGGGCATCCCTTAAACCTTCCCAATTTTAAGGTACACATTTCTTGTAAAAGGTAAGATGGGAGGAGAAGGGTAAGGATCCTATTTGACTCTTCCCCCTGGGGAAATTCCTGAATGCCACTTAACCCATGGATTTCAAAGACACCAACCGATCAAATCAGGTAGCTAACACGTGGGGAAGAGTTCAGAATGGCATAAACTTCGAGTAATCTTTTTAGAAAAATCTGAGGAGGAGCATTTTTACTTCTTGACCAGGTAGTTTGGGTCATCATTTTATTGAGATGGTTTAGGCCATGGCCCTCGTTAAGCAGAAATACTTTATCTTTTAAAGCATCTGCCACACTGCCCAAATCCTTGCAATAAACAAGCAGCTTGGGGGAAGTATTTCCCGAGGTCTGACATGGATACATTTTTTGGCAGAGAGAACCAGCCTCAACAAACCAACTTCTTGCCAGGAGTACTGAGCACACACCTACCACCTCGAGCCTTATTTCCACGCCTGATGATGATAATAATTTTAAGAACTGGGAATTATAAAGCTTGCTTGGCAGCTTTCTCATATTGTGAGTGATAAATCAAACTTGGGGTGCTTGCCAGCAGAAAGTTCTTTCTTATCTGAGTAAATATATGAGGGTGGATATGACACAGGCAAAGCAATTTGGTTCGAATATCATGATGGGTGCAATGGGCGGGCTTTTGTATGGCTTTATTGCCTTCCTCATTTGGGGATTTTGGCTCACAGTCATTTGTTCTCAAGCAGTGTCCGTCGGCTTTTCCCTTTTGAGGCAGATTCTCTCTCTCTTCTTTTCTTCTTTTATCATGACCCATGACCAATAAAAGTAAGAGAAGTTTTTCGAAGCATATCTCTAATCAGCCATTCTTCTGGATGCTGTAGATCCCAGACACGAAGCAATGTCTTTCAGCCCCGATTTCACAAGTGTGTAAATCCCCGCATCTCTTCCCCTTTACAATGAACTCTCATTTGGGTGCCAATGGTTTGCATTCTTAAATGCCACCTGTTGAAAATAAAAGTCTCATGACTTTTGCAAATTTTGGTTCACCCTGGGTTAGCCTTACGCAGCAGTCTAATTTCACGGCGCTTAGCAATTACTTTTATTACTTTTATGACTTACTCCACCGAGCAGGCTTCCCGTGGCAAGGACTTTATCTCTTCCTCTGCCTGGATTTGTCCCTCTCATTCTTTGTCCCTCCCTGGCTCTCCGGTTTTAACCCGTACAAACACACATGCGCTCATTCGTTATCACTCGAGTTCATTTAGTGAGTCTCTACATGTGTCCCCAAATAGTCCAAATAACTCAAAATAGCAGGTATTTGAAAAGAGTTATTTTCTGTGTCAATGGGAGCAGCTGAGGAACAGAGAAATAAAACGATTTCCCCAATTAGAGATTTGTTGTTTAAGCAAACAACTTACACCAAAAGTCAAGATGCTTCCAGTCCTAGCTGTGTGACTTTGAGCAACCCCTGTGTGTTCTCTGCCAGCCTCAGTTTCCTCTTGCTGAAAATGAGGCAAGTGGATGAATTCCACAGTGGTTCCCAAGCATATGCTTGTGTAGTTAGGTTTTCAAGAGGCACATGTGAAGTAAGTGGGGGATTTGTTTGGAGACTCAATTTGCCAGCCTCCAGACACAGTGTTCTTCCTGCAAATCACACGCTCTCTGATAACAAAGAGGAAGAGAAGAGGGAAAGATCTGGATGTTTCCCCCAAACCTGCTTTGCGCACTTGAGACACACACTTTACTGAAAAGTTAACTTTGCTAAAAAAAAATTTTTTTTTTTGAGTTCTTCAAGATTGATTGCTTCCTGTTATTGTTGAAGATCTGCTTTCTGTGGTCATTTGGTAAATAAATAGCTTTAAAAGGGAAACAAACAGCAGTGTTTTGTTTTTCCACTGCAGAGTTTACATGTTCAGTTTCAGCCACATCATGTACGAATAGCTTAGTGCTTCACATAGTTCTGGGGAACCCAGAATTCTTTGAAGGGGCCTGGCAGGATGTCCTTTGCTATCGCTCACTGAGTCACAGAGCGCAAACGCCTTTTCAAGAGTTCAGGAGTTGTGATTTCAGTCAAGTTCCAGTGGCTCTCGACCACTTCTGCAAATCTGAATGAAGAAGCAGCTACGGGGGCTGTGTGAATTATGATAAAAATGCCTTCTGATGAAGCGCTGAAAGTGGCCTTCACGGTGAGCTGAAAAAACTTTACGGTGTCCCTCAAACTTGCAGTCTACAGGGAGCAGTGTATCCTAAGAGACAGGACCGAACCCCCCCAAACACGCACCCTCCCCCTGCCCAGGTAGCAGTGGAACATATTTGTGTTCAATTACCATCTCTGTTCTTTGAGCGTCCCTGCCTCCCGGGGAGCCACCTCTGTGTCTCTGGGAAGGCAGGCCTTCCCCAGAGCACGCTCCTTTCACAAGCACTGTGACAAGATTGTGTGTCGGTTCCAAAGGGTTAATCCCAAAGTGAATTCTTTGCATGTGTAATTTAATACTTCATAACTGCTGAAAATTGGAGTCCACATAATTTATTTTCTTTGGTCGGGCACATTTGCCTCATGCTTGGCCGGGGCTGACTTCAGACAGACACACCTAAAGCTCTCAAGTGTCCCAAGTGGCCCGTGTCAGTTGTACAGAAGGATTGTGGTACTTGGCCCGAGCCCAAGGATTAGGTGTTCCTGAGAAGGTTTTTTTGGCTCTACAAAGCCCTAGGATGTCATGGGAATAGACTGCACTCCCTTTTCCCCCTTGAAGGCCACATATCAACAGGGTATCTAACCACTCAGAGACAGGCTTTACACAAAGGTATACATTAAAATAAATAGAACATGCAACCAGAAAGAACCGAAAGAGAGGGAGGAATTGCTAAGCGGAGACAGGAAACAATTGCTTCATTGTGGAGGCCCCGATCTTAGAAGTGCAGAGTGCGGCTCCATCTACAGGACGATTTGTAAAGCTGGCGCTTGGGGCTTAAAAGACGAAACTTTACATGCCATTTAGAGCCGGCTCGCTCTGCACGGCGGGCTTCACCCAACTCACAAAAATCCCACTTTTGATTGAAAACTAATTGTCCCTCTTTGACGAGAGGGATTGCGAGAGAGCGACACAGAGATAATAAGTAAGAGGGGGAGCTGTTCAAGGGCGCTTTCACTTAGCTTTCTCTTACTTTGGCAGTAAATATTCTTCTCATCCCCGCAACACTCATTTAATCTCTTTCTCTCCTTTTCAACAACTTCCTCTCATTTGGTTTCCTCTCATTATTCCTCGGCTGGGGAGGGGGCATGTGTGTTTTCCCCATTCAGACGAAATAGAAGGCTGTGTTTGTTTGAACACCATTCTTGTACTTCCTGGCAAGCTCTCCCCTTTAAAGAAGGTTCAGGTTTTTTAGGTTTAAAGGAGCTGAACAACTTTAAAGTAATAATTAAAGCCAACTCTGTATGTGCACATTTTCCTCTTTTTGTCCCCCCTCTATTTAAAAACCTTGCCTGCCAACGCAGCGGCTGCTGTCTAATGCTATTTCAACAGGAGACCTGGGTTTCAGGACAAGATCCAGGCCATAGGGGAGACTTGATGGCTCGGGGAATTAGTAATGGGATTTGGAGCCCTTCATTTCTAGGTCACTGGTTTGAATAGAGCCCAGGTCAGTAATGACTGAAAGTTGTTACCACCCGATGCCTGCTCTTCCCGCACTGATCTGAGGTTGCCCGCCGCTCTGTCCCTGAGTGCCTGTGGCACATCTGTGCTAATGGCATTCATTGACAAGTTGGCTGTTAGAACTTAGGCCTAAATGTGAGGCAGACCACCTCTGCCATGTGCAGAAACAGTGTCCGCGCTCTGTCTGGGCTGCCTCTTCAGGGGATAATACAGAGAGAGAGAGACAGAGACAGAGACAGAGACAGAGACAGAGAGACAGAGGGAGTTATAAAGCTGTCTTGCTTTTCTGTGATTCGGGGATCTGGTTCCTCTCTCCGCATGCACCCTAAATCTCCTAGGCATTGTATCCTTAGCCACTCAAAGGTCAAGTCCACAGAGCAGGACTGACAGGCCACAGAGGGCCAAGTCGTTAAATACTCCGAATGTGTGTGTTCTGAGAAGACTGTTTTCAAAAACCTGAATTGGGAGCTACTTTTTTTTTTTTTTTGTCTTCTTTCTTCAATTTCTAGCACCACATAATGATGGCCCTTTTAAAATAATGTTTGCTGGAACCCCAAATTTGTGCTTACTGAAGTCTAGGGGAAAGGGGAGTGTTTGCTAGGCTCATATTAGTAGAGGGTGTGAAAAAGTAATTGCAGCTTTATTTCTTTTCTGTTTTATAAGAGGAGAAATGCTTGCTGCAAGAGAATCAAGACAGGAGTGGAGACTAAAAATTCAAGCACGATATGCTGGTTTGCAGTCCGGCAGGTTCAGCAGAGCCCCTCTCCAGGTTCAGACTGACCTGCCAGGGCAGCTCACTGTGCTTGAAGAGAGGGGAGGACCCAGCCTCCCTGTGGGGACAGGGCTGCTATGCGGAGAGTGGCAGCACCTCTCCCAGCCTGTGCCCACCCAGGGCCCGGGGCACAGCCCACGGGGGCCTGGCTCCCCACGTCCCTCAGTTTCCCTTCCCTACGTGGAGGTGAGGCCCATCCCCAAGAACCAATCGCATATAACCAATGAAGAAATTCCCATCGCATAAAGACCCATTTATATCAAGCTTATATTTCGATTTCCTTCTCAGACAAGTGGGTTTTAACAGCATTGATTTTTAGTGATAAACCAATTACAGGTGCTTGCCACATTGCAAAGATACCAGATGAGACATTTTAACTCAAGAGTTCAGAAAACACAGCAGGCTGCTCCTACTTGCTGGTTTACAACTTCCCTCTCTATTTTTATTCCTCCTGGATAGCACTGTTTTTTCTTCGCTTGCTTTTCATTTTTATGTTATTTGTTTTGTGTTTTGCTTCCAAGACTATTTGCCTGTTTTTACTCGTTCATTTTTGTTTTCTTCAGGAAACATGGTCTTCTACATTTTTGCTGGGAAAACGCAAAAACACTGTGGCCAATATAAGGACCTTTATGTTATTTATGCATTTCTCCACTCCCATCAGGCCACCAAGCTCCACTCCTGACTTTGGGGCAGTATGGCAGTAACAGTGATTTCCCAGAGGGTCCCAATCCTTGCCACAGTCCTCACCACCCACACCACCTGCAGGACCTGAGCCAGTGGTTCTTTTTGGGCCACCCACTTTCTGCCTTTTCTTTGAGGACTCCAAGCAGTAACTGATTCTCTTATCCTGAGAATCATGGAATCGTGGGGTTGGATGGAAACATAAAGGTCAGCATCTTCACCAATTTCCCTCAGGCTGGAGGTATGAGTTCTGCTTGAATACCCCCCTTGAAATGGAGGCCCACCTATTCCAGGCAGCCTATTCCTTATTTATTTAACATCGCATGCCAGTCAGGAAATGGGGCTACATCAGTGAAAAAAAAAATCACCTTTATGAACTTTGGAATCAAGTGAAGGGTGGCGGAATATGCAACCCCAAAGTATGCACTCTGGCATGTTGAAGATTTTGAGCCATAGGCACTTGAAAAAGTAAATACAGAAAGATACTGTCCCTGAACTCCCCTATCTGCTTAAAGACAGCTCCTCCAGAAAGAACTCAATGGTCATAAATCCTTCCCCAGGAACGTCCTCAACCAGGGAAGATTGACATTTGTCACAGGAGAGGAGACTAGAAGTCAACACAACACCCATGAACTCTATCACAAACCATCATCTCTTTTCATCTGTTCTTCTAGGTCCCATTCATTTTTCCTAAAAATCATTTGCTTTCCCCTAAGAGGCCTACATCCCCCCTTACTTTTCCCTATGAAGATGTGATTAAAGCCTGAATTCTAAGCCACTTCAGAAAGTTACTTTTCCCCTGGAGTCTCCCATGCATACCTGAGGTATACATTAATACACTGGTATGTTTTTCTCTTGTCAAACTGTCTCTTGTTGCATGGATCTCAGCTGAGAACTGAGAAGGGTGGATAGAAAGTTATCTTTCCTCACCAACACAACAGTAGAAGAAGAATCAACAAATAACTACAAAGGTGCTCAGTGTTGATCAGCCTTGACCACTAACATCTTTCCTAGATTGAACCAAAATTTACATGTTGTTAACACCAACTCATTTCTTTACCTGTCTGCTGAAATTTCACATACTGTTCTTTGTTGATATGATGGCTCTTGAGACCCCTTACTGCACATTTTAGGGATTCTATTTCATTAACCTTTACTGTCCTAAGACTTTGATAGGAGTTGGCTGCTCCACGAATGCCTGGATCCATCAGACATGTCAGTTTTGTTCATGGTGGCATGACATTGGACGTAGAAGAAGACGTTTTTGTGTCTGAAGTTGCAGTGAGTATTGGCACCCAAACTATCACTCCCATATTTGGAAAAATAAGTGAGTTCAACTTTGCAAGATTTCAAGGAAGAGAAAATGGTATGGGATACCTGTAGCTATGGCTTGGATTTCCTCCACCCATGTTTCTTTTCTTTTCTTTTCTTTTACCTTTGCTTGTTTAAAATGGTGTGAAATCCCTGATTTTGCAATGTTCCTTATGGAAAAATCTGGTAAGGAACTGGAGAATTTAAAAAGTTGTAATGGCTGTAGTGATTAGTTTTACATATAATTTTAGTAATATTGGAAAGGTACAATAACCCCATAAAAGTGACTGAGTGATGATCTGTAGGGGATAGAGGGACCTTGGGAGGAAAAAAGAACTTTTCAATGTGTACATTTATAATCATTTGATCCTAAGACACTGAATGTATTAACTACTTAGAAATGACATAACCGTGGGGTGCCTGGGTAGCTCAGTCGGTTAAGTGTCTGCCTCTTGATTTTGGCTCAGGTCATGATCTTGCAGTCGTGAGACTGAGCTGAGTCTCACATCAGGCTCCATGCTGAACATGGAACCTTCTTGGGATTCTCTCACTCTCTCCCTCTCTCTCTGTCCCCTCCCTTGCTCGTGCTCTCTCCCCTTTCTCGCAAAATAAAAATTTAAAAAAAATTAATGTTTAAAAAAAAGAACTGGCATAAGCTTTAAAATTGAATTTAAAATATTGTCAGTATTTCATTAATGATAAAAACTAAAAATAATAATAACAAAATAAAGAGATTTTTTCCCCCACAGCTTTGAATTTCAAAAGGGTATAATGATATCTTCTTAAGAGGTTAGAAGAACTTTTAAACCTTGCTTATTCAACCAACATCTAACCCAAACTGCTCTCTGGGCAAATAAAATTAATTATACAATTTATTATATAGTTTTAACTCAAAACCATGAAGAAAAGAAATCATAATGAAAAGACAGAAAACCAACTTCTGATCTGCAAGGTAGGATTCCAAGCTTCTACATACTCAGACCGACTTTTTTTGGATTTAAGATGTACACCTCCCGGAAGGACAGATCCAAGGAGGAAAAGGTCCTTGTACACATCTTCCCACTCATGTTCTCTTTTGACTTGCTATGGGATTCCGGATAGAGAAGCATAATTCTGCAAGACTTTTGTGAGATGTTTTATTCATAATGTCAATGTTTAGGGCTAAATGTGTGAGAAATGAAACTTCCCATGTGTATTGTAGGGGCTAGTAACGTGACACTGGGTTCACACTGCCCTGAGTTCTACTCCTGCTTTGACGCTTATAAAGCAAGTTGCTTAAATTCTTTAAGCCTTACTTTATTCATTTATAATATGAAGTTGATGACAGTATCTACACATCAGAGTTGTTAGGTAAATGAAATGATACATTTTAGGCCTTTGACAAAATGGATGTCACATGCTAATTGCTCAAAAAATGCTAGCTATTATTTTTATGTTACTGCTCAAAATTATAATCCTAATAATAATAATTATTATTATTATATTATCATATATTACTATAATAGTTTTTTACCATCTCAAGTTATAATTCTCCTGTGAAGCATTACATAGTCAGGCTGTGTTCTATTGCTTGCCCCACACCCATCCCTTGTCTTTACATAGTAGCATAACCATGCTGTATGTTTCTGTGGTACTGACCCCACAGTTCTGGAGTACTGACTCCAGATGTACTCTCAGAACCACCACTGGCTAATCTGCATAGTCCAATTTTTTGGTAATAATTATTGTGTCAAGTATGAACATGAGACCCAAGTCTCACCAATAGGATTCAATTCTGGGGTGTTTTAAGACTTTGTGTTTGTTTGTTTGTTTGTTTTCATTATCTCTTGTCTGGACTTTATATAAAGTAGTTGTAAGTCTGAGGTTACTGTGTGCCACCAGGTATCATTCGTAGAGGTGGGGACATGGGGCTCCTATGCAGAAGCTGTTCTTCTCTCCTTCTGGGCCCTTCTTGGAGAAGCCAAGGAGATGTGCCCTTGAAGCCCACTTCTTACCTTCTATACCATGCTCTTGGTACCAAAACCCTGGAATTTTCTGCCAAGCAGCCTTCTGTCAATTTCCAGGGCCTGTAGCAGCCTCTATCCTAGGCTCCATCTTTGTGGAAAGGGGAAGGGACTTCAGGTCAGGGGCCCCCATTTTACACAAGCTGGTAGTGCGTATGTAGCCCTTGCAAGTGTTTGGAACGTGCTTAGGGACACTACTTGATGAAGGTGTCCTTGACGGTAAGGTGAACAAAGAGAAAAGTAGAGTCAAAGAACAAAGAGTTCTGATGAGCTCCTTTTGGTCCTAGATCCAGTTGTGTGTGAAACAAGACTGACCCTTGAGCTATTAAGTTTCTGAATCAATAGGTGAGTTTGGCTGAGTTTTCTGTAACTTAGAGAGTTCTATCTTGAGACACTTTTCCTTGCTACTCCATCCTGAATTGACATTCCTTTATCTGTAACCATGTATCACTTATGATATTCAGAAATTTATTATATTCTTTATTATTGAATTATTGAAGGTAGGAGAGCTTTTCTTTCTCACCTAAATTTCTAAGAACATTTGCAAACTATGAAAAAGGATGGATTTGAGTTCACTTTGAGGTTGCCAACTGCGTGACCATGGATAAGACAGTTAACCTCTCTGATTTGTCTCTTCAGCTATGAAAAAGAAATAAGGCTACTTAAAGTTTTAGGATTGCTAAAGGGATTACATGAGATAATGATTGTAAACAGCCTAGTGCACACTAGGCAGTCAATAAATTCCTTTATCATTTGTTTGAGGGTGGTTGGTGTAGGAATTAAACCCCAACCACTGCTACAACTAGCAGAAACCCAACTGAGCTAACTTAAACAGTACAAGTCTCTCCATAATTTTAGTTGCATTGCAGTATCTCATGGAGAGGGATACAGCTAGGCGTGGGTAAGCTGGTAGCAGGGACTCACAAACCACCTCTTTATACTTTGCTGATCTCCACTCCTTATGCCACTCATTTTGGGGCAGCCTGGCTTTTACTTTTTACTTATTAATTTTTTTTAAGTTGACTCATTTTTTAGTAATCTCTATACCCAACGTGGAGCTCAAACTCATGGCTCTGAGATCAAAAGTCAAGGATCAGATGCTCTTCCAACTGAGCCAGCCAGGGATCCCAGGCTTCTTCTCATTCTCAAGTCTATAGTGAGGTACAATGCCATTAACAGGCCCATTGTTTGCATGTCTTCCTTTCAAGAGAGCATCCAAACTGAGCTGGGATTTCTTATTCTTGTCTCAAATTCCTAGGAGAGATTCTGATTTCCTGAACTTGGACCAATCAAATGTGGCAAGGTAAAAAATTATATTAACTTGGCACCTTGTACAGTAATGTAAGGTTGAAATGAAGGGAGGAAAAACTCTCAAAAAGATAAGGGGAGAGGATTCCATTGAATAAGAGATAACAAAGCAATTGACATTGAGCTCCAGGGATAGTTTTGTCAAAATTATTCTGAATTCTCTCCATGTGAACAAAATGTTGAATGCACGTTAGCATACCTTCCATAAATGTCTGACTAATTATTTCCTCCATGTACCTCTAGAATAGAACTACAAACAGAGGGTCTGGGTGGTTTTCTATTATTACATAGCAGAGGAAAACAATCAACCATGAGACCTGACCTCTTAGTTCCTTAACCTGATCCCAAGAATCTTTAACTCAAATATTTATCAAGGCTCCTTCTTTAAAAGTGACCATGTCAATCTTTGGTATATGGCTGTTATAATGTTGATATGGACACATTATGTATGAAAAATGGTTAGCTCAACATTTGCAGTGTCTGATTTTCACACATTAATAATCTGACCATTTAATTAAAATATAATGCCAGAGGGTCCCAATCCACAACGCAGAATGACCTAGAGAATGTCCTGTCATTGAGAGGTAGAGAGAGAATAGGAAGAAACAGCTCAGGGACAGGTTGGCTACTTTTATGTCTGTGTGTGACTTAATATAACTAAAATCTAAGTGTATCCGAACCCAGGGCTCCCACCTGGTAGGATTTTTAGCTTTGCATATGCTGTTTATTTTTTATGTGTTCCTTTGGGATCCATGGGCGGTGAGTGTGCGGCAATGGGATGGAAATACACAAACTTCAGGTGGAAGTAATTGGCACGTCTTCACCTTCTGAAAAGAGGCCATCATCTCAATGCCCCAGACAGACCTGCCCTCTGAAGGCTGATGTCTAGGCCAGTGAAACCCAGAGAGCGTACCTCACAAGAGGGACATGCTAGCTCAGAAACTTAAAATGAAAAGTTTTCATGTTCAGCTCCCTCCTTACTTTACAAAGACCCTTATCAGAAAAGCATACTAAATTGGAATTAGTGAGTGAGTGATGCAGGTCTCTAAAGCCCAGGGACTGGAAGAGAAGATTTCTTAATTACACCAGCAGGGGCTTGGTTTCTATTCTTAGTGCAGATGGGTAATGTGCTTATGTTTGTGATGTGTCCTGTTTCTGTATCAGCAGGGCCAGGCTTCAATTTACTGTGAGATAGAGGGAGTAAGTGGAGGGTCTCTCAAGTTTGGTCTTTTCCCTAAATGAATTAATGCAGCCTTTTCATAAACAACATACCCATGTAAGTCTTAACTGTGCTATGTCATAGGCCAATCAGATTGAAATATACTAATAACGTGCAGTTATTAAAAGAAAGGGTACCTTAATAGGAATTTGAAAATCTCTTTATTTCCTATACATTGAATCTCACTACACATCCCTCATTGAAAGTAATTCAGGTTGGAGCTTTCAGACTACCTGGAGGGAGAAGCAAGAGTCACTTGTAGAATATCCATACCACAGAAAGTTTCTGGCAGAAGTCCATCTCTGAAAATGGGAAATCTCAGTGTGTCCTCCTTTGCCAACATGAGCACCAACTATGTGATTATTTTTCAGAAAGGAAGGGCTATGTTAAGAGGCAGTTTCTACCAATCTTTCTTTCTGTGCCTAAAAGTTGAGTTATTTGTTCTGAACTACTGTGAATCCTTGTATGAGCCCATGTCCTTGTGATATTGTTTGATTTATAACTTTTGGCTACCTCTAAGGTTCTAAAAAGCACAACAAAGCATAGTTTAGTGAGAAAATACATATTTCCTTCGAATAGAAATAGTTGGTGAATTTTAAAAATAAAAGTGCCCAAATCTTTTAACTTGTTAAATTATTCAGTCTAGGGTGCCTGGGTAGCTCAGCTGGTTAAGCGTCCAACTTTGACTCAGGTCATGATCTCACGGTTCATGAGTTCAAACCCCACATCGGGTTCTGTGCTGTCAGTATAGAGCCCTCTTTGGATCTCTGTCCCCTTCTCTCTCTCTGTCCCTCCCCTGCTGGCTTTCTCTTTCTGTCTCTCTCAAACATAAACACTTAAAACATATTCAGTTTAAAAGTACTGAAATGACCTACAATGAGGCAAAAATAAACAGCTTAGCTTCATGAAGTTGATGAACACTATTCAAAAACTTCATTCCAATCCCAAGCCATTTATTTCCAATCACTAAAATATCTAACTCATGTGGCAATATTCTTCTGTAAAAAAAAAAAAAAAAAAAGAAAGAAAGAAAAAAAAACCATTCAGATTCTTACCCATTTTCTGATCATCCTACTAAGGTAAGGAAGAAGAAGCCATGAATCCTTACAACAAAACAAAGCAAAATCTCATCTTTTTGGTAATCCTGATGAATTTTGCCAAAGTGGGATTAAGGCAAGAAGGTTGTTTCTTGGCATGAGAATCCTGGAAGGAAAACGAGGCTGAAACTTAGCATCGTTGCATTCATATCTGGTCAAGCTGCCTTATCACAATTCAAACTTTCATGCTGGGAAACTGTTCTTTCTTTGGTACCTTTTCTGCCAGAATTCAACTCTAACAACAAAAGTTTATAAACAATGAAAATTCCAGCTGGTTGACATCAGCGTCACGAAGCTTTCTCTTCACACTGATACAAATATTTACCCTGAGCTCTGGCAAAGCTTTCCTTGCCCATGTCACCCTTAATCATACATTTTTCCTTGATTGAGTTATGCTTTCCAGTACGTGATTTGCTCTGGTTTACTTTTTAACACATCCCAGAGGCTTCATCAAAATCAACTCTGGGCAGGCCATGTCATTTGGTAGCTGCCAAACATGTTATTGAGAAGGAACTTGGCAAATATCAAAACAGCCTTTTCTAACGGCTCTAATAAATGTGTTTGTTCTTTTGACCACCATTTACTTTTTGGGTCCCTCATATCCATGCACAGATGCGCCAAGAAAGTAAGCAGAGATGCACTTCATTCCCTCTAATCCATTCCCTGGAGACAACGTGCTGATGGCTCTTCCAGGCACCTTATTGCAAAGAAGTTGAAAACCTAAAAGGTTTCATCAATGACTCTTTATTTCCTTCAAGAAGACACAGGGTTATTTTCTAAAGGTTAAAACAACAGATTGATGTACTCTGTAACTGTAGTAAAGTCGGCTTGAACAAATATTTGCCACACCAAAGTGACTTGTGGAGGGATTAGCACAAAATATTGCAAATATTTCTATAAAGCTTCCCTTGCCAAAATAAAATGTTTGGGTTCTCTGCGCTGAATGCTTGCAAAATCCTTGCAGAGTGCATTAACAGGGCAGAATTCAGGGGCACTTTTTCTCAAAACAGGTGATGCTGTTACCTGGAAGACACGTAAATAATTACTTTAATTTCATCAGTTTACACTTACCTTGCATATATGTTTCAGAAAAATCTGGTCGTTATACAAAAACTTTATATGCACCAGGCGTCACCACACTACCTTCTTTGGAAATAACATGAAGTCAGCTGTGCAAGCAAGCACTCCTTTCTTCTGCCTGGACCAGTTTAAAAAAAAGAAATCTCAAAAATGAGATGGAAGTCCCACCTCTGGGGCATTCAGAGTCATTATTTCTGTTATTGTTGTTTTTCTTGCACACCTCAGGGGATATGCGTGCACGCACACAACACACGCACATTCACTTATACACACGATAATCTATACTTTACCTAGCGAGTTTTACCCTTGCCATTTGCCAGCCTTCAGATTTATCTGACCAGCTGGAGATGTGTATTTGCTTGAACATATTGAAAATGCAGTGATTTGTAACAAAAATCTACCTACTGTGATCATTAATACATAAACATATTTCAAGACCATGGTAAATAATTATTATACGCTAAGGTGTGACCCACATATTTGAGAACTTGGAATTTAATAAGATATTCTCCTCAGTTCTTTAGTAAAAGTAGTAGCAATTTCTTGCTCATGGAAGCCCATTATTAATTCTTTTGTACCACAAGGAGTCCATTCTGTGTAGAGAAAATGAAAAGAAAAAGCTCTGTATAGGCCCGAAGGAGTTAGAGCAATTTCCCAAATTCCTAACCTGACCTGTTCACAAAAATACAGGAAAGGAAACAGCATGTGCCAGTCCCTTTGTTAAAGACTAATTTCTATCAGAGTGAAAGGTAGAAATTATCCCCACTCTACAGGCAAAGGTCAGAAGATTCAGGAAGTTCCACTAACTTGCTCAAGGTAATTTAACTAGCAAATGCAGATGAGATTCAAACCTAGTTGCATTTGACAAAGGGGCCCTATTATTTGTTTATGTCAGTTTGTGTGCCCCACCACATCGACCCAGAGGGCATGCAGCCCCGTGTGCACAGTTCTGTGACTGGCCAAAGCCACTGGGGAGGTTTAACTCAAACCCATAACCCCAGTTAGGGATAAGCCTCACATATCTATTGGAATCCATTATGATGTTCAATTTGTGAGGATTTATTTGGAAATAAATTTCAAAATGGGGAACGTTTTGCTTTATGTCTGTGCTCTCTGCAACTCCAGAATTCTGAAGAGAGCTATGTCAGGAGCTCCTGTTACAGATAATACGATGGCTGAAGAGGTGATTCTGGACCCCTGACACAGGCCCTCCCCTAAATTGATCTGATCTTTTTTGATATATTAGGCATTTGCCTATGGTTTTGTTTAAGTAAAGGTTTATACTACCAAAAAATAATATTTTAAACCCGAGAATTCTTATGACTCAGATCTTTGGGCATGTAATTCTTTCTGATGTAGACCATGACTTTCAGAAAGCTTTAATTTTTGCATTGTCATCTAAAGACTCATACAGCCTAGTTAGCAGTAAGACTAGTGCTCCATGTAAACCTGGTTTATGTTCAACTTTCCAAATTGTAAGGGAGTATGACTTAGCAATTATATATATTTATGCTCCAGTTAGCAAAATAGATGTATCCTGAAAATAATTTGTATAAATTTGCTTTCATCTACACCAGTGAGATTACCTGTCTAAAGGACCCTATTAATAACTGGAAGGATAGTTTTCTATACATTTGGATTTGTACAGATTATATGCAGATGTAGCCAGCAAGACAGCAGTTCTGCCTTTGACTTTAACCTAACAAAGTCTATTGTGAAGAGGGAAATACTGTTTTTGTGATATGAGTTCTTTTCAGAATTGTTCAGGGCAATGTTTACATCATGAGGCTATATCTGGTTAGACCTATTGAACCAGAACTTCCAGGAGCGGGGAGCAGACATCTGTACTGTAAAATCATGCCCAGGAGGTCTTGAGTAATCAATCAGATTTGAAATCACTGTTTTGGCCTATTATATTTTCAGACTTGAAAAGCTGGCCCCCTCCCAAGGAGTCTATTTCATCTTTGTATAGAGTTTTCTAATTCTCCTACGCACCCCTTACGCCAACCTGAGTCAAAGGCTTTCTTTGCAGGCACAAGAAAAGGGAGACTGTGAAGAGGAAAGCAGAATGGCCACACTGTTGCCATTTCCATAACCTTCTTTATTAATGTTATGTCAGCCATTGACTCTTTCCTCGCTCATCGCTGCATTAAAATGTCTCGCTCACCTTAATGTCCCCAGCCCTTTACCTGGCACACCTTAGGTGCTCAGCATTTGTGTTGCTACAAAAAAATAATTAATGAGGGCATGATCCAAGTTCAGTGGTAAGAAACTCTCACCGGCCATCCAGTTTTTTCTTCTTTTCCTTTAACCCAGTTGCTTCTTAATTTTTAAAGATAAATTTATCTTGTTTCTCTTTAGGTTCCTCGGTAACATTTTGCTTTCTTCTCCCAACTCCACTTCTGGTATCTCTCCATAGCCCCCATTTCTTAATGATTCCCTTCTTGATCTTCTCTCACAGGCACAGCCAATCGATCCTTCATCCTGTCCTCAACTTCCCAGAAGACTATGAGTCCTTAGAGTATAGGAGCTCCCTGATGCTGCTCCCAGACCGTGACCCATGCTGGCAAAGCTTCTGCTCCCATGTGGCTGCATGTTTCATGAGGAGAGCTACTAAAATGCAGGCAAGCACAAAGTCTTAATTGCTTGCTAGTGGGCACTCAGCCAACATGCTGTTAGCAGAATGAAACCCAATCTTAAAGAAAAAGTGCTGAACCCCTGCTCTGGATCACCCAGCCCCATATGGAATGCACGTGTTTTTGGAGGAGATTTAGGCATGAAGATCTTTTTTTCCACTCTTTTGCATGGGGCTGTCAATCTATGGGTTGCTAAAACATTTTATTCTTAATGTAATAACCCTGTCTGCAGACAACTTTAAGAAGCAACTCAGTACTTCCTCTCCCAACTTATGACATCGGAAATTAATATATTCTCAAATTTGTGTTCCTTTCTGCAAACATTAGTTTCAGTGTTCTTTGCAACAAAGTTGTTACTTTTAAGAACGTCTACATTGACATTTTGAGATTGTCACTGCCTGGTTCTGATGATTTGACAAATATTTAGTCTTTGCTAATTAATCTCTTTAAAACTCAGTTTACTTATCTTTATAATGAAAAAATATATATTAATACCTTCCTGTTATGGTGCTTGTGAGGATTCCATGAGATTAAAACTCTTGCCAGTGCCTGGGACAAAGAAAATGTCCAGTAAATGTTGGCTGTTAATATTGTTAGTAAAAATAATAGTCTAGTTGGGGTGCCTGGGTGGCTCAGTTGGTTAGGCGACCAACTTCAGCTCAGGTCATGATTTCACAGTTCGTGAGTTCGAGCCCCGCATTGGGCTCTGTGCTGACAGCTCAGAGTCTGGAGACTGCTTTGGGTTCTGTGTCTCCCCCTCTCTCCACCTCTCCCCTGCTCACACTCTGTGTCTGTCTCTCAATAATAAATAAACATTAAAATTTTTTTTTTAATAATAGTCTAATAGTTTTCTCATTGTAAAAGCAGCTCAATACATAGCATAAAATATTAACACATGCATTTTGGTGTTTGGGGGCTTCAGCCTTTTTTTGTTTTGTTTTGTTTTATTTTGTTTTGTTTTGTTTTGTTTTGTTTTGTTTTGTTTTGTTTTATTGTTCATGTCCAGGATTACATTTTGATATATTCTTACTGTGTCCTTTTTCCTAAAGAGATTAAAAACCTTTCTTCCCATTACAAGTAACAAAAAACAGGCAAGGAAGATAAAGAGAAATAATGGTCCCTAGACTTCCCCTTTAAATTTTAATATCACAATGCTAGGCTCCAAACCTTTCGTTCTGTATTCCTCTCTAAATCCTAGAATACTGCAAATTTCCCATCACTGTTAAATGATTAAGATGAGGTCAGTATGAACTTTATTAAGTCCTATAGTACTTCAGAAATGGGACATTCAAATTAATGGCTAAAACTTAGACAGTAAAGGTAAATTTGCCTTTCCATTTGAATAACATTTCCTTCCCCAAAGCTTGTAATAATCCTTTGTCACGCATGGGTCTGGAAAGGATTGTTCTGAATGGCCCAGAGCTGTACCACCAGTATCAAGGTCCTCATTCACATCTTTCTTAGGTGTTTTAGAATGCCTTAATGAGAATAGGATACCTGGTAGACCACTTTTGTATTCCAGATAATGCTGCTAGGGTAGCATTAAGATTATACTCTTCCTAGGATGTGTTTTCCATGTGCTATAATACTAAATTACAACTCCAGAGAAGGAATGCCAGTGGTTTCTGTTGTCAGTTTCTATAATATTAATCTATTTGTTGACATATCAGTTTCTAGCACAGAAAGACCTCTCCCAGAACTCTTATTAATATCAGCAATTTATACATATAAGTACTACATCCAACATTAAAAATTACCTTTGTCATTTCCTTGGTAAACATTAAGAGCCAGATTTGATGAGAAAGACATCATCCATATGGTAATTTGATATCTTTGAAAATCAGGGAAGGCCATTTAAATTGCTAAGTTCAATAAAATGCCATTAAAGATATTTTATTCCCTTTCTCCCCAACCAATTCTGAACCCAGGAAAGGGTTACCAAGAAAGCTTGAATAGTGTCTTGTTTAACTTTAAATCAGATATGGCTCCATTTATTTCTTCAAAAAATGGTAAGAATTAATTAATATTAATCTATAATCACATTGATGGAAAAATTAATGGAAATTTTAATAAAAATATAACCTTAACAGGATTTGAAGTTGTCCTTTAGAATACAAAGCCAACACTTTATCCACCAAGCAACTGGTCCTCTGCTACCAGCTGATGAAATTATAAAAATCAACTGCAGGATGATTCTTCTTTTGTTCTCTATGCAAAAAGAAACGTTTTTGAAAACTACAAAAAAAAGACATTAAAAATTAAAATAAGCATAGAAATTGACCAAGCCTATTCAATGTAGAATGTATATTTATTTGGGGTATTAAGGTGCTTGTTCACCCAAACAGATCTTATTCTCTCTCCTAACCCATCAGGGCTTTGGTTTATATTTTTTACATTTTAGTTTCCAAGAAGACTGGATAATCCTAAATAAACAGGTCAAATTATGTTGGGTAACTGAAGTCCAGAGAACTATAAAATGACAGCTTAGTCTTAGGCACATTAAATAATTTTGAATAAGGAGAAATGACATATATTCCGAAAGTTGGTTCAATATTAAAATTATAATGTTAAACAAGTATTTCCTGAATATAGTCATACTAATTTTCTCTATTTACTAAATGCTATATAGTACTGAGCCAGCTAACCCATACATAGTGGTCACTTACTAGGAACTTACAGATGAGTGAAAGTTTTACCTTTTTCACTATTTATTTAATATTTGTAACATTAGATACTGTATTATTAAAAACAATACAATGGTATCTAAAATATAGAATATTATTTTTGCCATTGTATTTAGTTAGTTCTTACCAATATTTCAGTGCCAATACTGAAAGTTAAAAGCTACTTTTTCTGGCATTATATCATTCAGAGATCCATATCAGAAGGCACTTCTTCATAGCTACATAATTACAGAAAAATAGCTTTATAGCAATAACTTTAAAGCAAACAAAATATCCTGAAAACCTTTTTAAATTATCAAAGAAAGAACTAAGATGAGAAAAACATAATGATGAGTACACTTTGATTATATTCTAGCAATTTGAAAATTGATAATTTATGTATATATGGTTACTCTCTGAAAAGCCTAATTTTCGATTAACTAAGACAATGAATCCCTGACTACACCTAATGACAGAATTGACAGTTCTAGCATGATAATTAGACCCGCTGGTGGACAGTCAAAGTGAAGCAGAAGCAAAGATTCTGACTTCTTTTCTGCTTATTTTTACAATTCAAGTCATGTTTACAATCAGTGATGTGGTAAATAATCTTGTCTTATTCTTCCTTTCAACTACCTGATTTCTTGGAAACAGTGTCTATTCCAAAAGCATAAGGAGATGAGAAATGAAACTGAAAATCCCACTGATTTTAGAAGGGAGCAGCTTTTGTCATGAAGGATTCCTCAGTTTAAATATTTTTCCTAACAGTAGGCAGGGATTCACCTAGAGCTGGAGGCCTCCAGGAAGTCTGTGACCCAATGGAGACTTCTAGGAGCCAATTCCCCTCCTCAATAAACACTCTTAAATATACCCCCTTATAGGGGCACCTGGGTGGCTCAGTCGGTTAAGTGTCCGACTTCAGCTCAGATCATGATCTCGTGGCTCATGAGTTTGAGCACCGAGTCAGGCTCTGTGCTCACAGCCCAGAGTGTGGAGCCTACTTCAGATTCTGTGTCTCCTTCTCTCTCTGCCCCTCTCCTGCTCACGTGCTCTCTCTCTCTCTCTCTCTCTCAAAAAAAACAAACATTAAAATTTTTTTAATGTCCCCCTGTATTATTTGACTCAATATTTCTCATTTTATTTTCTTGCTGTCAATATAAAATGTGTGAAATAATACTGCAGATACAAAATTCCTACCTACTCTAGCCATTACTGAAGGTAAAACGGAACAAACGAATAAACATAAATGAAGTATACTCTGAGAAAAAAATGTACATCTTCTATCTGGAGACTGATTAAACTCTGATATTGACAAAGCCAAGCCACATAATTTAATCAGTTCAAAGAGTATGTGTGTGTTCAAGAGTTCATTCCCTGCAAAGAGACATTGTTGGTTGTCACAACTCTCTGGGGTTTGGGTACTGGCTTCTAGTCAATAGAGGTCAACAATACCGTTAAACATCCCGCAGTACACAGGAGAGCCCCACACAAGAATGATCCAACAAAAAAGATCAATACCACTGAGGCTAGAAACCCTGCCTCGGACGCAGTGAAATTTGGCTAAATCCCACTTAATGTAAGTCATCTTCAATTTTCCATCCCATTTATTTTTCTCCTAGATTCAAATGAATCAAAGAATATATGGTACAATATACTTCTCTGAAATGAAAGAACTTATGCACTGCTTATTTTGAATGTAAGATTGCTGTGCCTAAGAGTACACAAAAATAACAGGAAGAGTTGTTCAGTGTTTGCTACTGTCAGCACTCTACCACAGATACCCCATCTGGTGCAGTCTGATATGGATAATAACGGTGGAGTGTTCTTGCTGTCTTGACTGTAGTCATTACTGTGATGTTATTTTAGGACTAAGTAGTGTTTGCCCATTGGACCATAAAAGTGTGTCATGTAAATACAGGTTTTAGAACACACAATAGTCTGTCCATGTGTAGAAATATGTGCAGAAAAACACCTCATAAAATGCTTTTTAATAGTATTTGTTGGGCATGTGAAGTAATTCCTTTTCAAAGTGAAATCACTTGGAAAAAAGGGGGCTCCTCTTTTCAAAGACCCCGTAAGTAATTATGCTGCATTATACATCATTCATATGTCAATGCAAATTTTGTTTTTAAATGGAAGGAGTTTTGAATGACACAGTACCAAGCAAATGTCCAACATTAACCAAACCTTTTATTTATTTATTTATTCTCACCTGACTTGCTCTTTGAAATTGAATTGGGGGTAGGGGGTTAGTATTTATGTCACCAGCAACCTCATATTTGACACACCATCCTAGAATTAAATTCTGAACACCAAAATATCTCACAGGAAAGAAATTACAAATGACAACAACCTTCAAAAATATCCTTAACTACAGTTGAGGCACTTTGCTCAGTAGGTATTATACTTATGTTGACAGTAAAAACTAAAATGGGAAATCTAAAGGGCCAAAATAGTATTTAGAAATTCTATACTTTGAATCATACATAGAGTTGTATACTTAGAAGTGTTGTGACTATGTTGCTGGAAATATATACTGTATTGAGGTTTTTCCTCCATCTCTTAACAATGATGAACATTTTCTTATTGAGATCAATTTATAATAATGACAGTTAGAGAGTAAAATTTATAGTTATATAAAATGAAACTGTCCAGATTGAACGGAGTGACTTGATGATACACAGAACAATCAGAGTTATTAAAATGGTGGGTCGCCTGTAGACCCTCAGATGCTTCTCAAAACAAATCATCCTGACAGGAAGAAAATTTTACAAAATGAAGCTTATGTGCCTTCTGCTATTTACAGACATGTTAAACTCGAGGAACAACTCTAGAGAATTATTGGAATGTGATTCTTCAAAAATAAAATGCCAAATATTTTTGAATGCTGTATTCTACTCAGATTTTATTTAATTCCAATATTTTAAGAAATGTGCGTGGAAGAGATATAGACAGATGATAGACGATAGATAAATAGATAGATAATAGGACGTTTTGCTTTTTTTCCAAATTCCCTCCATCATTTTTTTTAACGTTTTATTTATTTTTGAGACAGGGAGAGACAGAGCATGAACAGGGGAGGGTCAGAGAGAGGGAGATACAGAATCTGAAACAGGCTCCAGGCTCTGAGCTGTCAGCACAGAGCCCGACGCGGGGCTCGAACTCACGGACCGCGAGATCATGACCTGAGCTGAAGTTTAACCAACTGAGCCACCCAGGCGCCCCTCCCTCCATCATTTAAAAGATAGTTAAACCTATTCTAGTAAGAGTCAGTTTTACATTTGACTTCATTAACAAATATTTAGGTCAAACCAGCAACAGCTTCAAATTCATTCCTCAGTTCTATTCTGTAAGTTTCTAAATTGAAAAGAAAAAGGGATAAAAATATCATTGTATCTGTGCAGTGACATATTCCTAGTTTTAAGAAACATTGACCAGTTTCATCCATTTGTATAAAATGCCTAAATTTTCAGTTCTTTGACACTGCCACACAAGAAAATATCACTATAAGAATTTGACCTGAGACCTATTCAATAATATGATAGTTTACATGTCTCTGAATGGATCTTCCATTAAAGAAAAATAGCAACCAGTGAGAGCAGAGATGGTGAATTCTAAAGCAAGACTGTTGTGCTCACTTCGGCAGCACATATACCGAAATTGGAAAGATGCAGAAATTAGCATGGCCGCTGCGCAAGGGTGACACGCTAAAGCAAGGCTGTCGCATTGAATTTTCAGGCTGCAGGGTACTGCCTGTGCATCCTTAGACAAGTTAAGTAATGACCTGTGGTTGAGTTTCCTCATCTCTAAATGGTGATAATAAGAGTCACTTCCTCATAGGATTTTACAAGGGTTAAATGCTTTAATATGCATGAAGACTTTAAAACAGCGCCCCACGTATAGTAACACTGTGTAAGAATTACCTATTTTTGAAAATATCTTTAAGATTCTTTCTTCACTTGAAAAATAACTGTATGAGCCTTGACTAGAGCTATAATTTGTTCCTTGGGTATTCGTTATGGGTACCACAGTAAGTAACCTCAGGCAACCTGATGTTTAGATGCGAACATTTTCCACTAAACTAGTAAAAGCACTAGCCTTTGCACAAAGACTAGGATAACTAAATGTAGTGTTAAAATCCTAGTGGAAATGCCCAGTGTAAGCTTTCAGGAATATTCAGGACTTTATTCCCAATATTTCTACATGATAGGTTTGCTTTACATACATAATAAGTCATAAAGAGAAAGGGTCCATAAAGGAAAAACAAAAAATAATTTCTAATATATGAAGTTCAATTTAAGATCTAAGGATATACTAAATATTAGACCTGCATATTTTTGGTTTTCCATATGATTTGTCAAACATTCCAATCAATGTCCTTACCAAATAGTGCTTTAGTACAAAATAGAAGAGTCAATTGGCCCAAGTGTAAAATAATTTGAGCAATATTGAATTTCCCAATTTTATCTGATGTGCATGGGATAAGATCTAATAATGAAGCTTTTATGACAGTTGAGGTCATTTTAAGATTTGCATTAAAGTTAAGTTGCTTTATGTCTAGGTAGCAAATAGCACCCTAATAGAAACTAACAGACCCATTTTTAGCATAACCTAATAATCTGGTTTTCTGTCAACCTCAGCAATCTAATCTCATGCTACTTATTCCTTTGCTCACTAATATCAAGCCACACTGGCCAATTTTTAGTTTCTCAAATGAACTAATGTTCTTTTTTTCCACAGAGATCTAAGACAAATACAATTTCAACTGCCTAGAATATTCTTCTTTCTTCTTTTCACCTACTTAGCATGTCTCTATTGGGATATAATTTGAGCTGTCATTTCTCTCAACCTCTGAAATACATTGTCTTCTCTATATTATCTTATACCTTCTTGTACTTTTATTGTGTAGCATTAATTTAACATTGTAGTTTATTATTTTTTTCATGATCTCTTCCCCAGTAGACCATAAACTTCATGAAGATTTGGACCTTGTTACATGCTCAGTTTTGTACTCTGTTGAAATGATATTGATACCCTTACCTCAACAAAATGTGTATTGATGTCCTACTCTTCTCTTCTGAATTTTGACTAATTTGCAATTGTCTGCTTGACAATTCCACTCAAGAAGTCTTGACATGCTCCCATCGCACCTAAATTCTCCACTACAGATGAGAATTCTCATCTTACAAAGAATACTTCCATTCACCTACTGGTCAAGCCAGTAACCTGGAAATCATCCTTGATTCATCCCTTTTCCTTACTCGCCATTTATAAATCATCACTAAATCCTGTCCTTTTTATGCACCACATGTATGCAAATGTGCCTAAGTCTCTTCTCCACAATTGCCACATGTATCATTCAGGATCCTTCCATGAAGGAGTGACCCACTTCAAGGGGGTAACATGAAGAAAACAATGAACAAAAGCATATTTAAAAGATAGGATAAGGTTTGTGGAAACCAACCAGAAATGCTTCAAGACCCTACAGGTAGGAGCAACAGGAAGCTGTTGACAATGCAGGCTCAAGGGATAAGAGGAAGGAACAGTTACTGGAAGCTAGAGAGGGTAGCTCCATAGTGAGACATGTCTGAGATAAACCGTGTCCTTTGACAGAAGAGCAGAAGTCAAGGTAAGGAAGGAGCAGGGGAATAAACACCGAATTTCATTCTGTTGCCAACCTCCAGTCTCAGGCTGACATTTTCCCATTAGCTAAACCAAAGTGGAATTTAAAAGACAAAAGGAAAAAAAAACCTTAATATCATTCATAATCATTAACATTTTGAGGGTCATAAGGCATGGGCAGAATAAACGGAAAGTATTTTGCACACCATTTTTCTCCTAGCCCTCGTCATTTCTTACCTGAACTATTGCAATGGTCCACTAACTGGGTTCACCTGCTTTCTCTGTCACAAACACCTATTCTCAATCCATTGTTTTACTGCAGTAAGATTCTCTTCTTGGGATGAAACCTATATGAAGTTTTTCTGCTTAAAATATATCTGTCAGTAGTTATCTTTTACTCCTAAACTCCTTGTTTTAAAATTGTATAACTTTTAGGGACACCTGGGTGATTTAATTGGTTGAGCATCTAACTCTTGATTTTGGTTCAGGTCATGAGCCCAGGGTTATGGCATCAAGCCCCACATCAGGCTCTGCACTGAGCATGGAACCTGCTTAAGATTTTCTCTCTCTCTCTCTCTCTCTCTCTCTCTCTGTTCCTCTCCCCCACTTGTGTTCTCTCTCTCTCTCTCTAAAATAGATAAAAAATAAAATAAAATTAAATTAAAATGAAATAAAATAAAATAAAATAAAATTGTATAACTTTTTTTATAAAGGTTTATTTTCTTAACTTTTTCCACACTAGATTGAGATCTATGAGGGAAGGCATTACCTATGCCTTCAATGTGACTACAACACAGTGATGTTAAATAAATATTGGATGAATTAATACATTTTAGAAGACAGATTTATATATTTTTTTAAGTTTTATTTATTTACTTTGAGAGAGAGAGAGATAGAGAGAGAGAGTGCATGCATGAGCAGGTGAGGGGCAGAGGGAGAAGGAGAGAGAAATTCCGAGGCAGGCTCTGTGCTGTCAGTGCAAAGCCCTGTCCTGGGCTCAATCCCATGAACTGGGAGATCATGACCTGAACCCAAATCAAGAGTCAGAGGCTTAACTGACTGGTGTCCCAGATTTGTAGTTTTAAAAGCTTCCCAGGTGATTCTAGTGTTCTAGATTAAAATAATAATAATAATAAATTATTGGAATAACTAATCTTCTAATACTCGAGATTATAAAGAGAATAATCAGTAAAATTAATCATCATCCATTTAATTAAGTTATTATATGTTAAACAGAAGCTCACAATGTGTTCATGAAATATGTTTCTTGGGGCGCCTGGGTGGCTTGGTCGGTTAAGCGTCTGACTTCGGCTCAGGTCATGATCTCATGGTCCGTGAGTTCGAGCCCCACGTCAGGCTCTGTGCTGACAGTTCAGAGCCTGGAGCCTGTTTCAGATTCTGTGTCTCCCTCTCTCTGACCCTCCCCCGTTTATGCTCTGTCTCTCTCTGTCTCAAAAATAAATAAACGTTAAAAAAAAAAAAAGAAATGTTTCTTTGCTCAAGGTTTTTAAGTCTCCACCCCCCCCCCCCCCCCCCGCGGTTCTTTTTTCCCTTTCAAATATCATGTTTAACCTTGATTAGGCAAACCAAGCTCTTCTCCTTTTTAAAAGCTCATACGTGAACAACCTCATGGTGAACCAGTTCACATTTCATCTTTGCATTTAAGGAGAGGAAATACTTCCCAAGGAAGTGCTTTAATGCCATCTCATTATCAGATAGTATAGAAGAAAAAATTCTTTTCTACAATTTAAACACTTAACATTTTTATATATTTAAGAACTGCCATAGGACTGAGGTCTGAATTTCACTGAGTATCTTAGTGTTAAATTGCTTTTTTTAATTTAGATCACAGGCTCTTAGGTTCTATGTACCTTGCTCTGACCTATTTCCATTTTATTTCTGATAATTTTTAAAAAATAAATTGTTTCTATCTCATTTGATATAAAGCCAATATTTTCTTATCTGTGTTCAGATATTTACGTACATTTGATATGCATCTGCCCGTTGTAGTATTGAAGCAATTCCATTTCTGTGACACATTTTCTGACACCACTTTTGCCAAAGAAAGTTCATATTTCAAAATCTACTATTTTGATATATAAATAATAAATTAGTTAACTGCTATAGCCTTTGGGGACATGAATAACTCTCATGATCTAAGTATTTTTAATAAAATTATTTCAATAAACTTGTGTGGTAATTAAGGAATGTATGTGTGTGTGTGTGCGTGTGTATATGTATATATGTAAAATTACTTATTTTTTTTAAGCATAGAGATGAATGATGGCTATATATTTTATCTCATTCCTCCACTTAAAAATGAAATGTAAGTAGAATCCCTAATTTGCTGAAAATAATTGTGTAAACAGCAATTTATTAGAGAAATTCTCTTATCTTTTGCATTTAATTTTGAAAAGGGCACAAGCTCTAACACCTAATCTCCAGCATTTCCATTAGCAGACTGTCGTCCCCTGTGTCTGTATGTATTAACATCCATCCTAGGTTGTAATCAAATATTTGTATAATTATTCTTGGCAAAGTTAGAGGTTGCAAACCACAAGATACATATGAAACTGTAGTGGCATGTTTTCATTAGTGAATTTATAAAACCTGAGGTATTTCTTTATTAGAGTTCCCAATAGGTGACTGTTATACTTAAGTTAATACCACTAAGATTTGCAGAAAAATTATGACCCCAAATTCTGATTCTGAATTACTTAATTTCTACCTCCTCCCAAATGCAGTCATTACTGATATTGCTGTTTCTTCTATCCCTGTTTATTCTACTATATATTTAAGGGTTAGATAATTTGGTTTATTCAACAGTTCCCTAATTGAAATGAAGTATATCCATCTAATCTTTCCAATATGATTATATTTTCCACAAAGGCAAGGCAATGTCTTATGTCCCTTACATCTCTCATGATTTCTAGCACAGTTCTGGACATGAACAAATATTCAATAATTACATATCATTTACTCCTTATATTTATTCAACCCTAACTGATTGTACAATCCTATTTATTCAATCCTAACTAAATTATACAATTTAGTTAACGATGCTGGAGGTGATAAACTAAAATCAAACCTCTGGCATTTACTCCAGGAAAAACTTAAGAATCATTTACTTAGGGAATCTATTTTGCCAGGTCTTTACTTGGTGTTAGATGTGATCAATATATCCTGACTACTAATGGGAGTAATAAGATTACTTTCATTATCAACCTCAAGACTTCAAGAATGAAAGGAAGTAGAATCTTGAAGCCAGGTGCTACAGGCCACGGGGGCAGGGGAAGCAGAAGATGGGCCTTCTGTCTTGCGATACTCACCTGCGTGGTATAGGTAATGATGGGCGACTAGGTCCACAGCCTGCGGAGAAAACATTGCAATTCCAAAATGTGAGGGTTCTGACTTTTATTTCTACTTGTGTTATCATAGATTCGATTACAATCTCAAATAAATAAATAAATATTTATTTATTATTGTTAAATTTATACACTGTGTTAAAATTTTATGGAGTATTATTTTTTTTTTTTCAATTTTAGATTCTTTGACCGTCTGGATATTTGGTGGAGCAAATGCTTTTATCCTTAACCTGATTTTGATAATGACTGCAGAGTAAAAATTGATGTTCTAAAGACATATCTATCTATAGTGCCTTTTATTACAAAATCAACATCCCAGTCTTAGGTAATCTTCTCTGTTTTAAAAATGAATCTAAATATTAGGTCCTGGGGAAGAACAACATTTGGGGGGAAAATCCTAAAATATAGCAGCTAATGTTAATACCAATATTTGCTTATCTACAAGTCTTAAAAGGAAAAGGTTTTCCTACCATTATAAGATGTTACAGTGTTAATCTACATTTCAATAAGATATTTAAAGGCAATTCTAGAACTGTCAAGGAACTGCTCTTAAGCTTGAGAGAAACCTACAAAGAAATGCTGACAGTTTCATTTTATGTGACATGAAAGCATTATTTTATCAAGAAAATGTTATTAGTTCCTCAGACATTTGACTACTTTACACTGCAGATTCTCAGAAAGTTCCACAGATGCTCTATAGTGCATGGTGCTAAAATATTACCTATGTAAAATATCCTGAGATATAAAATTTAAAAAGTGGTCTTAATAAGCAAGGTTTCCTTTATTTCACTTGGTTCTATCTCAAAATTATAGCAAAGTCAGAAGCTTTGAATAAAGCACTCATATTTGAAAATCCCAAACTTTGAAGGAGGGATTTAAAAGTACAGCAAAACCTTGGTTTGTGAGCATAATTCGTTCTGGGAACATGCTTGCAATTTAAAGCACTTGTGTATCAAAGCAAATTTTCCCATAAGAAATAATGGAAACTCAGATGATTTGTTCCATAACACAAAAATATTCATATAAAAATGATTAAATGTTGTAATATAATACAAAACAATAAAGAACATATAAAATATAAGGAAAAATGAACAAATTGATCTGTACTTACCTTTGAAAACCTTTGTGGCTGATGTGAGGGAGACAAGAGAGAGGAGTGTTAGTATGTAGGACGAATTTCACTATCACTAACGGAATCACTGCTATCTGTTGGCTCAATGGAATCTTTTTCTCTTCATGCAGCTTTAACAAGGAACCTATCCTATGACCTAGAATGAAGCAAAACATTGCTAAACTTACTATTGTATAGAAAAGCAAAAAGTGTCCATAGGTGCTTTGAAGTGACAAAAAATAGATTAGTGCCAGTTTTAGCACCTTCCAATATTCTGAAAAATCGCTGATTTCTGCCAAACATCATGGCCTGAGACCGAGCATTGAGTATGGGAGATGATCATCTACAATCCTGCAGCAATAGAGAGAGAGAGAGAGAGAGAGAGAGAAGATCCACTGGCTCAGTTGTGATCATGTGATGTTTGGCATCACGTACTACTCATATTGCAAGACATCGCTCGTTTATCAAGCTAAAGTTTATTAGAAATGTTTGTTCATCTTGTGCAACACTCACAGAACAAGTTACTCACAATCCAAAGTTTTACTATATATGTGAAATTATGTTTAAATGTTTGTTAAAGATTTACAAACGAGGGGAGTCAAATCACAAGCAACGTGTGGATATTACTATACAGGCTTGTGTAATAAGGGAATGTACTGCATTCCTGGTTCTCATATGTTTCTGAAAATAAGAAGAGTTTTTCTGAGTCAGCAAAGAATTTTTGACCCAGATACCCCACAGTTCTACAGGTTTAGTCACAAAGGAGCCAAGATAACCTTTTTTTATTATTATTTTTTTTAATGTTTTTCTTTAAGAGAGGGAGACACAGAATCTGAAGTAGGCTCCAGGCTCTGAGCTGCCAGCACAGAGCCCAACGCGGGGCTCGAACTCATGAACAGTGACATCATGACCTGAGCCAAAGTCGACGCTCAACCGATTGAGCCACCCAGGTTCCCCAAAGATAACATTTCATTTCTTATTATTTTGTACCTCTTTTCTTTTCCTATTCTATCCCTTATTGCACTATTTCCCAAAGTATAGCAAGCTTACCACTGATGGTTGACAAGATTAGTTGAGACAATGCGTGAATAGATTTTATTATTTTAAAGTTGAAATAATTGCACATTCACTTTAACATGCATTATATAAAAGAGAATTGACACATTAAAAATACCTTAGATACTATTGCTAGGGACTATAGGCAATATTTAAGTAATATTTAAGATTTTGAAAAGGAACTAATTTAAAGAAAGATATTAAATAAGAACTAGAATAGATGGCACATAATTATGACAAAAAGTGAAGGTGGGACAGAAAAGTCTAAAATAGAGGAGACACTGTCCATGGTACTCATTGTTCTCATTCTTCTCAAAGATATATTATCTCATTCTGAACCCAAGTAAACCTTTCACCCTTTGAAAGGTTCTGATCTGCCCTAAAAATATCTTCAAGCATCCAGCAACACTGTATTCCAAAGCAAGCCTTATACTAAGTCATTAAGTCTGATGTCAACTGTTGTGTGATAGTAGGAACTAAATACCAGTAAAATATCTTGTCTTTCATCTTCTCCATCAATGAAAACTATTAATTTTCCTTTTTAAAGCACGTTCCTCTATATGTGCTATGTAAATCTTCCTTTCCACCTTGGTCTTGCAGTTTTATTTTTAACTAGTAATTAATCAAAAGTGCAAGGAAGAGGGATTTTATTTATTTATTAAGGAAACTTACATCCCTAACTCATTTACATATTCTTCCATAACTTCTACTGATGCATTCTAACACCTATCAATGACTTCCCTACAGATTAACCATTTTTAAAAAGCTCTTTTCCTGAAGCTCATTAAGTATTTTAACATATCTGTTTAGAGCACTTGCTATATCCCAGGCTTTATGCTAAATACATAGATTATCTCATTTATGTCACCTCCTTATGCCAAGGCTACTAAATACAGATGAGAACAACGAGATAATAAAACATCAAAGGTCTTGTGGTCACTCTAGGAATCATACTGATTTCAGCTTCCTTGGCTTTTGCCACTGCATCACATTGTTTTTATATACAAATCTGATATCAAGACTTACAGTGAATCTTCTTTCATATTTCTCTTCAGCATGTGACAGCATTAATCACTCTCTCAATTTTGAATGACTATTTTGCTTGATCTTGTCATGCTCCCCCCTATTGATTTCTTTTTAATTTTTCTCAAAAATTGCATTCTCCTTTGCTAATTCATCTGCTTTTTAATGCTCTTATGAATGAGACTTGCACAAGGTAGCATAGTTGACCTATTTCTATGTTCTACTTATATATTCATTATTTAGCATGTCTTTAATATCAACTCAACACTTGGGACAATAGAATGTAAATATTATGAAAACATAGCTATTACCCTTTGCAAATCACTAGTGTGTTTTTCTCTACTAGCTTGAGATACAAGATAATATCCTATTTTGTTTTTAAATTAATGAATTGTGTTTATATATTTAGTAGAAAATATAGCTACTGCTTATCTTGTTTAACTGTGCTTTCAAATACCAGAATGGAGAAAGGGAGAAGATCATTCACAAAGAGAGAAGAAAGATCATTTTTTCAATGGCAACTGTGTTATTACTAGCTCTGGTGCATACTCAGGTCAAATGGCACTCCAATGTGTGCTACTGAAGTTAAGATTTAAATTAATATTAATATTAGTTTATGCTCAAAAGTTTACTATTCTTCCATAAATGTAAACACTAAGCAAGAGTCTCAGGGCCTTCTGCCTCACCCAATATGAACCTTTAAACTCAGGTAATCTCTTTAGATCGCAACTTCTCCTATGAATATTTCTTCTCGAAGGATTTAATATGCTTTCCAGGACAGCAAAAATTAATTAGAAATGTTATAGTCAATGTATAGAGAAGATTAATGAGTATTGGTTCTAAAAAAAAGAATGGCTTAGGGTCTTCACCACTGCTTCTTAAGAAGCTCAGGGACCATTATGCAAATAAAACAAATTTACTTCCAAATAACACAGAGGATTGGTAAAGACAAACCATATTTCTGTGAGGCAATGGGATCCATCCCATGTTCCATGTTGAGGGAAGAATCAAAGAATCTCTGTTTCACTATGATACATTGTATTTGCTTAGTATCTCTTCGCATTTTCTCTTGAAAATAAAAAAATAGTCTCTTTTCATTAGGTATCCTGTTAGAATTTGTACATTAAGTAAGGAGTGCTTGTATAAATAGAGAAAAACATTGTTATTTCACCTTCTGGCCCCAGACATTTTCTCTAATGTGATAACAAGCTTTGATTAGGAAACACTTCACACACAAACTCTATTATGAGCCAGGTAAAGAAGTAATAGATAAAATGCTCAGTTTGTGAAGTAAAAATGAATTAGAACATGAAGGAGGAGAGTAAAAGAAGAGAGAGTTTTTGAGAGAAGAGGACAAGTCATGGAGCTTGCTGAAAAACTAGAGCCTGTGGAGGAATATTGCTTATTCAAAGTTTCTAGTCATAGAAGAATCTGAGTACTTTTAAGAAATGGGATGTCTAATTATTCAAACGTAATTGTTTTGAAATTCTTTCACATAAACTTCTACTCTCATCCCCATCCTTAAGACAATTCTCCTAACCCAGCAGCTTGTGCCAGGAGAATTTGGGAAAATGACTCAGTTTAGGTTCCTTCAAAAGTAAAGCCTACCTGGACAAATACTTGTGTCCAGGTAGTTTACTTATTTAAGATGTGATTCAAAGAAGGAGAAGTTGGCGCACCTGGGTGGCTCAGTCTGTTGGGCGTCCAACGTCGGCTCAGGTCATGATCTCTTTGTCCATGAGTTCAAGCCCCACATTGGGCTCTGTGCTGACAGCTCAGACCCTGAAGCCCGCTTCTGATTCTGTGTCTTTCTTTTTGCCTCTCCCTCATTGACACTTTATCTCTCTCTCTCCCTCAAAAAAATAAACATTAAAAAATTTTAATAAAAAAAGGAGAAGTGAAGAAATGGAGAGAATGAGAAAAGGAAAGAGGACAACAGCATAATGGCACATCATCAAGATCCTTAGTAGGCCTTCATTCCTTCATGGGCTGGGAGAAATGTGCAAATTGCCCTGAAACACAGGAGTCTGGAGTCCTCTGACTACTGGTTCCTGATTCCCATCGGTTGAGGGTCATCCCCAGAGGTGTTAGGTCTTTTCTAATCATGGACTACACTTATGTCTGGGTTAGTGAGCTCCAAAATCATCAAAGACGATCTTGCCACAGAAAGCAGAAAAACACAGTGAGTGCCTGGGATGGGAAAACGGCAGCTTCCAGCAAGGTAAAATATACTTTCAGTGGCTAAAATCTGACATGGGCTTCAGAGGTAAGTTAGAATGAGTGAAGTTACCATTGTGTGATACAATATGGAATAAAAGACCAAGCATCAGGACATGAAATGAGTTCATGCAAAAGCAAAAATTCAGAACTTTATGGGTCTAGAGGAAATGTCAAGGTCACCACTATCTCCAAACATTTATGGAGAATTTTATTAAAATGCTGGATCTTGGGGCGCCTGGGTGGCTCGGTCGGTTAAGCGTCTGACTTCAGCTCAGGTCATGATCTCACAGACCGTGAGTTCGAGCCCCGCGTCAGGCTCTGGGCTGATGGCTCAGAGCCTGGAGCCTGCTTCCGATTCTGTGTCTCCCTCTCTGTCTGCCCCTCCCCCGTTCATGCTCTGTCTCTCTCTGTCTCAAAAATAAACGTAAAAAAAAAAAAAATTTAAAAAAAAAATGCTGGATCTCCACCACCTTACCCATCATGGTAGGCAATTATGAGCATCTCCTTTAGGTGACATTCAGGTTACCACGTTGAGTTCACAGGTAGTCGCTTTCTTCAGACAACTCTTGAGAGCAGTAATCTCCTCTATTCAAAATAGATGAAAGACTGATTTGGGGGAATAAGGTTTCTAAATTTATTATATGTTTAAAATATTAATTATTAATATAATTATAATTATTATAAATTATTAATAAATCTGAGTGCCAAGAACTATTTTGACTCCTTATAGAATTACCACTACATATCTCACTAAAGCACACTATAAGCAGTTTATATTATAGTTACTGTTTTTCTGAAATAATAATAAATAGCAATTATTGAGCCTTCCTCAAGTGCTACCAATCTTCTAAATGTTTTCCATGTGTTAACTCATTTAATTATCACAACAATACTCTGAGGTAGATGCTATTATTACTCCCATGTTTCAGATATGAAAATTATGACACAATGATATTAAGTAATTTGCATAAATTCATCAGCTAATCACTGACAGAGCTGGAATTTAAGCCTGAGAGTCAGGGTAAAATCCAACCTTTAGAGCACTAAACATTATGCCTTTTGGGACAAGACACAAAGTTCTTAGAAATCAAGATCCAAAGTACTGTCTATAGCATAAGTTGATTACATTGCAACAAATTTTTTAAAGAAAAAAACCTAGTAAATTTTGTTTCATAAATACAAATTAATTTTTAAAATGATCTAATATACTTCACCAGATATGCATGAAGAGCACACTTTAGATTTTATTCATTTTTTTAAATTTAATAATACAAACTAGGTCAAGCACCTTTGTTAATTAACTCTATTTCATTAAAATTATGACCTCTGGTTAAAAATGCCTTCATTCTTGTGTGTTAAATTTATGTGGATGGTCCATAAACAGTCCCTAATTAGTCACATGTGTATTCAGATGTGGGCTTGTGTGTTATAAACTAACACTGAAGTGTATAAGGAACTGTCAGTCAGATCAAAAGTCAACTGAAAATCATCCCGTTTGCAAAGCTGAGAGCCTGTCACAGTTAGTTAGTCATAAATGTTTAAAACAGCAACCAAACTTTTATTCTAATTGAGCATGAGTTGAAAGGCTACCCACTTTGATGTCTTTGCTTTTATCATTTGTATATAACTAAAAAACTACTATTATGCTTTTTTTTTCAATCCCCCCTTGGAGTGGTAGACATTACTTAGTTCTGAAAATATACAGGTAGATCAATCTATAATTGCAGGGCCTCTGTACAGTTTCCAGTTAGGCCTATAATCATCCACGTGCAAGAGTTCAAAAGTAAAATCTTCCCTCCTTTTCCTCTATTTGATCTCTTTCTCCACGCATTTGTGATTCAGGACATAAGGAACACATCTTTGCAATAATATTTAGAGAACCATCATTTAAAGTGTAATAGTCTGCTTATCCCACTTTCTTCTGCCTTCCGCAGACACGAATCAAATAATAGACTTTTGTTAATATTACACATTTTATCAGTAAAATTTAATGGCATTAATGTTCCCATTCTAGGGATTTACATATTGAGACGCAGAAGTGAAATGACCATTAAGGCCCTAGAGCAAGCCATCTGGCAGTATGGCAAAGATTTCAAAGTGCCATGCCTATACCCATTTCCACTCTTTTATTTTTAATTTCAACAAAACTCCGGCATTCAGAGTCATTATCCTATAATTTTATGGCCAACACATTACTGGTTGGGATAGCTAATGCTGGAAACACTCTTCAGTCTCCCCAGAGGACTGGACTGTAACTGTTGCCATGCATTTCACTTTTTCTGCTGTAAGCTCCTCAATAAGTTATTATTTTTATTGAAATAGTCAAATATCCTTCAAAGATATTTAAATAATAAGAAAAAATATGTATATTTACATACATAGTTACCATTTTCTCTTCTATTTATTCTTTTGTGTAAGTCTCAATTTTCATCCACCATTTTCCTTCTAAAAGACTTACTGTAATATATCATGTAGGGCACATCTGCTGGTGATGAATTTCTTCAGGTTTTACATGTCTGAATATGTCTTTATCTGCCTTCAGTTTGGGAAAATATATATGCCCCTTTTGAAATTCTATTTCTTTTAATGTTTACTTACTTTTTTGAGAGAGAGAGAAAGAGTGAACGCACAGGGGAGGGACAGAGACAAAGAGAGGGAGAGAGAATACCAAGTTAGGCTCTACACTGTAAGGACAGAGGGCTCTATCCCAGGAACCCTGAGATCATGGCCTGAGCTGATACCAGAGTCAGACTCTCAACAGACAGAGCCACTCAGGCACCCACCACTTTTAAAATTCTAAATTGGCAAATCTTTAGTTTTCAGTACTGCAAAATGTGGTTCCATTATCTTCTCACTTGCTTTGTTCAGAAAAAAAAAATGTCATTTTTATCTTTGTTCCTCTCTGTGTAACATGTCTTTTTTTTTTCCTGAATATTTTTAAGAGTTGCTTTTTATACAGATTTTGAAGAATTTTATTATGATATGCCTTAGTATTTTTTTTTTCATGTTTCTTATGTTTGGAGTTCTCTGAGCTTCCTTGATTTGTGAACTTACTGTTTTCATTAAGTTTGGAAAACTTGGGGCCATTATCTCTTTAAATACATTTTCTTTCTCTTCTTCCTCCTCCTTACGGGGCAACAGTTACCTCTATATTAGGCCACTGGAAGTTGTTCCACTGCTCACTAATAACCTCTTCATTTGTTTAAGTCCTTTTCCCCCTTTATTTTATTTTGGATAGTTTTCTTTGCTATATCTTCAAATTCACTGTTATTTCTTCTGTAATGTCCAATCTTGTAGTTAATTCCACCCAGTGTATTTTATTTTTCTCTCAGACATTACAGCTTTTACTCTGGAGATTTCATTCATATTTTCCATGTCTCAAACATAACTCTTTAAACATAAATAGTCATAATAATTGCTTGTTTTATGATAACTATTGTAATATTGGTTTTATTAATGATTTGATATCTGTGTTCATATGTGTCATTTCAATTGACTGATTATTTTCCTCATTATGGGTCATATTTTCTTGCCACTTTATTGCCTCTTGATTGAATGCCCAGCATTGTGAATTTTACCTTGTTGGATGTTGGCTATTTTTCATTCTTATGAATCTTCTTGTGCTTTGTTCTGGGATGCAATTTAGTTCCCTGGAAAAAAATCTGATTTTCTCAATTATTACCTTTATGATTTGTTATTCAAATCCAGAGGAGTGTTTAGATGGGGATAATTATTCCACAATACTGAGGTGAGATCTTCCTGAATATTCTCCCTAACGGTCTGTGAAGTAAGAGTTTTTCCAGCCCATTCTATGGAAACAAGCACTGCTCCTGGCCTTGTGGGTACAGCCAGACAGTGTTCCCTCGAATTCTTTAAGATGGTAATTCTCCAGCCTTCGGTGGTTTTCTCACAAGCACATAGCACTCATTGCTCTGCTCAAGCTGAAGGACGACTCACTGCACATGCTCAGGGTACTCTTTTTATTCCACTTTCTTCTTCAGGTATTTTGTCCTGTGAACTCTAACTGCCTTGGTTCCCTGAACTCTCAGTTATCTCTTTTCAGCTGAGCAATTTCTCTGGGCCCTGCCTCAGTTTCCCCTCCCTCTGTGGCCAGAAAATTACTAATTACTGGGCAAACTTAGGGCTTCTTGTGTGGTCAGCATCTCTCAGGGATCCCTGTTCTTCATCATCTGATAGCCAGTGTCTTGAAACTGTTGCTTCATTTATTTTATCTGACTTTGTTGTTATAGTATTTTTGAAATGGAAGGGTAATTCCAGTCCCTGTTACTCCGTCTTTGCCACTGTTTGGGGATGAAAAGGATAAGAACTTAATACATCCTATGTACTAATCTAAATGTTTTACATATACTAACTCATTGAATTCATACAGTAACTCATGAAGTGAGCATTATTATTACCTCCCAGTGATAGACATTGTTGGTTACCTGCACAGTATTATCATTACCTTCTTTTACATTGAAAAAAAGTGGTTCAGTTTAGTTCCCAGGACATCATTCTGTCTCTGATGTATAAATCCACCAGAAATTACATTTTTGATGAAATGTGTACCCTCTTCTCATCTCCTAAATTCGTTTAATTGTATATATTTCAAAATCTTGGTAAAGAGAGTAGGATTCTTTTTAAGACTTATTTTTTTTAAAGATACAACAAATTTCTCAAGAGGTGAAGTTCAAGAAACAGAATGACTGTTAAAGTGTAGTCCTCAAAGGCACCTGAGTGGCTCAGTCACTTAAGCATCTGATGCTTGATTTCAGTTCAGGTCACGGTTCAGTTCAGTTCATGATCTCACGGTTCATGGAACTGAACCCCTAAACAGCTCTGCATTGTTAGTGGGATTCTCTCTCTCCCTCTCTCCCTGCCCCTCCCCTGCTCATGCTCTCTCTCTTTCAAAATAAATAAATAAATGTTAAAAAAAATAAAGTGTAGTTTTCAAAAGCAATTTTAATTATATTTCCTAATCGTGTGTGGATGACACATACATATTGTTTTCCTATTTCCTTTTACACATTATCAGCTATTGCCTTGCTTTCATTTTTCTATTTCAAAAAATTCAACAAAATACACTTTTTATCAAAAGATACTGAGAAATCATAAAATATTCAATGGGATAAGTAAGGTCCAAAAATGTACTGCTTTAATACTATAAAATCTATTCTCAGCTAATCCCACACTTAGCTAATATAACACTGAACCCTAAAAGAATAGAAAGTTATGTATTGAAACTTGCATTATACTAATACCTATTAAATAACAAAAGTACAGAAACAGAGACAGTTAAAAAGTATTAAAAAAAGTACATCTGTTACTTGTTGATGGTATTCTTCTGATTTGTTCCTTCTCGAAAACATCTATGAGAGGAAATATAGGATAGACTCAGAGTATCTCGAGAGAAAAAAAAATACCATGAACGAGTAAAAGAATAATTTAAAAAAAGAATAATTTGCCATGACAATTAGACATATGGACAAAGATTTGACAAAAAACATAAGGTTGAAAATGTTAATAACTTAGAAGCATTGCCCACCAAGGTTTTTCTGTGATGTAAGTCCCCAGCATGAAAATATTTGTTGAAAGCTTTCATATTAGGACTATATATATTGTATTTAAGTAAAGCACACAGAGAAAATGATATATGATTCCTGGAACAAATTGGTAACTGCAGTTAAAATGGTACCCCAAACGGTACTTTTAGGAATCAAATGGTAGGCAGATACAACAGTCTTGTTTCATTTGGAATCAAACTGAGAAGAATATAAAACTATGAAGTAATATAGAAGCAAAGATGAGAAAAACAGAAATAAAGTTACTTTATTATAAGGCCATGATATTTATAAATGTCAACCTCTGGTCCTCTAACCTAGGAAATGATACACCATAACCTCACTTTGGGTAGAAGTGATCATATTTTCCCACCTCCCTGCAATTTGTAAAGGTGGTTGCATTACCCAACCCAGATATACATATTCCCTTACTAGAATGTTTCATTTTGGTAAAACTGAAGAAAAAAATCTGTCTTTCATCTTTTAACACCAAAGTATAAGGATATATGTAGAACTATTAGTACCTTTTTCTACACAAGTTGGTAAAAATGGAGAAAGAAATGAAGTGACAATAATTTTTTAAAAAGGAGAGATAGATTAAGAAAGAAAAATACTGAGAGAAAAAAGTAGTTTTAGCAGTATTGAATCTCTGCCTCCTGTTTCTGAGGTTGTTGGGGTATTTTCTGAGTTCCCCTAGCTTTTTATTTGATTCAGTGAGCTGCCTCAATATTACTACAATAAACTTCTATTTGCCTTAAATTGGTCTGGTAAGAGTTGAACTTCTGTTACTTAAACTGAAATAATTTGGGACCAAGAGAAAATATGAGCTGAGTTGATCATTTTTTGACTGAACAGCATGAAGCTTTCTATCACTTTACATTTAGGGGTTAGAGTTTAACAGTACACTCTTCATGGAATTGCACCTTTGCTCAAGTCAATTCCAAATGCCTACATTCTAGTCTACTGATTTTAGTTTACACGTTCCACTGAAATCTATATATTTAGTGAATGTAAAAAAATTGAGAAATCGGGGACTACAAATGTGATCTAGAAATACTATTTTGAGGTACCCTTATATTCTTAGCTTTATTAAAAATAAAATGTTTACTCATATAGCCTATAAATAAAAGTATCACCTTCTAAAGTGAACTGAGTTTTATACTAAATAATTATTAAAAATTTTTATGTCTCATGAGTAGTTAAATCTGGAGATTAAATATAATGGTTAAGACAATTCAAAACTGTATTCAGTTTTATTTTCTTTTTCTGTCTCTCTTTTCTTATATATAAAAGGGCTCTATAAAAATTAGATATGGTAATTTATGACTCTCGATGAATCACAATTTCCCATTGAATGTTATTTTCTCATTTCTATAATAATACTTTATATGGGAGTAGTCCCTATTGGAATATGGTAGTTGGTAGTGAGCAAGAAGAGGTTGCTGAACTAGAAAAGATATTTCTGAACTCTGATACTAAATGTTTCATATGCTGAATTTTTTTTCATAGTAATTTGTTAATAAAAAGAGTGTTCCACTACTAAAATTATGTTTGAGAACCTGTGGTTATAGTCCAATTTTGCTTCATCTTTGAGACTCCAGCTTTCACTTAAACTATCTGTCGTCCTGACAGAGAGATTCTCTTCACCTCCCACTCAAGCCACATTCTTCCCATCAACTAAAGTGCAGCATAGACCTCAACCTTACATGCCCTTCCTTGATCTTTCAACTGGCATATATAATACAGAAAAAGAAAATAACTCTCAAGAGGCACCCAAGTGTGTTCCAAAGACAATGGGTCAGTGTTAGGAGAGAGGGGAAATTGTGAATCCTGTATGGATTTGGGTATTGGTCACTCAGATTGTCCTCTGGCTCTGTTGGCCTCCTGCCTGGCTCCCAGGGAAAGGGGGGAAGTTTGCAAAGATTGACAAAAAGCTGAAAGAACTCTTTCATTAGAATCTCTAAAAGATTTTGGAAGCCCAAGGCAATTATACTTTGCAACCTCTGTCCTAGTGGGATCAAAGGGGGTGGGGGTGAGTAGAAGAGTGTGGGGTGCTTTTCCCTCTTCAAGGTTTCTATTGAGCATGAAAATGTCACAGCATCTGAGCAGTGGATCAGCTGACAACTGGAATGCAGCAGAATTGGAAATGGTATTTCTCTGTGGCGAGTCTTGGAGTTTTGGTTGCAGCATTGATGATTTGGGATAAAATCAAGAGCAGTTGGAGATGAGGGGAATGTTTACAGTGGCCTTAATATCACTGAAAGACCTAGGGCAGGAGAAGAAGGGAATGGTAGATGCACGCAGTAACTGTGAAGTCTGCCGCTCTAGCACAGCAAGACAATCTGGGACCTATTTTGCAAAGGTGATTACGTTGTAAAGGGTCTGAGATCCACTAATTCCCACAACAAGCTGAATTATGTGCTGTGAGAAAAAGAATGAAACATCATGAATAATCAAAATCAAAAACTCATAGTAAGAATTTGCAGGGACCAGAATTAGAGGAATTCTGGATCCTTGGAAACTATAAAGCCCTCATTTCGGGCATCTTCACTGAAAAGCTTCCCAATATGAATGATTGTGCACATTCTGAAGGCTTTCTTTTTTTTTTTATCTTTTTAATTTATTCATTTATTTAAAACTTTATATTGTGGCAAAACACATTAACAAAATATTTACCATTTTAGCCATTTTCAAGTGTACAGTTCAGTAGTTTTAGGTACATTCATATTGTTGCCCACTCAATCTTCAGAACCCTTTTCATGTTGCAAAACTGAAACTCTTTTTTTTTTAATTTAACTTTAATTTTCTAATTTGCATCCAAATTAGTTAGCATATAGTGCAACAATAATTTCAGGAGTAGATTCCTTAGTGCCCCTTATTCATTTAGCCCATCCTCCTTCCCATGAAGGGTTTCTTTTTTTTTTTTAATTTTATTTTTTAGTTTTTAAAATTCACATCCAAATTAGTTAGCATATAATGAAACAATGATTTCAAGAGTAGATTCCTTAATGTCCCTTACCAATTTACCCCATCCCCCTCCCACAACCCCTCCCATATGTTTGTTCTCCATATTTATGACTCTCTTCTGTTTTGTCCCCCTCCCTGTTTTTATATTATTTTTGTTTCCCTTCCCTTATTATCATCTGTTTTGTCTCTTAAAGTCCTCATATGTGTGAAGTCATGATTTTAGTCTCTCTCTGACTAATTTCACTTAGCATAAGACCTTCCAGTTCCATCCACGTAGTTGCAAATGGCAAGATTGCATTCTTTTTGATTGCCGAGTAATACTCCATTGTATATACCACATCTTCTTTACCCATTCATCCATCGATGGACATTTGGGCTCTTTCCATACTTTGGCTATTGTTGATAGTGCTACTATAAACAGGGGGGTTCATGTGTCCCTTCAAAACAGCACACCTGTACCCCTTGGATAAATGCCTAGTAGTGCAATTGATGGGTCATAGGGTAGTTCTATTTTTAGTTTTTTGAGGAACCTCAATACTGTTTTCCAGAGTAGCTGTACCAGCTTACATTCCCACCATGAAGGCTTTCTTATTTTTAACACATCACCAAATAGTTTCCTCTGATACAGAATGTTATAGGGGCACCTGGGTGGCTCAGTCAGTTAAGCCTCCGGCTTCGGCTCAGGTCATCATCTCACAGTCCGTGAGTTCGAGCCCCGCGTCGGGCTCTGTGCTGATAGCGCGGAGCCTGTAGCCTGCTTCGGATTCTGTGTCTCCCTCTCTCTCTGCCCCTCCCCTGCTCATGCTCTGCCTCTCTCTGTCTCAAAAATAAACAGAATGTTATAGTTGGTCAAGAGGTCAGTCTTCTCATCAAGCAAATTAGATTTGAATCCGAGGTCTTTCACATGCTTTTGACCTTGAGCTAATCACTTCATTTCTGTGAGCATCTACTTCTTTATTTCTATAGATGGAATTGTAATTCTACCTAACTCATAAGAATCTGTGAGGAGCAAATAAGGCAGGGCACATAGTAAATGCTCAATAAATATCAACTAAGAGTAATTTTTTTAAACAAATTTATAACTATAACCATGGTTAGCATGTGCTTTACTGGATTCTTTCTTGCCCTTTCTATACCATGATATTTCAATGTATTTTCCAGTAATGAATGTCATAATTATTCTGTAATGTTTTATAGCCTTAAGAGAAATTGTTCTTGGCCTGAGTCATCTTTTCAAGATTCATAAATAACTTGTTTATGAATCAATTGGGTGAGTTTCTTAAACTCATGAAATTATATATAGGGGCAATTAGCTAGTATATACAAAATCATACCTCACCTTGACGGTCAGCACGCTGGCCAGATAACATATGTAAGCACCAACTTTCTATTAAGCAAAATATCAAGTTCAAGGGATGTACCTCTGAGCATAAAATACAGCGTGTTTTCTCCTGGGCCCCCAGAACTATTTGGAAGAAATGTTTATGTGGACTAAAGCTCCCATAGGTCAGGTGGGGATATGTATTTGCAAGTACATCTAACTCCTGTTATTTTGATCTTATAACCCTCCAGGCACTATTGGCCTGGGGAAACATGGATTTCACTTCGCTGGCTGAGGAACAGAAAATCCTCAAGAAAGCAAGCCTGTGTCTGGAAAATCAAGGTGGGAACACAGAAGAACCTGGTTGCACCTTTTGCACTGAATGGAGACATGGACCAAATGAGGCACAAGAACCATGAATCTTAGGAGCAAGTGATGAAATTGAAAACTACGATGAGTACTATAGAATACCATTAATACTTACATGTGTGTAAGTCTCTAAAACAGCATTAGTGTCTAAGGACCAGAAAAAGGTTTGTGTTTTATTGTTTAATATATTACACAAGTTATTATTAAAGCAAAAAATATACTAGCATAATGATTTTTTAGAATACACTAGAATGAAAAACAACTTCACCTAATTGATGTATGAATTTTGCCAAAAATACTAAGCTAAGTTCTGTTCGGTTAGTAATTTAAAAGAAAAAAAAATAAAAAGAATCTCTTAGCAACTTTAATAGTATTATTAGAAGGATGACTAGAATTTCATGTGGTAAAGTTAGGGAAAAAAGAAATATATCAAGATTTCAAAGAACTTAAAAAAAAACTCAAGATATAATATACTTAAATTTGAGGGTCTGGTTTGTTTTATTCTACAGAATGTATATCTGTCATGCATAAGAAAATTCAATTTACAAAATGAAAAGAGACTAAAAGCACAAAACCAAAAAAAAAATATCAGGATAACTTAAATGCCAAATGTTGATATTGTCTAGAGCAGTGCTCCTCAAAAATTTATGTGCACATCAATTGACAAAGGATTTTGTAAAAATGCAATTTCTGATTCAGTAGGTTTGGGATATGCCCTGAGATTCTGCCATTATGAGCATACTGCCAAGTGATGCTGATGTTACTGGTCCGTTGATCATAATTTTGTTTTATTAAAGTTTTAAATTCTAGATTCACATGCAGTTGTAAGAAATAATACAAAGTGATACCACATACCTTTTATTCAGGTTATCCCAATGGTAATATCTTGTAACTTGGCAAAAAATCAGTTGGGGATATATATGTGGGTCTATTTCTGGATTCTCTGTTATCTTCTATTAATCTTTGCACCTATCCCTCACCAATACCACATGGTTTTGCTTGCTATAACTATGTAATAAGTCTTCAAATTGGGAAGACTGATTTCTTCCGCTTTTATCTTGTTTTTCAAAATTATCTTAAGCCATTTTATTTACTTTGCCTTTCTATATATATTTAGTATGTAGCATCCAGTGTGGACATAGGGAGAGGAAGGAGAAGGAAACTTGCTTTTTAAAAGCTTTAGCCAGGAAATGACAATGCATTCCTTCTAAACATATTCCTTTGGCTGATACTCAGCTGTTTGATCATATATATATCCACAAAGGAAACTAAAAGATACATTTAACTGTATGTCCAAGGAGACAGGAGGCAGACACAGATTTTGATAAGAAGTATTTGGTAAGATGTCTTTGCCATAAAAAAATAAAGTCAGACAATTGTCTAGAAAATGTAAATCCATAAAACACTAAAGAGTTACTGTTTTAGCACATATATTTGCTTCCTGTGCCTTCTGTAACAAATTACCACAAACGTGGTGGCTTAGAAAAACACAAATTTATTACCTTATAGTTCTGGAGTTTAGATATTAAAAATGGGTCTCACCGGATTCAAATCAAGGAGTCAGCAGAGGGTTTTGTTTTGTTTTGTTTTGTTTTGTTTTGTTTTGTTTTGTTTTGTAGGCTCTGGAGAGAATCTATTTCCTTACTTTTTCCTTTGTACGGGCCACCCACATTCTTTGACTCATAGTCCCTTTCCATCTTCAAATCCAACAATGGCTGGTAAAGTCTTTCTCATAATATTATTGCTCTGATTCGGACACTTCTGCCTTCCTCTTACATTTTAAATAACTCGTGTGATTACATTGAGCAAGTTAGGATAATCTAAAATAATGTCCTTATTTTATTTTTTTTTAAATTTCTTAATGTTTATATTTGAGAGAGAGAGAAAACATGAGTGGTGGAGGGGCAGAGAGTTAGAGGGAGACAAAATCTGAAGCAGGCTCCAGGATCTGAGCTGTCAGCACAGAGCCCAATACAGGATTTGAATGCACGAACCGTGAGATCATGACCTGAACCGAAATCAGACACTCAACCGACTGAGCCACCCAGGTGCCCCAATAATGTCTTTATTTTACAGTTAAGTGATTATCAACCTTAATTCTATCTAAAACTTACAGCCCCTCTTGCCATGTAACCTATAACACAGCCACAGATTCTGGGGATAAGGATATTGGGGGGGGATGGGGATCATTACTCTAATTACTGCAGTATAGTAGAGTTTTGTAGACAAATATGAATGGATATTATCACTTTATTATGTTTTCTATTAAATTAAGAAATGCAGACTTGTGGAAAAGAAGAGTTAAGTAGCTCTCCATTCAAATTTCAGTACTGTCGCTTAGTAACTGTATGAGCTTATTAGTTCAGCCTAGCTACAGAACATCTGTATGTCTATCTCCTAAGGTGTAAAAATTGAAATAAGTAATACTTTCACCATAGACCTGTTGTTAGGTTTAAGAGAGATATGATATGTTTAAGACACTCTCTGAAAATTGTTCATTAAGAATAAGCTGGTTTAAAGACAATCTGTTCAACACATGGTGTTGGGAAAACTGGACAGCTACATGTAAAAGAATGAAAATGGACCACTTTCTTATACCATACACAAAAATAAACTCAAAATGGATTAAAGACCTAAATGTGAGATCTGAAACTATAACAGTCTTAAAAGAAAACATAGGCAGAAATCTCTTGGACATCAACCTTAGCGATGTTTTTTATGTATATGTCTTCCAAGGCAAGGGAAACAAAGGCAAAAATAAGCTATTTAGACTACCTCAAAATAAAAAGCTCTTGCTCAGTGAAGGAAACCATAAAAAAAAAAAAAAAAAAAAAAGCAGCCTATTGAATAGAAGAAGATATTTGCAAATGATATGTCTGATAAGGGGTTAATATCCAGAGGATGCCTGCATGGCTCAGTTGATTAAGCATATGACTTCAGCTCGAGTCATGATCTCATGGTTTGTGTGTTCAAGCCCCACGTTGGGCTCTGTGCTGACAGCTCAGAGCCTGGAGCTTGCTTCAGATTCTGTGTCTTCCCCTCTCTTCCCCTACCCTGCTCATACTCTGCCTCTCTCTCTCTAATAAACATTTTCAAAAATGTTTTAAAAGGGGTTAATATCCAGAATAAAGAACCTATATAACTCAATAGCAAAACAAACAAACAAAAAACAGTCTGATTAAAAAATGTGCAGAGGACCTGAAAAGACTTTTTTTCCAAAGAAGACATGCAGATGGCCAACAGACATATAAAAAGATGCTCAACATGACTAATAACCAGGGAAATATAAATCAAAACCACAATGAGGTATTATCTCATAGCAGTCAGAATGGCTAGTATCAAAAAGGAAAGAAATAATAAGTGTTGGTGAGGATGTGGAGAAAAGGAAACCTTAGGCACTGTCGATGGGGATGTAAACTGGTGCAGCCACTATGAAAAATAGTAAGGAGGTTCCTGAAAAAAATGAAAAATAGAGATACCAATACTGTATGAACCAGTAATTCTAGAACTGGGTATTATCCAAAGGAAAAGAAAATACTAGTTTAAAAAGATATATGCATACTTATGTTTATTGCAGCATTATGTACAATAGGAAAGTTATGGAAGCAACCTAAGCACCACTCAATAGATGAATGGATAATGAAAATGTGGTGTGGTGGGGGGGGGGAGGGTTGAGTGGGGGGTGGAATATTACTCAGCCATAAAAAAGAATGAGATCTTGCCATCTGCATCAACATGGATGGACCTAGAGAGTATTATGCTAAGTGAGATCATTCAGATGGAGAAAGACAAACACCATATGATTTCACTCATATGTGGAATCTAAAAACAAACAAACAAAGCATGAAGAACAAACAAATAAAAAACAAACAGACTCTTAAATATAGAAAATAAACTGGTGGTGGCCAGAAGGGAGATGGATGGGGGAGATGACTGAAATAGATAAAGGGGATTAAGATGTATAAACTCCCAGTTTGTAAAATAAATAAGTCACAGAAATGAAAAGTACAGCATAGGGAATATAGTCAACAATACTGTAATAATGTATGTTGACAGATGGTGACTACACTTATCATGGTGCACATTAAGTAACATATAGAATGGCTAATCACTATGTTGACATCTGAAACTATGTCAGCTATACGTCAATAATACAAAGAAAAAGAAAGAAAAAATAACCTGGTTTATTTCAAGGCACTTATTTTATCTAGGGTTAGAGAAGATCAGTACAGCCTTGGATACAGGCATTATTTTTTCAATCTTGAGTTTCAAATCTGACTGTTTTTGAGTCTGTAGTTAAACGGTGATTGTAAAAGTCAATATTTGTCAGGAGAGGGGCTAGCATCTAAATTCCAAAAATAACCTTTACCTGTAAAAAGCTTGGGGTCCTAAATGTAGAAATTGAGAAACTCAGCAAGGAAAGTTCTGCCTACTAGGAAGAGAGTTAGAGTGTTTAGAGCTCAGAGTAGGATGAGGGACTATGTCCTATGTGAAGAAAGGTTTGGAGTAATAAGGAGTCAGGTGAAGATGTTACTAGAGCCCTTCAGAGATTGCCTCTAGTAGAAAAAACTAAAATAAAAAAGAAAATGGACAGTTCCAGGAGAATGTAGAAAGTGTGTCTCTCACTGAATGCATTTGGAACTCTGACATGAAATAGTCTGGGAGAGCATCCTTATATGTATACAGGTGCAGAGAGTAATAATCACAGTAAAAAGTTATGAGAAATTATATCCTTATTCTTGTTCCCTCTGGGATATAGACACTGAGCAATTCTGTGCCTCCCATAGGGGCATGGGAGGTAACACTGAGATTCACCAGTATTCCAGGAGATCTTCATGGCAAGAGATAAATTAACAGGCTCATGCCAGAGATTAGCTGGAAGTCTCAATGCCAATGAGAGTGGGGATGAAAGCAGCAAAATGGGGTCCCGGCTCTCCAATCATGCTAAGAAAACAGACCTCTAGATACTGTCCCAGAGGACATTAAGCAATGGATACAATAAGAACAAGGCCAATACCAGAGGCCAGGGTAGTGAAATCACATCTAAAGTAGAAATCAGTGGCGAGTATTTGTGTGGCTCAGTTGGTTAAGCATCCAACTTCCACTCAGGTCATGATCTCACAGCTTAAGAGTTTGAGCCCTGCATTAGGCTCTGTGCTGACAGCTCAGAGCCTGGAGCCTGCTTCGGAATCTGTGTCTCCCTCTCTCTCTTTCTCTCTCTCCCCTCCCCCAGCTTGAACTCTGTCTCTCTCCCTCAAAAATAAATAAACATTAAAATAATTTTTAAGTAGGAGTTGGTGGAAGCCATCAGAGAATGACTTGTTAGGGTTAAAATCATTGTCCTCATACAAACATAAAATGCACATGTGTCAATGTTTTATTTAATATTAATCAAGGAGTGAAGAACATGTTACATATATTTAAAAGAAGAATTCAAAAAGCACACACTTACTAATGTAATCAGGTCTGCTAAAATAAATTTACAATAAATGCCAAACTCTTTAATATCAGGGCAGTAATCAATTGCATTCCACTAGACAAAATTCATTTACAGGTCTATGGAGAAGAACCACTGGCATTGCTATAGCTTTTCTGCAATTTTCATAGTTGTCAAACAAAACAATTAAAAAGTGATGGATGATGATGGGTGGATGGGTGGAGGCATGTCATAGAATCATGTGACCCACAGGGTGTGCTAGATTGAGCAGATACTCAATATTTTTGCCCATTTTGAAGTGGGCAAATGTTACAGAGAAATAATGAAATTTAGAGATTTTCTACATTTGGATGGAGACATTTTTAGACCTAATAAATATCCCAAAGCATTAATACAGTTTCTGTCACAAAATAAAGTACTCAATCAAGAGTATCCTATCATATGCATTCAGGAAGGGCTGGTTTTGCTCCTTTGTGGGGAAGTAGGCAGAATGAGTAGCACTATGCTTGAAAAACTAATGAAAACTATTTTATTTTTAAAAAATCAGATCTCTTCTTACCACGTCAAAATAATGGTACTTTGCATTATAATGCAGCGTAATCAAATTTTCTCTACTGTGCATCAAGAAGTGGAGTCATAGATCGCGTCGGGCTCTGTGCTGACAGCTCAGAGCCTGGAGCCTGTTTCAGATTCTGTGTCTCCCTCTCTCTGACCCTCCCCCGTTCATGCTCTGTCTCTCTCTGTCTCAAAAATAAATAAACGTTAAAAAAAATTTTTCTTAAAAAAAAAAAAAGGGGGCGCCTGGGTGGCTCAGTCGGTTAAGCGGCCGACTTCAGCTCAGGTCATGATCTCGCGGTCCATGAGTTCAAGTCCTGCGTCAGGCTCTGTGCTGACAGCTCAGAGCCTGGAGCCTGTTTCAGATTCTGTGTCTCCCTCTCTCTGACCCTCCCCCGTTCATGCTCTGTCTCTCTCTGTCTCAAAAATAAATAAACGTTAAAAAAAAATTTTCTTAAAAAAAAAAAGAAGTGGAGTCATGGTTCTTAGCAATCTAGAAGGAACCATGACTACGTGAAATCTGAAAGCACTTGAAGGATTTTTCTTCTCCTTCTTTGATAGCCTCTTTTCTTCTCTGATTCTACCTTTCCTGTCCCTGAAGTATCAAGTGTCTACATAGCTTTCAGTTGTAGAATTAACCAGTGGTATTAACCATCCAAGCCTGCCAGTTACTCATGCTTTTAATTTCCCCACTCATCACTTCCCTCTACAATAGGCCCCACAGCAGGGCACATTAGTTGACTTTCAGTTTGTAAATAATGTACAAAATTAATCCATTAAAATAAGAAGCATGAGCAACAGAGTTTGAAGGATTGTTCTAAACTGGTACGAGATTTAGGGAGAAGAAAATAGATTATTCCAAAGAAATGAAACCTTGATGGTGTATGTCCTTGAAGACAGAGGGTGGGGCAGTGTTTGAGAGATGTTTATAGTGTTACATAAACTCTACAGACGGCACTTAAATTGTGAGTAGGCCCTGCTCATTCTCCAGTGTGTGAGAATGATGCTTGGTGTGTTTATTTAAGTATCACACATTACACAGCAATATTGCCCATTCACTGGACCATGTATTATATGTGGGGAAACTATAGCTATACCTCTCTAAAGAACAAAATTCAGGAGCAAAGTTTGTATGTACTCTAAAAGTATTTGCCAGATAATTAGAAAATGTTCCACTGCTTCAAAGAACTCTCATATAATACACAGTTAAATGATTATTTTGGAGGTTATTTTGGAGTATTATTACCTTTGAGAAAGCATTGTTATTGGGCACTTTTTTCTAGGAGACATTAATGTGTATAATTAAAAACATACAATTCAACCTCTCTGCAGGACATCTATGAAACCATTTATGGGTTGTTTTTTCTTGTCCTTCTAGGTGTTGCTGACTGTGGGTTCAAAGTAATGAGAAGAAAGTTATTTTTAGGTTGGCATAAGTGTTTTGGTTGCTCTAAACTAAAAAGCCTTATTTAGAGTTTGCATATACCACTATGGTACATTGTGTTTTATACAAAGCTAATTGCTTTCCTTAGTTCTTCCATTATCCATTTTTTTTTTCTAATAAGCCTTTCCCCACTAAAGAAATGAAAATGGAGTAGATTTGTATTGCTGGTTGGGAAAAAAAATCAAACGTTCAAAGTAAAACAATATATTAAAAACATTTCCCTGCCATTATACTCCAGTTTATAAGGAGTTTATTTTTCATCTATTTTGAAATATAGAATAAAATATAAGGGAAAATATAATGTTCCATATAAGTTCATATGACTAGATGCACAAAATTATCATTATCTGCCTGCATGTTTGCAAAGATCATGGATGAGAGAAATTTTTGTGTAACCCTTCTGCTCACAGGTAACCCAATATTCATAATCATTATTGCATACTTGTATAAGCACTTACTTTTGCCCTTATCTTTGTTGGTTGCTGAAAAAGGCAATGTAACTCCTCATGGACCTTGAACTTAAGAGCTCACTATCTACAATTGTAAAATGAGAGACCATTGCCTAAATAGTTGCTTAAAGTCTCACCATTGAGTTTTAAGCCCAATTTATTCTGACAAATGAATACTAACTTGGATATAAAATCCAAACCACTGTCCCCAGACCATTGAACATTTGATAATATATAGAGCTGTGGTTCTAAATGGCTAATTCAGGATATGATTGCCCCAGCCACTCAAAAATGAAAATGGTTGTGATCTATTTGAACATGCAGCTTTCCTAGGCCCAGTCATAGGCAGGAGAGAACCGTGTTGGCCAGAAGGCAGGCACATAGATTTTTATCAGACTAGGTTGGAGTACTTCCGGGTGAGTTGAGTAACCAAGTACAGACAAACAAGCTTACCCCTGAAGAGTGTATGCATTCAGGGACAGGGGAGAGGAAACAAGGGGAAGATTAAGAAATGTGTTCCTGCTGCCCATCATCCCTTTGTCAATTTTCTGACACTAATTAATTTGAAAAGATCATTCAAAATGTGCTTTCTGGATGTTTTGGATGCTTTCAAAGTTTCCCCCTAGGTTTATAACCTCCAACTGATCAGCCGTGGGTCAGCATAAGTGACGCTGAACCTAGACAGAACAGGATAGCCAGAGGGGATCTTTGTAAGCAGCTGCCCTCTCTCACCTCTTCCCCTGGCTACCTGTCACTCCACCAAGACCAGGTAACCCATGCTGCCATTCTCTCCTCCCCCAGGCTCTCTTTAGTACTTTGCTACAGCCTCTTTCTCAGTCTGAACCTTCCATAGCTTCATGAACTCTCAGAGCTGATCACAGGGCCAGATCTGTCCACCATCCATTCTCTGAGCCCAGCCTTGCATTGCCTTCCAAAGGATCTTCATTCCTCCAGTGGAAGAAAACAAAATTCTATTTCCAGCCACTCAACCCAGCCCTAGCTGAAATGTAGCAAGCCTACTGTATTTAAAGTGTTAACAAAAGAGAACAGGAGTGGTTCAAGAACCAGGAAAAAGTGTCTTAGGAAAATGGATCTCTATCTGTTCTACTCTCTTTGAAAATACATTTAAAGAGCCTAAGAGTATTTCATAAGCACAGCAATCGAGAGAACTAGACATGTAAGAACTCTGGTTATTCTTTGATCTACTCTCCCTTCCTAATATGTACTATTTGTTCAGTTACAAAAAAAATACATTTATTAAAACAATTTGAACCAGACACCAGAAAAGCCATTGTACTTACTCTTTACATACATACTGACATGATTTCCTGAAGTTATCAGTGGAGGGGAGTCTTGATATAAAAAGTTCTTATTCCATGTTATTGTAGGCAAAAGTTTCATCCTCATGATCTTTCCTCTTTGGCCCACAACCATGGTTAAGTTATATTATGTGGCAAAAAAAAAATTTGCATATGTAGCTAAGGTTATTCATCTGCTGACCTTAAGATAGGATGATTATCCTGTATGGGCCCAATCTAATCACATGAGGCTTAAAATGCAGAGAACTTTGGCTGGAGGCAGAAGAGATGCAACAGAACAGAAAGTCAGAGATTCAAAGCATGAATGTGCCTTGGAGGTTTGAAATGGAGAGGACAACATGACAAGGAATGGAAGTGGCCTTCAGGAGTGAGAGAAGCTCCTGGCTGACAGCCAGCCAGGAGATGAGGACCCCGGCCTGAGGAGCTGAGGTTCCATGAGGAACTGAGTTCTGCTAATAAGCACATCCTGCCTTATCTCAAGGGCCTCCAGACAAAAGCGTGAGCCAGCTGATACCCCATTTCATCCTTGTCAGACTCAAAGCAGAGGAATCAGTCAAGCCTACCCAGACTTCTGACCTACAGAACTGTGAGAAAACAAATCTGGGTTGTTTTACCTCCTAAATTTGTTGAATCTGTTGCATCATTGATAGAAAGTTAGTAATATACATGGAATGAACCATCTTCTCCAGAAACTAACACACATACACATACACATACACATACACATACACATACACAATATGACTGTAGACGTCCTGTCAATCTGTGTTTAGATTTTATAGCAAAGTAAGCACAAGATAGATTATGGGAAAGCCCTTACAAATTCATCTCACTTCGAATTTAAGTAGAGAAAATAATGGCAGCAAAAAATTTCCCATCATTAAAATGAAGTGATAGATCTACTTTTAAGCACTTTGTGAGAATTAAATGTGAGTACAAAAATAAAGCACCTAGCACAAAGTACCCTATGCGTGAGATTCTCAGTGCCTGTAACCAGTGTTTCACACCTTGAAAATGCCATAATGTAAACCGGGCACTGCCAAGGCTGGCAGTGCATCAGTATCCTCTGCAGGGCTTGTTAACTGCGGACTCCCACAACCCACACTACACTTACTGACTGAGAGTCTCCTGAGTTGGGCTATTGGGGATGTGAATTTCTCACATGTTCCCAGAGTGAGGTGAGTCTTGGGCAGTCGCAGGGCCTAAACTCAAGAATCCTGCAGCTTGGGGATGGTCAGACTTGATTAGAATGGAGTTGTCAACAGCTGAGCTATGGGAATCTGCCAGATGGGTAATGTGGCCCCACGACATTGTCTACGGCAGCGTCATTGCTTCCTCTGGCAGCGGGGCGGTCGGCTCCATCTGCTCCTCACAGATTTCACCAGCAAGCTAAGGGAGGACAAAGAAGCTATGTTCTTCCTACCTCTTTGTTGAAGAAGGCTAGGTAGGAGGGCACTGATATAAAAGAAGAAGAAAAAAGAATGTCAGAGTGTGACTACACATAATCATACTTAGAGCTGCTGAGTTGAGAGCTGCCCTTGTAACTCAGCTATGGTTGAAGTTGGAAAATCTGCCAGGTTTGTAGGCACTGACCTCTAGTAGCAACTGTGACTGTTATTTTTCTCTTTTACGGTGTTTCCTTTTAAACTATGTTTGAGATCTTTGTTGTAGGCATATACCCTGGGGCAGCAGCCTGGTGTGTGGAGACTTCAGTGAGATAGAACACATAAAAGACAGAATATAAGTGTGACGAATTGCAATGACAAGGCTGAGTTGGAGGTAACTTGTGCATGATAAACTGAAGACTGTTTTCCTATGACAATGCAGGGGGGATATGAGGAGTAACCTGAGGACATGGACCGCAATGTCCTCCCTAGAAAGTGTGCCCACACATGCTCTGTCCCACTATGCCTTGATCAAACATCCAAGGTCTGCATTCACCCTGTCCAAAATAAATATCATCTGCCATCAAGTGCACACATTATTAGCAACAGGCTACATGAGTTAATCATTCATGAAGGTGGGGAATTTGGCATTGACCCAAAGTTAAGCGATGTGTGAGTAAGATGAAAGAGCCTTGCCTAGGTATTCGGAAGAAAGACCAATGCAAACATGGTCATGCCATCAACAAAGCAGTGCAGTTATTAAAGCCCTCCCATGGTGAATAAATAAAACCTCACCAATGACAGCTTAAAAAAAAACTTTCCCTTGTAGTGACCTCTTTGTACCCCTTCCTCTTTTTGACTTAAGAAACAAACTTAAAGTTTATAAAAGTTAAAGGATAAAACCAAACCATATTACAAATAATAGCAAAACGAATTCACATAACACATTGCGTTTCACTCTTGGCTTATGCTTGATATTAAGAAATGGTCATGGCTGTTTTTTTGGCATCTTCCCAACTGGACTTCCTTATAGGACTGCCAGGATACTGTTGATTAGGAAAAGAGTTACAAAATAAAGGGGATTTGGAGAAAAGGAAGTACAATTGCAGTGCAAATATATTGAAATTTTCTAAGATGTGCTTTGTGTCCACTCTCAACTGTATCAATTGTCTGGAACATCTCTTATGAGCCAGGTACCAAAAACATGTAGTAACTGGATAGATGATATGGTGAGTTCTTTCGTTTTATAGTTGGGAACACACGTTTGTACTTCTTATCTTGTACAAGCTTAACTTGATTAGCAACTTTCTGTTGCACAGATAAAAAGAGAAATGCCCTTCCAGACTTGTCAAACTCTCTGATACAATATTTCAGAATTATGAAAAAAATGATATATTCATATATTAAATTCTATTAGATGTACAGTGTTCATTGCATTACCAGAAGCATTGCCACATCCCATGATGCTCAAAGAACAACGGTGAGCAAAGCCCTGAATCTTGCACAGCCACGAGAGCTGACATAGGATTCCTCCAGACTCTGGAAGCCTGAGGATATCTTTCATTGTTATCCCTACTGCATGCTGCTCTCCAGTTTCCATCATTTCCTCAGCTGGGATCTTAGGATGTCTTCTCAATAGCTAGTGCAGTTTTTTGTTTGCTTTTAGCCAAGCAAGGCATTCCAAACTATTTCTGAATACCTGTTCAGGAGATACTTCTCAGTTCTGCATTAAGCAATTCCCTCCATTTTATTTTTGTTTTTTGAAGACCCTAGCACTGCTAGAATTCAGAGAGAAATTTTTCACCAAATGTGCTGATCCTTTCTCTATTTCCATTTCTAATGTTAGCCCCTATATTAATATCAGTATCAATCAATATCGGTCAGGATTTTCCAAAGAAACAAGAATACACACACACACACACACACACACACACACACACACACACACACTGTGAGTGTGTGTGTGTGTGTGTTTTCTATAGCCAAGTCAAATGGACACATAAACCTAACCATCACAGTCCCTATCTAAAGAGAAAACACCTATCCTCCACAGCATTTTGAAGAAATCTGTTGCATTCTTAAGAAATCTACTTTAAATCTACTTTACTGTCTATTCCAGAAATAACAGAAAGAACTCTGAACCAATTTCTCTGTTTAGCTCTCTTCTCTAGAGAAGATTCTTGATTGAGAGCAGTGACTTTTCATTTTTTTATGGATCCTCCTTTGAGAATTGTTGAAAGCTTTGGGCACCTCCCCCCTTCAGAAAAAAAGTCCACACATACAGTTATAATATTTCGCAAAACCCTCAGATGTTTCCTTTAATGGACCTTATTTTGCAGTTTCTAACACTTTGCTCTAGATTAAAGATAAGAAATGGGACATTCTCCACTTTATTTGGGAAAGTGTTCTTTCACCATGTGAGCTAAATGTGAATTAATTTTATGTTTTTTTTTTTTAAGTTTATTTATTTTTGACAGAGACAAAGTGCAAGCATGAGCTGGGGAGGGGCATAGAGAGAGGGAGACACAGAATCCGAAGCAGGCTCCAGGCTCCATGCTGTCTGCACAGAGCCTGACACGGGGCTCGAACTCCCGAACTGGGAGATCACGACCTTGGCCAAAGTCAGACGCTTAACCAACTGAGCCACCCAGGCGCCCCACGAATTAATTTTAAAATAGACAACGTTGGTTGAAGCAACAAGCAAGGCTTAGTCTGTATCACTGTAGATAATTTAAGATGGGAAGTCAATTAATTTAAAAGGAAACACATTCTCAAAAAGTTGTGTTTGCCTCCTGAGGCCCATAAGAAATGTTTTACTATCACTGTCACATGCATAAAGGAGAATCTTATTTAATGTATCATAGGGAACACATAATTTTTAAAAGGGCCTCTTTTTAAATCTGAAATCTCATCTATCCCTGAAATCACTAGGTATTTCAATTGACTGCCATGTCCTAGCTTAAGAGTGTAGATACACTGCTGTCAGCAGGATCATTGTTAATTGTTTGCATTAATGTTGTTATTACTGTGAAGACAATGTATGTCTTTGTATGATAGCATATCACACTCTGTTTATAATGAACTAAATATGTAATCTTTAATATTAGAGAATCTTCCACCTGAATTCAAGAGTGATTTTATGACAAATACTGTTTTAATAATTTTAGTTCCATTCAGTATAAGATTTTTATGAATAAAATAGTGCTTATGAAAGTCATATCTGTATAGGTGCCATCTGAATAAGACACTGTACCGAATAGCCATGGTATTATCTAAGAAACACAGGGAATTTAAATGAGAGATCCACAGTGGTCTGTATTTTTGAATACAGTACACAGTTTAGGGTATTGAGCTTAAGAAAGTCACGGACAAAGAAATAGAAGTCAGTGGTCAAGGCAGCGGGAAAGATGAATAGATGGCTAGAGAAAGGATAGAGAAGTATAGATAGACATACATACATATGTAGATATATAGTAGAGAAACTGAGCATATTTGTTGCAATGGCAGTAATCCGAACCCTGAAATATTTAAATAAGTTTCATGTTAAATTCCAGTTGTAGGAGAGTATGCATAGTATGTTACAACTTGCATCAAACAGGAATATGTGCATGTGAGTACATTTGTATGTACATGGACGATCTCTATTGGTCACACACACAAAAGCATGATGATAGCGGTCGTTCACAGAAAAGTTTACTTCTCACTGAATATGTTTTGTAGTGTTTGAATTTTTAACCAGTGCATAGATTACTTAATTAAAAATGTTAATTAAAATAAAATTTCTATAATGTGGATAAGAAATACCAATTCCAGAAATTTGTTGTAGGATTTACTCCTACAACGAGAATAATGAGAGGGAAATAAATATTTATTAATTATGTTCTATGTGTCAGAAAGTTTAATACATTATCTCATGTTAAGGTAGGATCTCCTAGTCTCATTTAAAATAGTTATGTTGTGGGGTGCCCAGGTGGCTCAGTCGGTTAAGTTTCTGACTTCAGCTCAGGTCATGATCTCATGGTTCATGGGTTCGAGCCCCATGTCAGGCTCTGTGCTGACAGCTCAGAGCCTGGAGCCTGCTTTGGATTCTGTGTCTCCTCTCTCTCTGCCCCTCCCCTGCTTGCACTCTGTCTCTTTCTGTCTCTGTCTCTCAAAATAAATAAACATTAAAAAAAATTTTAAATAATAAAAAATAAAATAAAATGGTTATGTTGAGACCCGCAAACTTAAGAACCTGTTCAATGTCACTCCGATAATATAAAATGGAGGTAGAAATTGATTTCAGGTCTGTTTGACTCTGAGCCTCCTGCTTAAAGCTCCCATCTGGTGGAAAGTTGTAGCAGATGATCCCTAGGGTCTATTCCAGTCCTATTGCACCATGACTTCTGAAAGACGAGCTGAGAAATGAGTGGTTTCCAGTCTTTTTAGATATTATTATAAAGTAAAAAAGACCATCTGGTAAATAAGCAAGTAGTTCTTTGCTTCTGAAATTTGAATGTTGAAAATGCTAAGGCTAATAAGCAGGGAAGTTCGAAAAGGGGCTCAATAAGGAGGTTACAGAGAATATTACAGGCATGTAAGGATCTTTTGACAAATAGCTGGTACTGGCATTTAGAGCAAAGACAAAAGTATAGGGTTACTTGGAAGACACAGGGCCAGTGAAGATAGTCAGAGAACAGGATGAAATCATTACAGCTGGGAAATAGAGAGATGAGCTCAGGCTCTTGTTTTGGACATCAGAAAAGAAGGGAGCTGAGAAAAGCAACAATTTCTATGGCTCACATGACCAGTCCCAACGCTCTTCCCAAGCCTTTCCCAGTTTCATTCACATTCTCACGATTTCTTCCAACCACTTGGCTGATTTCAGAAGAAATGACACATATTTCACTGAACTCCCAAAACGCTCTTATTAAAGATATTCCCTCAACAATAACTGTTTTAGTTTTTGTTGGAAAAATAACAGCTACACAAGCGAGCCAATTACTATATCTGATAGCAGACATGACTGACCAGTGGGTAACATGCTGAACCACAACAGAATTAACATTTTGCCTCATATTTCTTTGTTGTACAAATTATAGCATAGTTTGCAAGGCTTTGTTTAGACTAAGAGATACTAATAAGAGCTGGGTGATAGCGGCATAAAAACATTATAAACTTATCTGAAACTCTGGTTAATGCAATGTTTATTAGGTTTATACAATAAAATTAATTAATTTAGACTATATCAATTTGGAATTTGAGATAAATCACTCTGAGTCTGGGCTAACTGGGTTTCCATGTATTAGGAAGAAGTATGTTTGCTGAGTCAATTAATAAAGTAAACCCTATATCGAGGAGCATTAAAATAGTTAATGTGGAATGAAAGCTATTTGCAAGCACTTTTTACACCGGTGGATCTCAATCAGGAACGATTTTGTACCCCGGCAAACATTTGGCAATGCTGGAGGCATTTTTGGTTTTTACAATGAGTCCTGGGGATGCTACTGGTATCCAGTGAGTAGGGGCTAAGGAGGCTGCTAAACATCCTATGGTGTTTACAATGCACAGAACTGTCTACCACAACAAAGAATTATCCAGCCCCAAATGTCAATAGTGGTGAGGTTCAGAAACCTCTAAAAGCGTCCGTTTATCTTATGTCAGTATGCTCACTGCAAACTATGTTTACCCAATCATTAAAATAGGTCCCCTAAAACTTCCACTGGGAAGTCTTTGGTTAGTCCAGGTTAGTTAATGGCATAAAAATCACTTGATGTGTCTGTTACCCTTTTCGTATATTAGGACTCTAGTGGGAGACGCTGGTGTTAGTTTATGGTAGTGTATAGCAGCTGTCACAACATCAACTCTAATATGACAACCAAAGATATTTGAAAACAGTCAAACTGAACCTCTTTTTAAAAATCTGTATTGTGGGGGGTGGGAGGGAGGGGAGGGTGGGGGGTGGGTATTGAGGAGGGCACCTTTTGGGATGAGCACTGGGTGTTGTATGGAAACCAATTTGACAATAGACTTCATATATTGAAAAAAAAATAAAAATAAAAATAAATTAAAAAAATAAAAATAAAATAAAAATAAAAAAATAAAAATCTGTATTGTGACACAACTCACAAACGTAGACATGTCTTTCCTTCCTTGTACTACATAGAATCCAGGAGAAAACTCAATTCATTTTTTTTCTCTTTATACAAATATTTAGTCTTGAATTTGCAGGAGTAGATTTATTTAAGAAAACAACACTTGATGAAATTGACCATTCTAGTAGTTGGGTTTAAACTAACTTTATATTGTATAATATATACTAGTAGAAAAAATATGCCTTAATGATAGAACCACAGCTATTGTGATTGTTTTTGACTATTATTATTTATTATTTAGTAACCTGACTTACATTGTCTAAACTAATTGTGCACATTTCCAAAATGTACTTTGTGTTGAGTTACAAAATTAAAATTGAAGAAAGAAATCAACATGTTAAGACAAAGGAGAGAAGGAGTCTCTAAGTAGTTTTGCTGGGGCCTCCACAAGCTACTAGACCCTGGGGCAGCTTTGTATTAATTAATATAGCTTTGCTTTAATGATATACATTTGTAATTATGTACTCTTAAGTATCTAAAGAACTTAATGTGTTTTAGATGAAAAAATATTCAAACCTAACAAAACACTTTATAAGACGAAATTTAATTCTATTTGTTATAAGGAAATGAGAAACATAAGCAAAGGTACCAGACACAGAAAATTTTCCTCTGTTTCCCAAAATTCTTTGGAATTTCTCTTAGAAAGAAATAATTATTTGTAACTATTCAGGAAAGTTAAGAAAAAAATTTTTTAAATCCTTATAAAGTACATGCAGGAATCAGAAAGTACAACCACAGTGACATTATCTAATCACTTCCACCACAAAAATCAATGGGCATGAGGCAGGGACTCAAAAAATCTCCTCCTCTCTCAATCCTAGAGACTATGAATCAGTTCTAAAAAGCATAAAAACACCTAGGCATTAATCAAACTATCTGTGACCTACAAAGATGCTGGAGACATCAAAGTAAAGAAAATGATTTACATGATCAATTTAAGACCTTGTCCTTAACCCTTCAAACCTTTTCTTCTAGGTGCTCTTGGGTCAATAATAATGATAAAACATGGGACTTTTGACCCAGTTCTGCTACCGGCTTTCTGAGTAAACTTAGAAAATCACTTTACTTTTTGCCAGTTTCCTGTGCACAGGGATAGCATTTGCGTCTTGGTTCTTCAAAGGGGAACATCATTCATCAGCCAGAGAAACACGAAGCAAACAGTACATCCAGTGGTTGCCTAACATGTGATACTGCATGTGGTTTTTCCTGAACACCAGTCTGCATTCTCTGTAGTTCTAATGAGCACAGTCATTTTCTGTTGTAGTCAGAATGACTCTCTGATGCAAGTGATGCTTATCTGGGCAATGCCAGGCAGGTTTTGTAGTACAAGAAATGTGTTGATTTTTATGAACCACGTTTTGGAGGTAAGTATAAGTACAAAATGGACGTCTTACTAGAGACTTTTTCAAATCGCAGCTTTTCAAATAAATTTAATAGCAGAGCTCCTGAAATTCTTTGAACTTTACTTTCTCTTTAGAAAGATATTATCTGTGGCCTTCCTAGTTTGTTACTTTTCCACACAAGTACCGATCTTCTTATAGCCCAGAACTGTACTAGCTTGCGGTGCATGAGCAAATACAAACTCTAGGACTTTACGTGATCTCTCGCTGGCTCAGGAAGATTACTAGAATTATAAATAATAGTGAAGTTGTCAAATTGCTTACCAGATTTGCATGACTAACACACTTGGCTTCATACCCATATTCAGAGACTATATTTGACTTAAGAAGCCTCCTCTTACAATACCAGCGTTCAAACCAAGAAGGAAGTATCTTTAAAAGCAAACAACTTCCATTTCCGAAGTATTATCCAGTTTGCCTAAGTCTCCTCCACAAAGTGATGAAAAACATGATCAGATGTCTGTCTAAATTTGATGGCTCTGGCTTCCACTCTCTTTGAATACTAGGAGACAGAACCCACCAGTCATCTCTGCCAACATCTAAGAGAGGTGTGTTATGTAACAAAGGGTTTGGTTCTTGTTCTGGGTTCCTGCTATGGAACATCTACAACTCTTGAAACTTCCTGGGTGATAGAAATGTCTGTTACACATGAGTTCTGTTATTGAGGTTCACATCGGACTTTATGCTAATAAGATGAGTCATAGGGGACTCCTAGGTAGCTTCAGATTGGGTCTGTTCACTAGAAAGACCAGCCACTAATAACAGAGTTCAGATTTTGAACCAGCCCAAACTTTGGAGAGAAGAGAGGCGCTGGAGATTGAATTCAATCATGTGGCAGTTGATTTGATCGATCTTACCTATGTAATCAAACCCACATAAAAACTTAGGACATTGACATTTAGTGGAGTTTCCTGACTGGTGAACGCAATGATGTTCTGGGAAGATGGTATGCCCAGATTATCAAGGAGAAACCATGGAATCTTGGACCTTCCCAGACGTTACCCTAGGTGTCTCTTCACTTGTCTATTCCTGAATTGCATCCTTTACAATAAAACTGTTATCATAAGCATAGCACTTTACTGAGTTCAATGAGTCATTCCAGTGAATTATCCAATTTAAGGGTGCTGTGTATGAGTAGCATGAGGACATCCTGAACTTGCACTGACATTTGCAGCAGGGAAAGTATTGTGGGGGATTGAGCCCTTAACTGGTGGGGTTGATGCTAACTTTAGATGGTTAGTACCAGGATTGAATCACAGTAAACTGCAAAAGGGGTTAAAACAGAATATGTACCACTGGGGCTGCCAGTTGCACACAGGAATAAATTAATGATGTAATGCATCTCCTGTACTTCTTTAGCCTCTCTCTGATATTTCTGCTAAATCCTCTAGAGATAATTCTCTGGGAGATGCTGAGTTATGCTACTGTCTGGGTTTAAGGGATGATCTTCTGTTCTCCTCTTTGCTACTCCGTTCAAGACTGAAAGGCATTCTCTTTACCAAGGTGGACTTCTCTAAATACATAAAACCAATGGAAGGAAGTGCAACGTGGGGAGCCTTGGGATAGTCCTATTTTCTAGACCATCACCTAATTGCAAGGCCAATGGAAATGCCTTCAAACAAGGCTTGCTCTTTCCATTAATTGAGCCCTAACCTTATGAGGTTCCAATAAGAGGAAAAGTGATTCCTAACTCCAGTGTGAGGTCTGCCTCTCAAGTCCTTATTTCCTATCCTCAGGTAGAAATTTTGCAAAAATGATTAGAAGTGTGACCATTCACTCATTTGATGCAGTGGTAAGGTTACGTGGCCCCAGAAATATTTTAAAAATTAGAATATATATCTAAATTCATCAATCTTGAGCTCCACCTGCAGGGCATCTGTAGCTCAGCCAGTGCCAGCCTGGACCAATCTTATCCCAGATCTTTCTCTCCCAAATCCTTCTTTCAGTTTGTGGCAAAGTTCAATCCCTCAGGTTTTGAACAAGAATACAACAAAATAAGCAATACCACATAGGCTCAGGAAAATCTAAATCCACACAGAGTACAGACACATTTTCCTAAAAGTTACAAAGACTAAAGGAGTCTGTTAAACCTATATCCAGTTTTCATTATCATTATCCAGTTGAACACGTACATTCAGTTCAGTCATCACTTCAAAGTTTTTTGCAAGAACAATGTATGTGTCCATGCCTTCTTTATAATTCTGTAACTAAAGAATACACTCGAATGCTTTTCTCAGAACAAAATAATTCTGCCCCTTAACCAAACTAAAATCTGAAATCCTCACCTTTTAGGAAGTTGAAACTGTGTTCAGTATTTTTTTTTAATTGTTCTTAATGTTTTATTTATTTTTGAAAGAGAGAGAAAGCGTGAATGGGGGAGTGGCAGAGAGAGAGGGAGACAGAATCTGAAGCAGGCTCCAGGCTCTGAGCTGTCAGCACAGAGCACGATGAGGGGCTCAAACCCACAGTGAGGTCATGACCTGAGCTGAAGTTGGACGCCCAACCTACTGAGACACCCAGGTGTTCCTATGCTTTCAGTATTTTTAAATGATTTTTTGTTTATATTTTATAAGTATATATTTATTTATCTATTTATCTTTATATATACACATACACAAACACTAGGTGTATATATATATATATATATATATATATATATATATATATATATGTAAGACATAAATATATATATACACATACATGTATTTTATTTAATACACTGTGGTTTAAGAAATATAAGTGTCATGGACCAAATTATTAAATATATTATTAGAAGACAATGTGATCAGGGAACCTGGGTGGCTCAGTTGGTTAAGCATCCAACTCTAAAAAAATTTATTTTAATGTATCTTTATTTTTGAAAGAGAGAGAGAGAGAGACAGAGCATGAGCATGAGCAGGGGAAGGGAAGAGAGACAGGGAGACACAGAATCGGAAGCAGGCTCCATGCTTTGAGCTGTCTGCACAGAACGGACTGTGAGATCACGACCTGAGTCAAAGTCAGATGCTTAACCAACTGAGCCAACCCAGGTGCCCCAAGCTTTCGACCCTTCATTTCAGTTCAGGTCATGATCTTGTGTGTCATAAGGGGTTGTGAGATGGAGCCCAGCATCAGGCTCCCCACTGGGTGTGAAGCCTGCTTAAGATTCTCTCTCCACTCTCCCTCCGCCCCTCCCCCACTCACATTTTCTATCTCTCTCAAAAATACAAATAAAAAAAGAGAGAGACATTGTGATTATATGGTTTATAAACATGATATCTTTTACCTCATACAGAAGTATCATGCATAACTTTCAGGACCTCTTGCTCCTTAGATATTCTGAATTCTATGCAGAAAAATTATTCTCATGCTCTGGACTGAAAAAGAACACCACTGTATGGATTTAAGGCCACTAGTGCAGAAATGAGAGTTTGTTTTAAAATTGATCTTGCTTCACAGTCATAAAGGAAATAAACCTCAAAATATGCTCAATTACTCTTTACTTGTAGGTAATGATGGACAACATCTTTACCTTTTCAACTCTCATATATTTTCATTAGTTGTTTATTTAACAAAGTACAGCAGCATTTCAATAACTTGCATCTAAAATTTTATTGTTTATTTGCTTGCAACTACAGACCCTGGAGGTTCTACATACCTGGCCCTGATCTTTTTCCACTCCATTTCTGATAAATGCTTCTTGCCTATCTTTGCTTCCATCTCATTTGAAGCAAGGCCAATATTTTCTTATCTGCTTTCAGATGTTTATGTACATTTGATACGCATCTGCCTGTCCCTAGCTTTAAAGCAATCATATCTCTCCTGCATATCCTTTGCTTGACAATAATCTCATCAAATAACATTAATACACACATTCTGATGTGCAGATACTACTAATAAAAAAATAACTGGATAGTTCCTTAGTTCTTATTTGGTTAGGAACCATGACATTTCCTGCGCTGTAAACCACATTTATGTTTAATGACTAATTTCAAAAGGCGGTTTTATTCCTCACTAAAACAAAACAAAACAAAACAAAACAAAACAAAACAAAACAAAAAACTAGTAGCAATGCCCTTTCCTATCTGAGAGGGAGCTAGAAGCATAGTCTTCCGGATATGATGGAAGAAATCCTGCTGCTTTCCCACCCACTTCCACTTGTTCTCATGGCCAGAGAATGAGCTTGGCTCTCAGTCTAAGGGTGGTGACATGGCTGACAGGAAAGGAATATTTTTGTGATTCAGCAATGGCTTAAACAATGCTGCTTCTGTGGCAGCACTGAAGCCCTTAAGGGAATAGACTAGAATGACCGCTCAGAGTGGGCCAGCTCTGTCCTGGGACCCCTTAGCTGCCCCTCCCTTCAGGGAAAGTCTCTTCTTGGGTGAGCTTCAGATGTGCTGCATGTGGACAAAGCAGGGGAGAGTCTGTCGCTGCCACGCTGAGCCAACAGGGAGGCCAAATATACGATGTTGCCACACCATAAAACCCGCTGTCCCTTAGGTCATACTTCTGCTTTTCTTGCCCCCCCCCCCCCCAGTACGGGGGTCCACCAGGCTAACTGCCCAACTCTTACTGAAAACATTGGGAGAGCCAAATGGAGATTGACCCCTTTACTCATGTGTTTGCTTGTTTGTTTGTTTAACCCATTATTATCTTGTTTACTGTCTTTTGCACTTCCTCACAGAGACCAAAAGAGAAAAAAGATGTTACAAAAGAACATAGAATGTTTTTATTGCATTTGTTATTTAAACAAAATTATAAAAATCTGTAAGTGCCTCAAGAAAAACATTTCTCTCATCTAAGAGATTCAGCTATGTGTCAAAGGGGCACCTGGGTGGCTCAGTAGGTTAAGCGTCCAACTCTTGATTTCGGCTCAGGTCATGAGCTCACAGTTTGTGACTTGGAGCGCTACATGGGGCTCTGTGCTGACAGTGTGAGCCTGCTTGGGATTCTTTCTCTCCCTCTCTCTTTGTTCCTCCCCCACTTGTGCTCTCTCTCTCTTTCTCTCAAAACAAACAGATAAACTTTTTGAAAAAGGAATCTTTTCTTACATTATTTTATGGACAAAATAGTTTTCTCCTTTGAATCCTATCAATTTATATATCTATATCCATCAAAGTGTATATATATACATATACACACACACACACACACACACACACATATATATCCTTTATATGTTTACACTCTTTATATGTATATATATTATTTAATATATAATATATACTATGTATATACATTTATGCATTTATAATATTCTTTCTCAAATTATCCTATCTTATAAGTCAATATATTCATTTACATCCTGAATTTTGAATAAACAAATGAATATTCACTACATACTAAATAATGATCGCCCTTTTGTGTGTAACCTGAGATAATCACTAGCTATTTTTCTCTGAGTTATCGAAACTGTACTTTCCCCGTTAGAGAAAATGGTCAAAAATTCCATAACTCTATGTAGTAGATGTGTTCAGAATCGTGATTTGCCATGAGACAGAAAAAAAGAGCAGGCCCTCCCGTTTTCACTTTGCCAAAATGATGAAAAGCACTGCTTTGAGTTTTGCCCTGTGTTTGTCTGTGAATTTTTGCAACTTCTCTAATCATTTTTCATAAGGGTTTTCATGACTTCAGTGAGTTTTGGGAGAAAATAACAATCCTGAAAACGGTGCACAATTATTAGCCTCCCTTTGAAACCCTTGCTGCAAATGTCTCAGTCCAGCTAGTGGACCATGGGAAGTATGAGGATGGGAGGCAGCTTCTTATCAGAGAAATGAGTGGGAGAGCATTTCCTTGTAGTGACTGTAACAGCAGTGCTAATTCTGGGCAAAAAGGCCATAATGATAACATCTACAAAACGGTGCGCTGTTCTCTGAAATGCACCATGAGTATTCCCACGAATGGAAGATAACTAGCTGCAAACAAAATATACTAATTCACAAAACCATGGAAAAGCTGGTTTTCACCCCCCTTCCCTACCATCCCTGCCACCCATTGCTTAAAAGAACAATGTCAGAAAGAGGAGAAAAGCAGTTCAAATTACATTTCTTTTTCTTTACTGACAATTCTATGAGAAAACAAGAGAAAGGACAGCTCCTGCAAACCCCAGGGTTGGGAAGAGAGAAAGGGAGGAGTAGATGGGTTAGCCGATCGGATTCTAACAATCGAAGATCAAATAGAAGCATAATTGAATGTGTGGGGAAAAAAGTTGGGGGCTAGCTAATCGAGGGCTATGAAAATGAGTAGGGGGCATAGACATGCAGCTATTTTCCATGAGGGGAAGGAGAGAGAAACAGTAGTTGGAAACAAACAGAAGGCTGCATAGAAAAAGGACTTGAGGATATGTGTCTATCTAGAGAAGGAACAAGGAAGACACAAGAGAGTTACTTGCAGTTGACTAATTCCAAATAAGCCACTCACACATGAGGCATTGTGCTCAGGTCCGCGTCCTACGTCTAGGTCAGCCATGACCAGAGGAGAACCATCAATCACTCCCACTCACAAAACGGAGTGAGAGTGATTGATTGTTCAGGGCTGAATTAGCCCTGCCTGATTCACGGGCAATCTTAATGGAATCCAGGAGCCCTGAACTGGAAACTGGGGTTTTGGCCTGGAAATGGACCCCAAACCTTGGGGCTAAGTCCAGGTGTGCCCTAGTCAATCCAAATCCATAGCTTCAGGAGGAAGTATCTGGACATTGAGCACACATTGCTTGTTTTGTGTTAACATTTTCAGATTTTCTTTCTGAAAAACATGATAAAAATAACATGGTGTTTTCTTGATATTATAGGAGTAGCTGCCATTAATATTTTCCTTAAGAACACACTTACTTCTCCAATCCCAATCTTAATAATTATACTCTTTTAAATAGCTATTTTTAGACAATAGTTTCATGCACAGAGCTATGACATAGAGAACAATATTTCTCAATAAATACACATTCAACTGCAGGGGAGTGTCCAGTGCTCAAGAACATTAACATGGCATAAGATAACAGCCACCCCAAGAGACTTCTTTTCCTCTCGTAAATTATTCCACACCTTTCTCTGTTATTTTAAACCCAAAGGCAAATTGATATTTCGCTGAAAGTCTAAATTGTGTGAACATGAGTTTTGTTCCTAGGACTCTTTCTTGGTTGGGAAGAGGAAATGCCTGACATTTCTTAAACAGACCAATGATGACGAGCTATATATGGCTTGGATGTGACAATCACTCCTCTCTCTTCAAACCTCTGACCCTCGAGGTTTACTGACCAGCTTGAGCTTCAGTCTGAACCCTTGCAAGACCTAGTAAGGACATTTATTTTCAGTGGAGAGCCCCCTCATTGTTGAAATTCCTTTCTTCAAATCTGACAGAATCTAAGTTTTAAACCTCTGAGTAAATTATCAGGAAATGTTTTAGAGCAGCTTTTTCATTGCTTGTGGGTTGTACTATTTTTATTAGCTGTGCAGGTCTCTTCTTTTTTATTCTATTTAGCTATATCATCACATCCATTCGAGTACACACCTTAAACAGAGAAGTGATAAAGAAAAAGATTCCAAGCAGTTTATCTAATTCAGATTACAATCTCTAGAGATGGCAAGCTGAAATCAAACTCCAGACCATTTCAGACCAGCCCAAATTTAACTTCTCTCTAATGAGGCCATCTGAGACTGCTCCCTGAAGAGTCAAGTCTGGGATGGAGCTGGTGTGAAAAGTTTTCCCTATCAAACACACATGCTTTGACATAGACGAAACACCTTACAAAGTCTCCTTTACTTCTAAATATATTCAGCATTCTTTTTGATATTTCACTGAATATTGTATTTAATAAAAATGATTTTTGTAATAAAACTACTAGTGTATGTTGATGAGACAGGTAACTTGTTTAAGAGGAAATGAGGTGGTCGTCTGTAGGTCCGGATCAGGTGGAAGGCGAAAAAAAAGCCCCACATCCAGATGGAGTAGCCGGCTGCACAGGGGCATGACTGGAGGTTCTATGAGAACCACCACTGCCTACCTTTCCCACCTAAACTTCTTGCTATTTGTTCAACTTAAAGTTTCTTTAAATAATTTATAATATAGAGCTCTGAATGAAGACAACTCACACATTTTATCTATCCATTATCTCAACAATTTTAATTAACACTAACTAGCCAACAGAGCTGAGGGCAAGATACTGCAATAAAGATATGGACGCCATGTTCATGTTGATCTTAGGGAGGATAAAGAGTTCCATATCATTGCTTCTAACAGAGAGTACAGGTAGTAGGTCATCTTAGGAGAGCTTCTGCCCCAGAAGATGGCTACTAAAATATGAAACGAAAGTAAGCAGCAGAAGACATTTTCTATAATCAAGAAAATACTAGATTTAAAAAATTCATACACCAAATATAAAAATTGGCCCAAGTCTTTTTCTTTGGGCTGTGATACTACTATCCCCGTTTTTCTCCTCGGATTATCTTGGAATACATTCTGTTTCTCCAATTATCCCCATTTTGTTTCTCATTAGACCCCTAATTGCACATCTGAGATTGCTGATGCATGTCAAAGCTCTTTACTTGCCACATCTCACCTCACTAAGTCTACCATGGTTTTGCCTCAATTCCTGTCCTAAAGATGATGTTTAGCACACATCTTTTAGCCACATCTTCCAGTATGGTTGTGCTGTCTGTCCAATACACCATCTGGAATGTGGTTAGTGATCACATTCTAGACTAGATCACATGTCAAGACTAGAGATAAAGATAGGGAGGTTGTGGAAGGGTGGTGCCAACTAGAAGATCCTAGGGTTGGGAAATGGTGTTTTTGCAGCCATCCTCCTCCATCTCTTATTTCCAGTGTCAAAGATTTCAATCCATCAAGGAAGTATATTTAAATAAAGGACTGTAGACTGAGAACAGAGATACAACTAGGAGAATGGGTGGGGGCGCTTGGGTGGCTCAGTCGGTTAAGCAGCCGACTTTGGCTCAGGTCATGATCTTGAGGTCCATGAGTTTGAGCCCCATGTTGGGCTCTGTGCTGACAGCTCAGAGCCTGGAGCCTGCTTTGAATTCTGTGTACCCCCTCTTTCTCCCCCTCCCTGACTTGTGCTCTGTCTCACTCTCTCTCTTTCAAAAACAAATAAATGTTAAAGAAAAAAAACCAAACAACTACGAGAAAGGGACTTTGAACCAGTTTCATCATAAAGACAGAGAAGAGCATCCAAACAACATTGAAGGCAAAAGAGCCTTCGTGGTGAAAGATTCTTTCTGTTCTACGGCAAAATAAGATTGCAAAACACCATTTTTTTCTGTATTTTTGGGAACACAAGCCCAAATTTGAGAGTGACTTCTTCTTAGCAATGGGTACACTTGAGTATCATCAGTTATCAAGGGCTTGTTAGTTTAAAACTGGATTGGGAAGCCATGATTCCCAGGGAATAGGAGTTGCACACTTAGTAGGGAAAGTTTTCTCTCTGAACTGTCTTTAAAAGCACAGAGTGAGAGGGGTACCTGGTTGGCTCAGTTGGTTAAGTGTCCAATTCTTGATTTCAACTCAGGTCATGATCTCATCGTTCATGGGTTCAAGCCCCTCATCAGGCTCTGCACTGACTGCATGGAGCCTGCTTGGGATTCTCTGTCTCCCTCTCTCTCTGCCCCTCCCTGCCTCATTCTCTATTTCTCTCTCTCTCTAAAAATAAATAAACATTTAAAAAAAACATAGAGTGGGAAGCGGCTATATTTGTATTATGAATGTAAGTCAGAGTAGAAGCCTTCTCTGCAATAAGTAACTTCAACCATCTTTTGCCACATCAAATACCAAAGTTGATTTCCTAGGATATTTGCTGAGTGTATTTTATTGGACACCAATGATGGGTGTTTCCCACCCAATAGGAGAGGGACAGAGAGAGAGAAGAAGGGAGGGGATTAGAGGGGAAAGGAAGGCAAGAAGGAAGGGAAGCCTAGGAAAGAGAAAAGAGGAGAGAAGGATGGGGCAGGGGAGGAAAGAGAGGAGGGGAGGAGTGAGGAAGGAAGGGAAGGAAAGGAAGACGTAGTCAGTCTCTTTCAATTAAGAGACCAGATTTCCTGTGTCCATGAGTCATCACTTAAGAGCATTTGATGACCATTTCAAAAGAATTCTTGATTTTAACGAGGCAGATGCAACAAAGCTATGTATGCTGCATGCACAGGACAGCATTGTGCCATAAAAATGACAAAAATAGTGACTGGTTTTGTGACTCAGTCACATTGTGAAAGAATGAATCCCTTGGTGTATTAACACCCTAGAGGCTATTTCACTTTTTGAGTTTTATTAAACAAGGCCTTTATTTCCAGGGTGAAGTAGCACTTCTTTGTGGTTACAGCATCATAGACATAATGACACATTCAAAAGATTATGCTTTCAATTGATTCTATAAATACAGCCATGGGTTGGAATGTATACGGTACCTACAAACACATATGTGACAATAATTTAGTATCAGCCACGTCTTATTTTCCTCATTTGACTTTAGTTTGATGACAATGATGGATATGAATTCCAAAATGTTAGCTTTGTTATTTTTTTTTCTCGGTTTAAAATAAATATTTTTTAAGTACTCTCCTCCTTGGGCAATGTGTTTCTCATTTGCTATGGCACTAAGTGTATAGGTATGGCTGACCGCTAACCTGACATGTGCCTGTCACCAGGGACTGCTGGTTCTTTCATCTTCTTAATGGACATTTCTCTACAGATGTCTGTGGCCTACCTGACTATAATCCTTTAAATTTTAATTCACTTTACATTTAGCCTGGTCATAAATACCATTTAGGTACCAATACTCTGCTTTATGCAATCCCTAAGGTGGTGCTTTTATTTTAATGAGGCCATTTGCAACTTAAGAGCAAAAAAATTCCATCTTTGATTGAATATATTTGTCAGTTTTATTCCCGATTGGCATTTTCATGGGAAAACTTGGATACAACTAAAGGATGGCCGCTTACCAAGTGGGATAAAAGTTTCAGTATGTTTCTACTTTCAAAATTTACTGAATAAATGGTCTTTGCAATTCATTTTGAAAACATCAAAGTAAACCCTGGCTGTAATCAAAAGTAAAATCCAGAATTAAGTTATGTTACAAATGAAATTTCCACTAGCATTTTTTTTTTCTATTTGAAAGGGGAAAAAAAGACTCCAGTTACCGTACTCAAATAACGGACTGGCATAATAACACATAGAAGTGAATGTGGAAGAATATGTGCAAAGAGGGGCTAATTGTCAATTTTGCAGTCATGGTCTCCCATTTTTATTCCAACGTTAATCTTTTTTGGCAATTCACACAATTTTCTAGCCTCCCCCACCACCCTAGTATTTGGAAGTAGGTAAATTGCCATTGACTTTTTAATTTAAAGTTTACTATGAAATGAATTTATTAAAAATATATCCCTAAGAACTATATGCACAGTTCTGTGAGCCTGAGGCCTAATTCTCCACTAGAGTCCACACACTTTCCTGAACACTCTTCCAGAAGCCCTCCGCATTCTTAGAACCTAATTTCTATGCATAGGAGATGAGAAATATTCAACTACATTTTTTCTCTGTACAAGTCAATGGTGATTTTATACAGTTTTATTTGAGGGGAGGAGAAACAGAGTCTAATTTGAGAATCAACAATATTGGAATATTTTCTTCATGAGAAATGAGACCTTGTCTATTTTTTTAAATGTATTTATTTATTTTGAGACAGAAGGAGAGAGAGAGAGAAAGGGGGGGGGGGGCAGAGAGAAAGGGAGAGAGAATCCCAAGCAGGCTCCGTGCTGTCAGCACAGAGCCAGACATCGGGCTCCATCTCACAAACCGTGAGATCATGACCTGAGTCAAAATCAAGAGCTGGAAGCTTAACTGACTGAGTCACCCAGGCCCTCTGAGACTATTTAAAATACCATAGCAAACACATTAGTTAACATGAATATTCATTTAACTGTTAGGTCTAGTTTTCCACCTTTGGTTTGCAATATTCCTTAAATAAGAATCATGGTAGTCATTTCTGTAAATAAGGTTGAATGATGGTTCAACATTCAGTACAACAGACTAAAACTTCCTACAGATATTTCAATTTCTTTTTTTTCCATTTAGTCCTTTCATCCGATTTTAATATAATTATTTAACAAATATGAAAAACAAATCTCAGAAAGACTAAATAACTTTCAAATGTCACATAATAAGTCATGAAGTTGGAATCCAAACCCACATCATTCAGAATCCTAGCATTGTTTTAATTCAACCCTCTACATGGCCTCTCCACTGTTTGCTAAGTACAATTTTTGTTTGTTTGTTTGTTTAATATATTAAAGATAAGCTAGTATCCTAATATGACTAGGCCAAGATCAAGTGTTGAGGTTGATATTCTGACTGATCTTTAGTAATCTTTGTATCAAAGGCCCTCTATTTTTCAGGGAATACCCTGGACCATATGAAGTTGGGAAATGACCACACATTTCAGCAAATGCCTGTGTAATTTATTTTCATACTTGCATGTTTTTGTCCTTAAAATTCCTTTGAATAAGTGAATCTCAATACAAATAATGCACATTATGACCCTAAATAATATTTTGTTCCAAAACAGAAAGTTTATAAGTGAAAATAACACCACTATATCTTATAATGTGTGATGACACAAATATTTAGATATTCTATGAGAAATTTCAATTTTTTTTTCTATTTTATCAAGTAATTAAACCACCAAAGAGACTGTTTGCATTGAGAAATAAGTCAGTCTATTTATCGCTATTTATGACCCAGCATACCAATTGCAAATTGATACATGACAAGTTTGTGAGAAAGGAGAGAGAGAAGGAAGTTCTGTAAAAATAAATGTATATACAAGCTATTCTTTAGAAAATCAGAAACCTGTTTCCTATTTACTGCAACCATCTTGCCTTTATCCTTCTCTCTCCTCCTTTCTTCTTTTTCTTTTCAAAATTCCTTGTCCTAGAAGTCAGCAGTCATATACCCACCTCTAATGCTTAAAACAAAAAATGCAAAACAACAAACATAAGTAATGCTTAACCTATTGCAAAAGACTGCATTTTCAATGAGTGAAAATACAGCAAGAAAATGTTTTTGAATAATCCAGGACTCCTTGTCTTTTGGAGGCTGAATAAACTCTTAGATCATAATCTTTGTAGAGCCAAGGCTAATACATCGCAGACTACATATTCCTGGAAGTCTTTTGAAATGAGCATTATTTTTCATAAATTAAAGGCAATACGTTTGCAGTGCACTTACTTTTCTTGATAATTGATAATAATAGCCACATCAAATATTTATTTCACATTTACAATTTGTGAGGCATTTTGTTCACTGCTTTTTGTTCATTATATCTTTTATTCTGTACACTCTCATGATTGGTGCTATTATATCTATTTTAAAATTGAGAACAATAAGGTATACAGAAATTAAATGATGATCTATGCCCACTCACTTACTAAATTTCAGAGCCAACATTATATCTCATGTATGTGTGTCTTACTTCAAAAATCCCAAAGTGGTGCTTAATCATGACTATACAAATTTCAATAAGTAAAAGGAAATTCTGGATTCTGCTCTCCCCATTGCCACATCTACCTATTGATAGTTGCTGTATATTGAGAGGGAACCAGTGCATTTCTTATATATTAGTAGATGTCTCAAACTTTACGTATCCAACATTTTATGTGTATAAAACTTAGCAACTGATATGTATTTGCCTCCTCAAAAAAAAATCCTATCCCTCTATTAGTCTTTTCCATCCATCCCAGCTGCCGACAACAAAACTCTCATCCATCACTTCACTTTTCTCTCACACTACACGTCCAAACCATGAGTAGATCCTGTTATCAATACTTTGCAAATCCATCCAGAACTCAACTGCTTCTCATCAATGAAACTGCACCCTCTCTGGGTTAAGACCCCATCTTGTCCCATCCCAAGTACTGTGATCACTGCCTCATCATTCCTGTTGCCTCTTGTCTCCCATGAGTCTATGCATACAGGTGCCAGATAAATGATTTTAAAACAGAAGACATACATATGTCTTCTCTTATTCACACATAATAAAACCTATCATTCTTACTCTGTTCTATAAGGTCTTGCATATCTGACCACATCTCCTGTTCCATACCTACTCACTCCAGCCCACTCTACAAACAACACTGGTCTATTTGTTGACATTGGCACACACAAGGCAAACTTCTGTCTCAATACCTTTGCACTTCCTGTTTCCTCTCCCTGGAGGCTTTTTCCTCTTTACCCACATGACTAAGCTCTGTTAGCTTTTAAGATTATGTCAGAACATGGCCACTCCCATTTGTTTACATATTGTCTCTAGCTGTTTACATATTGTCTCTAGCTGTTACATATTGTCTCTAGGGCATAGCTGAGTAGCTATGACAGGGACCATCTGACCCATAAAGCCTGAAATATTTATTATCTGTCCCTTTATAGAAAAATTTGGACTACCTCTGTTTCTTTTCTCCATATTTATCATTATGTAGCCTGCAATACATCTTATATTTATCTCATTTTTGTCTGTCTCTTTTAACTTGATGTAAGCTCTCTGAGGGCAGATAAAGTTTTATTTGGGACAATAAACAAAATATTGCTGTCTTCCTAGTACCTAGAATAGTACTGGCACATAGTGTGTCCAATAACTATTTGTGAATATGTGAAGAAAATTGCTGGATGGCATATTCTGACCCTAAATTCTCAACTCATGTTTCTTGGAGATGCTAATGTTCTCTATAACTAACTCTGTGACTTACTTTATTGCCCCAAATAAAACTTTATCTCATTAATAACAGTAATATTCATTGGTGGTCATCAACTTTGGATTAAGTCTAAATGAAAATAGTTTTTCTCTACAGGAATTTGAATGTTTAAAATTAGAGTCATGAAGAATTTGGTAAGGAATGTACTGTGTGCAATACTCAAAAGCAAAGTTGGGAGAGAAAAGATAGGAGACGTTCTTGCTCTATTCATTACTCAAAGCAAATATTTTGAAAGAGCTCATAATGTTTTTCAAAATTCCTAGGTAAAATATAGACTCAAGGTGTTCTAGTTTATTGAAAGAAGTCCTGACCATGAAATCAGAAGTCAGTGGCAGTCCTGGCTCTATTATGTACCAGTGTATGAACCTGAGATAGAGATTACTAAAATATCCATATTAAAGGGTTATTTTGAGCATTAGATGAAAGGAATGTGATATATATATAATCTATCTTACCATAAGTATTCAAGACATGTAAGCTGAGTCTGAAAAATCTGAGCTAATTTTACTAAAATCCAACAAATGTTATAACTTAATGGGCAAATCTGGGAAATATTCTGGTGGACATAAAGTTGAATTGGTGTCTTTGCAACCACAGGTAGAGTCTTTCTTCCCACATATCTTAATGTGGTTTCCTAAAAATTTGAGGTAAACCTAACTGGATTAACTTAGTTTACCAAGTGACTAGCTGTGTTGTCTTAAAAAAGTTATTTGACATCTTTGAGACTTCATTTCTTCTTATGTAAAATGAAGATGACAATATCTGCTTAACAGGGTTCTTAGGAGGATTAAAGGATGATATGTAAAATACTTAGTAGAGCATCTAGCATATTGTAAATTCTAAAATTTTAGTTCACCAAGGTTCTCCTCCTTCTCCCCGTGACTCTTACTTCCTAGGGTCAATCATATAGGGGGTGGTCATGCTAGGTGAAGAAAAGAAAATGTCAATAGTAAATAAATAAATTACATACATACATAAATAAATAAATAAATAAATAAATAAATAAATCTTCTTAGCAACTTTATCAAGGAAAACAAATCTACTAAGGAATCTGACATAATACATTAATACGCTGTGTCCTGGGTATTTTTATTTTGTTGGAAATTTGAAATTTCATATATACACATACATAGGAGGACACAAATAAATTATTCTTTGATGATAAATTTTAGACCCCTGGGAAAAAATAATCCAGGAAAAACAATATTTTCCTTATCTTTCAAATGATACTTTTTCACATCATGTTAGTATCAGGCAGTTATTCCCTTGAAACACATCTTCTGTAGCATCCTGTTTTGCCCAGCATTACTTCGTTTTACAGAGTTGTTTTTTTTTTTTTTTTCCTTGAGAGAGAAGGGCGACTTTCTAGGTTACTTTTGTTTTACATCCTGAGTTAAAAAGGAAGTTGTGTTACTGTAAAATCTAATATGCAGCTCAAAGAGAAAAATGAAACCATCCCCATAACTCAACTCTGAGCTCTGACGTTCAGTGTAAGTTGGCCTCTTTTAAAATTGAATCTCAGTATCTGCATTTTTTTTATTTGTTTTCTTTGCTGCTGCTGTGTATGGACAGGCATGAGTAAAGGCCTTGGCACAGGACGTCTGAGAACTCTTTCCTAGTGGTGCAGCCGCACCTAGCCACTTACAAAAGCATTTCTCTTTTTATTGGTGTCTCCGGTACTCATTATTTTACCTTTATCTACATTCTTCTGCATTTCATCTGTGTCTTTGATCAGGCTGTACTTTGACCTCTTTCTAGTTTGAAAAGGTTTTTATTCATAGACTTTTCCCACCTTTCCTAACCTTTCTCAGAGTCCGTTATTTTTCCAAAGGGTCAACAGCGATGGAATTCAGTATGCTAACTTCAGATGGTGACCTCTTTAAATAAACATTGCTAAAAGGACTTGTTCAAAGGCCATTGTATGGTCTAAATAAAGCTGGGCTTAGTCAACCCTGTGAAGCAGTTGGAGTTTATCTTTCTCTTCCTCCTCTTCTATCAAAACATGACTATCCTATGATCCATTTCCTTAGGGCTCTTTGAATGGTTGACACCAATGCTTAAATGTCTGTTAATCTTATGGTTTTCACTCCAAATGCTCTCTCATTACCAGAATGCTCATTTACCATATTTCAAGGATACAAATATATTTTCAATGTAATTTAACATCTTTGGGATAAATCTTACAATTAAAGACTATTCTGGTTATGTTGACAGGTTTTTTTTTCTTTTATAGTTGTATGCAAAATAATGCTGCATCTTATAATTGATGACGTCTTAAATATAGACAAAATTAAGGATTCTTAGGAAGTACAAGTCATTTATTTGTGGGAGTTAATCCCTACTAGTGGAATTTTAGCCAAAATAGAATCTTTTTTTTTAATGGTTATTTTTGGGAGAGAGAGACAGAGAGCAAGTGGAGGAGAAATAGAGAGGGGTGGGGAGGGGGCACAGAATCCAAAGCAGGCTCCAGGCTCTGAACTGTCAGCACAGAGCCCGATGTGGGGCTCGAACCCAAGAACTATGAGATCATGACCTGAGCCAAAGTTTAACTGACTCAGCCACCAGGCGCCCTAGGCACAATAGAATCTTTTTTTTTTTAATTTTTTTTTTTAATGTTTATTTTTGAGAGAGACAGAGTGTGAGTGGGGGAGGGGCAGAGAGAGAGGGAGACACAGAATCTGAAACAGGCTCCAGGCTCTGAACTGTCAGCACAGAGCCTGACACGGGGCTCGAACTCGGGAATGGCAAGATCATGACCTAGGCTGAAGTCGGAGGCTTAACCAACTGAGCCACCCAGGTGCCCCCACAATAGAATCTTAATGCCAGTGTTAATTTTGGCCAGGAAGTAATATTTTTACTCTCTCTAAGCTCTCCTTGTCATGTAGATTACTGCCGACTCCTGCTAAAAACCTCCTTCCCCACAGTCCACAAGAAGCATCTCAAACTTTAGCTGATGCTTGCAGCTTGTATTGCCATGATTGGAAAGGCTGACATTATTTCCATAGGACAAGTTTCTGTCATTCAGGAAGATTCTAAGATAGTTTAAAGGAACCTATGTAAAGAGAAGAAGTGGATATAGAGTGTGCTCCAGGGGGATTCTCTCTACCCAGTTCTGCAGGAGGTAAGCAGAATTCGCACAACGTGCCAATGAAAGGCTCTGCAGTGACGTAGCCGTTGTCCTAGCATTCGTTCCTTTTTCCTTATGGCCGCTTCGTGTAATTTCTCTAATAGTAGTATTGTGACACTTTGTCAATGTGAAGGGGATAGAATGAAGAGAAAGTGAAACCTGTCCTTTAATGATTTGATTTAATTGTGTGGCGTGTGTCCTCTGCTCTTTTCCCGGCTACTACTTCATGATTCATAAATCTGGGAGGGATATTACCACTTGCACAATGCTACCCGGTGTGGTCAAAATCACCTTGTCGCATCTTGTGTCTAAGATGGATTGGCCTGGCCATGAAATCTTCAGACACCCTTCTTGGTCTGTAGGGACCGCGTGCTTGCAATGGGAAGAATCTGCCACTAGATGGTGATCTTGCAAATTAGTAACAGCGCAGAAGTTCACTTCTCTTCAGTTTAACTGTATAGTGAGAAACCAGAAACGTTTGCTACTTTTGCCCAACATTTTGAATACCGTTTGTGCCAAAGTGTAACTATCTTACATCATTAAAGCTTAGTAATTTAAGATCGTTATCGAAATTAGAGAATTAGAATATAGGTTGAACTGTAGGTAGTTATCCTAAATTCTGGTTACGACATCCAACTGAGGGTTACTTTCTAGGCAATCACAAAATATGTACTGAATCCTCTATCAGCTATAAGGCCAAAATTTTCTGAATTTCATGGTTTTCATATCTCTCTGGTGAGGCTGATCCATGTACCACATTTAGGTATGATTAAACTTGATCTTTATGGTTCTTCTGAATTTTAAGGGTAAATATTTTTTTACTCACCTGAATTTAAATACTGTTTGTAAATATATCCTTTCATATTATCTCTAAGTTTTTATATAATGTACTAAAAACCTCTTGGCCAGATTAGAAACTTTCCACTACATCTCGTTACATTTCACTAAGCTTTGAAAATCAAGTTTGAACTTTTAGGCAAGTTTGAGTGACAGCGGGTCCCTCCATTAACAAACCAGGAACTTTTAGCTCTGCAAACAGTTATTGCTCTTCATGCCAAAGGAGAGAGGGGTGTCACAATAATATTTTAAAACCTCCATTTGATGTATTATTCTCCTTATGTGTTTCGCTCTTAAACTAGCTTCAAGAAGAAAAACCCCAACTTCTGTTTAAATCTTCTCTTTTAAAAAAAATATGACACTTAGCAGTAACTTTTTTATGTAAATAACATAGCATATTTTACACATGAAGCCTGAACATTGGGTTGATTGGGCAACGCAGTTAAAGAATGCTTATCTAATCCATAATTGTTTCCAGAGAATTGAGCCTAAGAAAAGTTGTACCCATTTTTCTTTCAATTTTGCCTTAATATTATCAAATATTTTTCTAGGTACTCAAAGATTAGATTTTCTCCTCAGATACATAAGTGTCCAATGTTGGCTAATACCAAACAGTGTCTAGGGCCAACAGGAGAAATTGAATTACAAATAAACAGAAAAAGTAGTCTTTAAAAGTCATTATAACCATTACTTATGCCATGTCTTACTTATTTCTGCCTTCTCTGTGTATTACAGCTTCTACCCAACCACTTGGTTACTTTAATCTCTTGTCCTATCAGTCTACCATGGCCTTCACACTCATAGTCTATCCTTCTTTTGATTCCATTTGATTTTGTCACTCAGAAAACCACCTTTAGTCATGTAAGCCAGAAGATACAGGTAGACCTTAACCAGTCATTGTATTTAATAACTTGAAACTCATGTCATTTTCTCTTGCTTTCTCTTTCTTTCTTTTTTTTTTTTTTTTGGTACACATTTGTTTTAATGTTTATTTATTTTCCAGAGAGTGACGGGGACAGAGAGTGAATGGGGGGAGGGGGAGAGAGAGAGGGAGACACAAAATCTGCAGCAAGTTCCAGGTTCTGAGCTGTCAGCACAGAGCCCAAGAAGGGGCTTGAACTCAGGAACTGTGAGATCATCACCTGAGCCGAAGTCAGATGCTTAACCGACTGAGCCACCCAGGTGCCCCTCTTGCTTTCTTTTTCTTTTTCTTTTTAATGAGAGAGAGAGAGAGAGAGAGAGAGAGAGAGAGAGAGAGAGAAAGCAGGGAAGAGGGGCAGAAGGAGAGAGCGACAGAAGCGTAATATGCTCCACACTCATCACGGGGCCTGACACAGGGCTCGATCCCATGATCCTCGGGTCATGATCTGAGCTGAAATCAAGAAAGCCACCCTCATTCTCTTGCTTTCAATTACAACTTCTGAAACAATTTCTACAGATTTCAAATTTTTCAAAAGAGATCCTACCCAACAGTCAATAACATAAATCATAAGAAGCATTTTTTATTTAAACTAAAATGCTCTCTCAAAAATTATAGTCTAGGTGATATAAATAGATAGCCTCATAAGGAGAAAATTTGAAATTTTGAGGGTCACCTTAATGGGACTTAGTAGATGCTGGGATTCTTTTAAAACTATTTTTGTCTCTGGGACACATGGATGGCTCAGTCCATAAAGCATGCAGCTCTTGCTTTTGGCTCAGGTCATGATCTCATGGTTCATGAGTTCAAGCTCTGCATCACCTCCTTGCTGACAGCACAGAGACTGCTTGGTATTTTCTCTCCCTCTCTCTCTCCCCTTCCCCTGCTCATGCTCTACTTCTCTCTCTCTTTCTCTCCTCTCTCTCTCTCAAAATAAATAAACTTGGAAAAATATTTTTCTCTCTAGTCTTATAGACTTATAAGTCTCTATAGCCTTATAGAGATCTTGTTTCTGCTTCAGGATGTGGAAAGCTTAGAAGTGCTTCTACACCTACAGAAATAAAAAATCCAGACAAATTACCAATTGGCACGGTTTTTTGAACCCAGTAGAAAGCTAAGATTGCAAAACAAACAATCAACCAGAAAACTTGAGAGTGACAGGTAACTACAGATGGAGACAAGATACATTTGCTTACCTACGGTAGACATCACTGGACACCAGTGGGACTTAGCTAGAATAACTGTTAAATTGGAAGCAGAATGCAGAATGACTGGAGAAGGTGGCGTTTTAGAGGGCCACAGATGCAGGGAGGGGCATTCACACGCTAGCACCTTTTTCTCCTTGAAACCCACTAAGTGCTAACAGGGAAAAATGAAGAGGGGTCTGGAGACAGCTTCCCTCACATAGGACCGGGAAGCAAAGCAGACACTGAAAACGGGACATGAAACAATTCCTCACATCTTCCCCCTATCCTCCCCCTCCATCTCCTGGAACAAAGGCCTTAATCTACAGAGTGAAGAACAATAAAACCTGTTCTAATGTTGTTATGTTTTAGGGCACCGATGAAAATCTATTGCACCTGGCAAAGGGCACAATGACAAAAATCCTCTAGCCCTATAGAGGGGACAGGGATATAGTCTTAACAAGAACTATAGCTGGAGGAAGAGCAGGAACACCTTGAAAGCCACATCTGGGAGACCCGAGGATGCTTTCCTTCACTTCCTGCTTCCAGGCTAAAAAGCAAGTAAAAGTGATGATGAAGTATTGCCAGATAAGCTGTGAGAGACAGGTCCTCTCTGTGTACAGCACAAAAGGGAAGCTTGAGTGTGAAAGTAGAGAAGAAATCGGGGAAAAACTTTGGGAAGTCAGCCTCCCTTTCAAACCCAAGTTATTGCTACAGAAATATGAAAACTGTGGTCCACCAAAGGCAAACACAGGGACACAATTTCAAAAGTGCCCAACTCTTGGCTAGAGTACCACAAACCTCCATACTAGAAACCTAGCTGAAGGAGAGATATGCCTATTTACAAGCACAAAAACTTTTAGTTCAGTCTCTACTTTCCTACACAAGTTGTTTGGCTTTCTATGAAAAATTACAAAGGCTATGAAAAGGCAAAACACACACACACACACACACACACACACACACACTTGAAGAGACAACACAACGAACAGAACCTTCAGACTAGATATGGCACAGATGTTGAAACTATCTGACAGAGAGTTTAAAATAACTATGATTAATGTATTACATGCTCTGAAACGGAAAAAAAGTAGACACCATGCAAGATTAGATGGCTAGATTCATCAGAGGGAAGGAAACCATAAAGAAGAATCAAATGGAAATGCGAGAAATAAATAGCATAGTAATACAGACACAGGTCGCCTTTGACTGGCCAAGTAGTAAACTCAACACAGTGGAGAAATCAGGAAACTTGAGAATCGGTCAACAGAAATTATCCAGATTGAGCCAGAAAAGAGAAGAAAAATGAGAAAAACAAAGAAACAAATAAAAACACAAAGCAAAGCATCCGATAGCTCTGTGAGACAATATCAACAAATCTAACAATTGTCTAACTGGAATCTTAGAAGGAGAATCAGGGCAGAACGAAACAGGAGAAATGTTTAAAAACAATAATGGCCAAGAATTTTCTGCAATTAATCATAGACTCCAAAGCACAGATCCACAAAGCTCAAAAACACCAAACAGGATGAAAAATCAATCCCCCCCTCAGGACTGGGGTGGGTGTATATGAATGAACACACCTAGGCATATCACATTAAAAATTGCTGAAAACAGAAGACAGAGAAAATGTCTAAAGCAGCCACATGACAATCAGAGAAACAAATCAGCTATAGCTGATTTCTCATGAGAATCTACAAAGAAAAAAGTGTAAATACTGGCCTTCCATCATTCTCTACCCAGCAAAAAATCATTTTCAAATAAGAAGTACAAATAAGAGCTTTCTAAGAAGAACAAAAAGAGAGAATCCATTGCAAGCAGACCTTGACTGCAAGAAATATTAAGGGAAGTTTAGCAGGCAGAAGGAATAGGATATCAAACTGAAATTTGAATCTTTACCAAGAAACAAACAGGGAATGGAATAAATGAAAGTAAAATCATTTTTTAAATTGCTCTTAGAGATAACTGAATGTCAAAAGAAAAAAATAGCAGCAATGTATTGTGTGTTTATAGCAGGTATAAAATAAAATATATGACAGCAGTAGAACAGAGGGCTGGGGAGAAGAACTGAAATACACAGTCATAAGGTCCTTACACGACTTACGAAATAGTGTATAATACTGTTCAAAGTAAGATACTGGTTAACTAAAGATATACTAATATAGATCAACTACCAAAATATGAAAGAGTATAAATAGTATTGTAACAATGGAGATAAAATGGATTAATACAAAATATTTAATAACCCAAGACAAAGCAGAAAAACAGGGAAAATGAACAAATAACATACCCAGTGAATAAAACACCATATAAGATGGTACATTTCAATCCCCTGATCTTTTGTCTTTTTGTTTCTTCTAGAATTATTCTGATAAACCTTAATGCATATGCATAACTAGAATAACTTAGAGGCAATCTTATCTGGAAGCAAAGTGCATTTCTATGTATGGTTTTCTTTATACAAAACAAACACCTGAATTTTTCCACCCATTCATCAAGTATTCACTGAGTAAAGGCATTCTTTGTGTCAAGGACTGTCTTTAGGACTATGGACACAATGTCAAACAAAACAGGCATAGATTCAGTTCTCTCTTCCCAATACATACTAGCTTAAAAGTTCTAAAGGTCAACTGCAAGTTCCCTAAACTGTCTTCACTCATTTCTCATTTCAAACAGCTACTTTCCGATACAATAAGAAATTGGTCTTTTAAAAAGATTTTATTTTGATGTTTGTTATACTGCTGAGAATAAAATATTTGAACATGGGGTGAAATAAAAAATATAGATATAATGGACAATGTCAGCTACCACACAATGTTCATTATCTCCTTACATCTTCAGGTTTCCAGTCTTCCTTCGTCCGTTTCCAGCCCTAGATGTTAATCCTGATCAATCTAAACTAATCATCGAATCCCATTTCCTCACCCAAACCAGTCACTGGTTCAGGAACTGAGAATTAATCTAATCAATATGTGGAGTTCCAACAGCGGTTATTTTTATTGCATGTGCCCACCCATGACCTAATGCAGCCCAAAGACACTGGCAGAGAGGAGTGTTATTCCACAAATGAAAGGGTGGTTTTCTCCCTCTTCCACTGCAAAGAGAAGGAGACATGCGACCCTAGAGGCTATTGATAATCACGCTTTGGACAGAGGAAAGACAAGTTTGAGAACTGAGTGATACATGTATAAGAATTCGCCTGAAAGAATCATAAAGGACCAAGTTGAAGTCACAGTTTTCATTTTCTGTGATCTTGCCCTCCCCTGAGACATCCAGTTATGTGAGATTCACATAGTCATTCAATAAATATTTATTGAGCATGTACTGTGTGTGAGTCATTCTTACACTAAGAATGTAGTATGAACAAAAGAGGAAAAGGTTTCTGCCTTTGCAGAGCTTATGTGTATCTCAAAAGCAGAAAGTAAATAAGAAAAGAAGGAAATCTACAATAGGAAGGAAAACTACAATAGGTCAGATGGTGATCAATGCTACAGTTTTACTTTGATTGATGCTCCTTATTACTTCCTGTGCCTCTAACTTTCCATCTGAAGCCATGTTTCTTTAGCTTCTTTTCTTCAGAAACCCAGACCACAAATTGCCAGCCACTCTACTCAGTAGCCTTGAACTCTGCTGTCTCCCCCTCATCTCTCAGCTCCTCTTCTTTCTGCTAAGGTAGTAAAATGCCCCTGAGCAGAAAACTGGAGTGATCTTGGGGCTCACTGTAGATTTGTCCTCTCTTTGGGATCACATTCTATCCGCCCATGTTTAAAAACAGCTGCCTTGTATATTTTTGTTTGGAGGGAAAGTCTTGTACCAATCTCCATCAGAAGTGGGGGGAAAAACATGAGATTTACATTGGGGAACAGGCTTTGGAAAGATGGACCTTCTAAGTATAAAAAAATAGAGTGAATGTAGATATGGAAGAATGAAATCTATTTTTGATGCAATATTTGAGTATGGTTACAAAAGGACAACTGTTTATTTCTAAGAATCATGAGCAAGCATAGATGTGACTAGAGGGGAAAGCAAAAGCTACATCAAGAAGGGACTTGTAGCTAAATCAACATATATTGGGATATATTTCCCTTCCCAATTAATTTCTCCCTATTATTTTGGCACTGTATATTGCTTACTAAAACTTTGTTCTTGTATATTCCCACTATAATATAAGGTTGATGAGAACAAAGCCCCAACTGGCTTGTTCACTGTTACATTTCCAATTCCTATTTCATAGTAGACACTCAAAAATATTTGTTGAATTTATATATGTATGTGTCTGTGTATATGCCAAATGTGTTCATATGTATACATGGGCTTGCTTTATGCATTAAATTATTTAAAATTTTTGCTGATTATCTCAAAGCAAAAATTATTACCTATAATTAAGTGAGTTATTTTGGGAAACAGATTTATTCTTCCAGGAAAGTACTATGTTTCTAAGAAAATTTATTTATTTCATTAAAAGTTTCAGATTTGGGCCTTCACATTAAAACTACCTCAGGGCAAAAGTTCAAAGGAATTATAATTAAGCAAAATAAATACAGGCATAAATGTCCAACATATGTTAAATCAATGAAATACCCATTTAAAAAAATAGCTACTACACTCTCTTGGTAGGTCAACAGCCTGGAGAGTGTGAAAAATAATTTAGAGGAAGAAAGTCCATTTTGTGACCACAAGTGGTTATGGTGTTATGTGAGAGGCTTCCTTTGAGAAGTACTTTTGTTAATTTTGTCTGCCATTGAAAAATTATTGTTAGATCCCTAGTCAAGAGTCGTTTCTGCCATGTGTTTTCCAATGCAGTATGAATGTGTGAGAGATGTTTCAAAAAAGCCACCTAGAATACAGCATAGTAAATGACCAATTTGGAAACCCAAAACTTCAATGGAAAAAAATAATAAATATTTTAATTCTCCTCAAGTTTTCATTTAGACATATTTCCTAGAGCCTTTAAGCACAAAAATAAATAACCAAACTTCTGAGCTATCTCATCTGACTTGAATTTGAATGTTTCGCACACATAGTTAAATTCTACCTAGTTTCCCCAAAGTGATGCTTCTAGGCTCCATGTTTTATTTTTGAAGTAACAGTATTTGACATATCAAACTTCGGTCACCCCTCAATCAGCTGCATGTGGAATAATCCCATTGTGGGCTAGATAGAGTTCATTTTAAATTTCACAAAATTTTATCTTCCACACATGTTTATGACATGTCTTATAGATTGCAGGCACTTGGTATATACACTACTGAGTAAATATTTCTCCCATCTATTTTGTTAGAACAAAGATCCCTTTTTATTTCAGCATGAGAAAACTTTGCTAAAGTTTTATCCTGCAGATTTGAGGTGAATTTGTCAAAACCATATGGGCAAATAATTTTATACAATAAAGTAAATAAATGAGATTCTTTCCTGACTCCTGAAGGAATGTTTTCACACTGTGCAGAGGCAGAAGGTAGATGTCCAGGCTAAAGTAATTTAGGACATGCTAGAGTCATAACCTATTGAATGCAGGTAAAATATAATAATAACCTAAGCTAAATTAAACAAAGATTTTATTGTATTTTTTAAATTTATTATTTTCTTTTTTTATTTTGAGAGAGAGAGAGCACGTGTGCGTGCCAGAGAGGGTGGAGAGAGAGGGAGAGAGAGAATCCCAAGCAGCCTCTGCACTGTCAGTGCAGAGCATGATGTGGGGCTCAATCCCAGGAACCGTGAGATCATGACCTGAGCCAAAATGATGAGTCAGATACTTAACAGAGTGAGCCACCCAGGCAGTCCAGTTAAGTGAAGATTTTAAAGAAGATGTAGGTTAAGGATTATTTATAAGAATAATGTAAATTTTGTATTCCAAGAGTAATAATTTTAAATCCAAGGATTTTATATTCCAAGCTTCTCTAGAGTGACTAGAAGTTAGGTGCAAAATATTATATACCTGTATATATGTAGTTTTCTCTATAACACCGTCAGACCTAGGGCAAATCTTCTGGTCTATTCTTCTGTCTTCTCTTTCTTTCTCTCCCTCTGTTTCTGTCTCTGTCTCTCTGCTTTTCCGACCCTGCAAGTTGGTTTTCCTTGCTTTTCAGTGTTGTTAAAGTACATTACACTACCTTCTCAAGTGTTCATCTCAGTGAACTGTCATTCATTGTATTACTTTGTGTCATTTGCAAGATAATAAAGAGTGTCATGTACCATGGATCATTTACAATATTTGAGAAACCAGTAATAAATTCATAACAGAAGAACCATTACAACACAGGACATTGAGAAGAAAGGTTCGATTCATCCTATCAAGCAAAAAAACCTCTACCATCCCAAATTCAGGCTGAGAATAAAGAAAACATAAAATTGGTAAACAGAGGAAGGAAGTTGTAAATATTAACTCTAGCATAATGACAGAAATAATCGTGCGTGTTCTCTTCCTCTATCCCTCTATTAAATTTTCCCTATTATTTTTTTTATCAGAAATGTTAGTGAAAGTTAAAACTGAAATTTAGACTTTAGAACATACAACCAGATAGGGCTGTGATAGAACAAAAAGCAAAATTAGTTTCAACCTGTGAAGACTATGATAAATAAGAGAACTTTTTATCTTCCCTTTTTGGAAGATGAGAACATTTTCATTCAGATGAAAGATGTAGTATATTGAGCAGAATCAAACCACCATCACTATTTTGTAGTATAATGGTCAATTACAAAAAGAATGTGAAGTGGACGCTTCAAAGCAAATACTTTTCTTGTAATGAATGTGTTGCTTGAAGAATGTGGAAGCATGATCTTTTCCCATATTTTTGCTCTCATTTAGTGGGGCAAACACTACGTTTTGACTTCTTAGTAGTCACTAGCCTTCTTTATTCACAAACAATGGTTTCGAGAGTCAAGGGGGGCATCTCATGACCACAATAAAACAAACCTGAGGCAAAATGAATATATTGAAATGAAAGTTCCAAAGAATGGAGATTAATGTTCTTGGATGAAAAACTTGAGCCGTTCGATCAACCCTGGGATAACTAACTTCCAGACCTCTTATAGGAGATAATAAAACCCCATTATTTTTAGGCCACTTGGGGTTGAGTATTCAGGTTCTTGTAGCCAAACATATTCCACCTTAACTAAGTAAAATTTCCTACCCTAAATTGGCCTCCACACTAGGAACATTTATTCTTTTCTAATTTATTATCATATTATCAGTGAGGCTTTCCCAGATGACTCAATATAACTAGGAACCTTTCCTGGCTCTTTCCATAGCAATTTTATTTAAAACACCCAAAATACATATATATACGTGTATATATATACATATATATATATATATATATATATATATATATGTATATATATATAATTAAATTAAATTAAATTAAATCAAATCTATATATATACGTATATATATACACATATATATATATACACTCATATATATACATATATATGTGTATATATATATCATATATATATATATATATATATATGTATATATATAATTAAATCAGATGTTTTTAACTGTCCAGGTTCTCCCTGACAAAAGCATGAACACTTTTAATTACAAGGGGAAAAAAACAGCTTCACAGAAAAGAGACCTAGAAATCAGCTTCTTAACCAAGTGGTCAAATGTTAGAACAAGTGGACATCACAGGCTTTCTGGGAAGGGCATATTATCACTCCTCTGGTGATCCTACAAAAAATCATGATCTGAATTTAATCATGTAAAATAGCAAATGAATGCAAACTGAATTACAAAATAACTGTCCTATACTTCTCAAAAACATCATGGTCAAGATAGAGACTGAGTAAAAGAAGCTAAAGAGATTTGGCAACTAATTGCAGCAAGTGATTCCAGAATAGACCTTGGACTGGGGGAAAAGAACAAGTACAGCACATTATTAGGACAATTGAAAAATTCTGAATATGGATCATGGATTAGATAATAGTACTGTATCACTGTTTCAGTGTTAAATTTCCTGACTTTGATCATTGCAGTGCTGTTATGTAAGAGATGTCCCTGTTTTCAGGAAATACACAAACAGATAATGATGTAGAGACGCATGACATCTTCAATTTACTGCCAGATGATTCAGAGTAACTCTTCTTGAAATTACATAAAAATGGAAGTTAAAAAAAAACACGCACAAATGAAAGCCTTGTCTCGAGCACAACTTGCCCAGCTTTCCTGATGGCCCAGTGTGATGTAGACAATGCGTCTCCCGCAGGACACACAACTCTACATCTTTCTACCACTGCCCTAGCATCTTTCACACTTTACAGTAATCACTGATTTGTTTTACTTTTCCAGGGAAATCAAGACTATTCAATGGGAAAAACAGCATCATATTGATTTTGAATCTTAAATTTTTTAATGTTTATTTACTTTTGAGAGAGAGAGAGAGAGCATGAGTGGGGCAGGACAGGGAGAGATAGAGACACAGAATCAGCAGCAGGCTCCAGGCTCTGAGCTGTCGGCACAGAGCCCAACGCAGGGCCCGAACCCACGACCGTGAGATCATGACCTGAGCAGAAATTGGACATTTAACCGACTGAGCCGGTCAGGTCCCCCTTGAATCTTAGATTATAGCACAGACAGAGCAGTTATAACTATGGGCCTAATAAACAGTTACTGAGTAAGGATATCGAGATGTGTAAGTTTGAAGAAATATACACTGCACGTGGAAAATGAAAATTAGTCACTATCAATGCCATGATTTTTAAATCTGTGGTCTTATGCATTTTTTAAAATCATCCATCTGACTTCAATTTAAGATGACACTTTGATTAATTTTAGACAACCCAATAGTCTAAGCTGAAACACATTTAATATTCAGACTTTTACAACCACTAATTTGCATATGAGTGACCCCTCTGAAATATTTGAGGAAAGAATAAATGTGGTGAAAACAAACACAACAAAACAAAAAGCATGGTGCATCAATCCTAGCAAAACACATACCACTTGATGCCATTGTTGCAATATCAGTGCATTTCTGGTAGGAAAGGAGGATAAACCCATTACATATCTGTCTGCATGGAAGTTCTTTGTCTTTTCTTCTCTCGTCCAGCTAGAGGCAAGTTTACATAATGTACTTGTCCACTTAACTAATTTCTGTCAGCTCTGTCTTGTTGGAAGAGTATACTGTGCTTAAATTTTACTGGTCTTTTTTTTCTTTTTAATGTTCACTTTAGGTCTTGTATTTCAGCTGTCTTACTTCTAGAAATAGCATAATAGTGTGTCGGAAGGAAATTATTTTTCCCTGTTCCTGACTATTCCTTCTACATAGTGGAAGAAGACTTTCTCTCACCTCTTCACTCATTTTGTCTCAGATAGAGGTCCTTCACTTGAGGAATAGAGCAGGCATTCCTAGGACTGCTCCATCACTTTCTTCCCACAAGGAGAACACAGTTCCTTCATGTTCCGGTGGCTGCCTTTTCCCCCACCTACCCAGTCCAATCTGCTGGGCCCAGCTGGGGAATTCAACCTAAATTCAAAGGTTCATTTGGCAGGTTCAAGTGGCTGTCCCTCTAATCAAGGGGCTCCCAGTTGGTCAGTAAATAAGGTGATCATTGGGTTTCTTCCATTACTCCTTTATTTTATTTAGCAATTGTTTCTCAGAACGCTGATGAGGAAGACGGGTGATATTTCTTGGTTACTCCCTTTGATCCCAGCACAGTAGGATGTGACTGATTCTGTATATATATATATATATATATATATATATATATATATATATTCTGTATATATATATTTTATATATATATATATTCTGTATATATATATATATATATTAACTCTAACAAAGTTTTGTGACAGAACCATCCTGACTGATGTTCTATAGCTACCCTAAATACTGTATTCCGGATTCTTTGTTGAGAACAAACACTCTTACAAAAAAAAAAAGCTGACAGAAATGTCAGGTGAAGACACTGCCAAGTACTAGTATAAAGCAGATCTATCCAGCTTCCACCTGAAACTAGCTTGATTATTACAGTGTCAGACGTTATTATCTTTGAGGTTTGTATGCTGAAACATTTTCCTTTCTATCTTGATGCAAACGAGTTAGAAATTCATGATCAGAAGCTATAGTGCCAAGTATTCTCAGGATGACTAGAACTATATTATCACCCAAAGAGAGTTTTCCATAGTATATTCCCAGAAAGTTTAATATGGGCCACATGCAAAAAATTGAGATATCAAGAAATAGCTGTATTTGTAACGCTCATCAGACTTACCTTGTATAATCATTATATAAAACACATCGTGAGTCTCTGAGAGATAGGTATGGGAAGTACTAGGCCTGTTCACTTTTGGAGACTTCATCCTAAGAGTTTGTCTCACTTGTAATTACCAGGAGTAAAGAGAGAAGCTGGCTGAATTTCTGTTTCCGGTAGAAACACATGGCATATAAATACTATTTTCTGGAGTTACTTCAGACTCAGGGTGTGGGCCTTGGCTATGCCTAGCCAGGAACGCTATTTTATCAGTTTTCCCAGGGATGGTCGGACTCTAGAGGACTCATTAATGCTAAATAAGCTTACAAGAAACAGATTTATAAACCAGAATGCCAATTTATTCACTTACATGGAATAGCACACTGCATTATGTAACAGAGTACTCACATCAGCTGAAAAGTACATGCTCCTTCCCAGTAAAAAAGTCTTCTTGGGAAATCACCATAAGATCAGATAGTTTTTGTGGTGACTCAAGATGGGAAACGAAGGGAACTCGATGATACTGGGGAATACTGTGTTCAATTAGTGGTAGACTGATGCATCCTTCTGCATTTCACATTTATACCTACCGAGAAGCTAAGGACATAACCAAGCCAACCACCCTCTTTCGGAGTCATTGTTTAGTAAACACTGAAAAATTTCAGTATTTACTTTTTTAAAAAACAAAACCAAACAAAATATTCCTTACCATTTAATAAAAGATTCTGTGATAACCTTTCTTTATGATAAGTACTTCACACAATTAATTCCTTTCTAGTTTGTCTTTTGTTACTTATATTCCTGATTGCTGTGTCCCCTGTTGGGTGTGGGGAAAGTTCCATAGGCTCTTTGCTGAATTTTCGGAAACCCATTTATCTCACCATCAAGACATGTAAAATAGCCTCTTAGGGAGGGTTACTACTACAAATGGCTAATCTCATTTGTTTTATGTTGAATGATGTCAGCTTCATGAGGTGACATTTATGACCATATTCATACATTTTGGGGTACTTTGTATTTATGAAGCATAATATAAAAGTACAGACTATGTAACTAAAATACACTTTCTGTTGCTGCCTGGTGTAGAGATATTACACACACACACACACACACACACGTGCGCGGTTTAAAAATTTAAAAAGACACACCTGAGGTGTAAACAACTACAAACACTGGCCTATTTCAAAAATGTTCAGATTCAATGATTCAGTACAGGACATGTTGATAAGGTCTGTACCCTATGCCGAGGCTTTGTAGTTGGCTCAGGAACATAAAGGCAAACAAGATTCAGAATGCTATTCCAAGGGTACATTGAAAGGATTAAATATAGATCAGAACTTCTCAGATTGAGCAAAAAAAAATCTATGTATTTACTCATCCATTTTAGAGAGTACCAGAAATGAATTGATTTTCCTTGAAAAATTCTCCCTTAAGGATGGGTGATTCTTCATATTCCACTAAAGTCTTATCATTTTATAATAACAATTTCATTTTATTGAATGCAAATCTCCCTCAAAGAATTCACTGTGCTGTCAGCCATGTGAAAGCTGAAAGAAAAATAGGGGAGAACCCTAATGCAATGGGACAGTGTCTGGACAAGGGCTGCACAGGAGTCTCCTGATCCTAGCTCTCTACCATGTTACCTTGGACAAGTCATTTATCCTATGTAGATCTCATTATCCTTATCTAATTACGATGGGTATGAAGTCAGATGGCTGTGGGTACTAGACATATAACCAAATGATTGAACAGGGCTGGGGTTAAGAGGCTAAAAAGTTGTGGGAGATTGTGACATTAAAAAGGCAAAAATAAATCTTGATGCCTCACAAGTTGGTGTTTGTGTTGCAGCTGTTAATTTGGGGTCATATTTTAAGCAACATATTCTAAACTTTCAGGAATAGATTGGTATACTAAATATAATTTCCACAAAGAACGATGAGTACTCTATGTGATTCAGTGCCCTGTCCAATATCACCAAGTAAAATTTGATAACACAAAGAAAGGATTAGAGAATAAAAATCCCTAAAACTTTATGTTTTTAATTAACTTATTTTTTTGAAAGAGAGAGAGAGAGAGAGCACGAACAGGGGAGGGGCAGAGAGAGAGAGGGGGACAGAGGATCTGAAGCAGGCTCCCTGCTGACAGCAGAGAGCCCAACACAGGGCTCAAACTCACGAGCAGTGAGATCATGACCTGAGCTGAAAGCAAGAGTTCGACACTCAACCAGCTGAGCCACCCAGGCACCCGAAAGCCATAAAATTTAGATCTCAGGATGTTTTAGAGATCAGAAATTATTTTGCCTTATTTTATAGGAAGGCAAACTAACTCCTAAAGCAAAAAAAAAATGGCTAATTTAGGTCCCTCAGATTGTTAATAGCCAAGCAAAGACCAATACCCCAGACTCTTGTTGGATTTCTTTTTCCAACACTCTGCTATTTTTTTTATATATATAACACACAGATGTTGAGAATGGTAGAGAATCTTAATGATTGTCTTGTTTCAGCCCTTCATTTTTTTAGATAAGAAAACCTACACTTCAAGGGCTGGAGTTGCCAAACACAGCAAAGCTTCAGCTACAACACAAATCTCCTAACAAGCAACAGGTATTCATATTTCCACATCGTTGATATATTGTTTTTAATTTATGACGATAAGTATGCAAAAGAAAGCAATAGTCATGGTCTAAAATGTCTGCACAATTACATTTTTAAAAATTGTGCAAATAGTGATATAACATAAACCCTCAGTCATGAAATATTCTGGTAACTTCTAAACATCTAAGATAACATAAAGATCTAAAACTAATCTCTTTTTGGGGGGGGGCATCTGGGTGGATCAGTCAGTTAAGCCTCCGACTCTTAATTCAGCTCAGGTCATGATCTCACAGTTCGTGAGTCTGAACCCCACGTCGTGGCTCTGCACTGAAAATGTGGAGCCTGCTTCGGATTCTCTGCCCCACCCCCTCTCTCTCTCTGCCCTGCTCATGCTTGCTCTTACTCTATCTCTCTCAAAATAAATAAACTTCAAAATAAATAAATAGATAAATAAAATTTATTTCTATTCCTTTTTTCTCCTATTCAAATTCTGTTTTTATCACTAAGAAATGATCTTGAGAAAAGAGTATGTTTGTGCTATTACATGATTTCATCTCATAATGAACGTGTTTATTCCTCTATTTCTATATATGAGCATATTACATTAGGCATATACTTTGCTTTTTTCTGTTGGTTGAATATAAAAGAAAATTCTCCTAAGGGTACTGGTTTTCAAAGGCAACATTGATCCTGCTATCACATATGCCTGGCTTCTGTCTCTGGTGACTAACTATACTCTTGACAAATGCACAATTTGATCATTGTAAAAGGTGATAAAAATGTTTCATGAAATCTTGGATTGAAACATGTAAGTCAGAATAGGAGACAATAAGCTTTTGTCTGTCATCAGGAAAAGCTTTTGGTATCATGACAGAACTATCAATATTCACAATATTTGTCACAGGATCATTTACTTTTGAGAGGTTACCCGCATTTTTGCACAAGGATGTAACTAGTGAGACTATAATAGAAAAGGACAGTGCCATGTTACCAGTGAGGATTTTTTAAAGGTATTATGGAGTCCAGAGGCCATCTACCTGTCAACATAAACCAACTAACCAACCGAACTCCTGAGGCATTCAATATACTCACTTTACCCTTCGTTCCTTGCAGGCTAGCTCAAAAGGTAGTATTTGCCGTCATTCGTGTATTTTCAGAGGTTAAATTGTTAATGCTTTACTTTCAGTTCCTTAAATTTTTTTTAATCAAACTTTGCTTTTTCTCTCCCTGGGGAACAACAAATGGACAGCTTTCCTCTCTTGTACTCCTCCTTCCATTACCATCACAGCAGAATGCATCTGAGACTGTAATAATTCAGTGATGAAATACAAAATGTCGCAAAGCCATCTCTCTTAAAGTGAACTGAGATTTTGTTATGCCATTTTAGGTGCACTAATAGCAACTCAAGTCCCATGGAGTATCCTAATGTGAATTTAATGAGCTGATAGCATATAAATGACAGTACTGTGAGGGTGAAGGTGACATAACCTTTTTCTTTCTATTTGATGTTTGTCTTTGAAAAACTACAGATCTGCTCAAAATGTACTGCATTATTACTAAGTGGCGCATCACTCACCAGAGGAGCTACTATTGTTTTAGTGTTTGAGAATTCCTCTCTTTTACTGGAACAAGTAGCAAGAGCAATTTTTTTTTTCTTTTATCATTAGGACAATAAAAATCTGAATAGTCTTTCTCTGAACGAACACAAATTATGAAGCCCTCTGGTGTCTATTTTGCCATAGGCTGATGGTCTCCAGTGACAAATATTTACTTATAGGCCCTTTGAATGTCACAGTCAGTGATACAACATCACTAAAAGAAACGTTGAAGATAGTGAAACTATTTATCCTTCTTTGACGTATTGTTTGAGAATGCAATTTTGATGCTTTATAAAGATGGTATTTATAGATTTGCCAATCGCAATCAGTTGATTCCTCAGCTTAGTTCAGTCTTTCAGGATAATCCACTGTTTGTAAAAATCCAGGTAACCCCATTAAATTGGATAGTGTGGTTTATCCTAGCTCATATTGGAAATGGAATAGGGGAGGGGGATTTTAAAAACAAGAAAAGAAAACTAAGTTGATTATCTTTGATGGTAAGCAGTAATAATGAATATAGAATCACTTTTGAAAAACTTATGACACTTCTAATGCATTTTTAAACCAGACTTAGAGCCTAGAAGTAGTCAGTATACTACAGGAGCATGATGGAGGGTTTGAGGATGGGAATGTGGGGGTCAAGAATTGACTGGGTAAGACCAAAAGGCCTATGTACTCATGTGTCACTAGACTGAAAATCTTCTACGTTCCTCCCATTTATAAAAACCTGAAATCCTTTTTAGGTCTCTTTAAGCTTTTTCAATGAACCTTAATTAACAAATGAAGAAACTGGGACCAGAAGGATTCCATGATTTTCTGAAGCTTCAAGGCTGATTTAAATACTAGAGCTGAGGGCTGCCTGGGTGGCTAAGTCAGTTAAGCTTCCAACTCTTGGTTTTGGCTCAGGTCATGATCTCCCAGTTCATGAGTTCAAACCGCACATTGAGATCCACACTGACAGTGCAGAGCTTGCTTGGGATTCTCTCTCCATCTCTCATTGCCCCTCCCCTGCTCACTCTCTCTCTCTCTCTCTCTCTCTCTCTCTCTCTCTCAAAATTAAATAAATAAACTTAATTTTTTTTAAATAAATAAATAAATAAATAACAGAGCTGAGCAGGATTTGGATACTCATCTTCTGATCCCTTTCTCTGCTAGCTACAACAAGACACAATAAAGACCTGAAATCTGTGAGATTTTTAAGGGTCATCAACCATCCATGTAGGGCTAAATAACTAACAGGGACTCTGATCTGACTTGAAGTTGTCATGCCTAACAATAAAGTTCAACAAACTAGGTTAAACAAAATCTATCAAAATTCAAGAAGTCAAGTAGCCTTCCAAATGAAAATATACCTTGGGTTACATTCTATGAACATAAAAATTAAGCAGCTTAAGAGTCTCAAAAGTTTGGATTTTGGCAAAGTTCAAAAATCTTCTGGTTGCCAGGTGACAAAGCAAAACACATCACATATGCTTAACAACCAACATGTACATATTTTGTCTTTCCAAGGTTTCTAGGGCTGGTCAGGCATAATGATGCATTACTGCTGAAGGAGATTCCAGCAGGAACAAATGTTTATCTGTATCCAAAAGCATTTTCTTAATCCATAACAAAAACAGTCCAATATTTCTCATTGTTTAATGATTGAGTAAAGGTTAATGCTACCCAGAAGAGATTATATTCCTCTTTATATTTATATTGTCTCAGAGACAGTATTTGTTAAGTGAAAATCACTAGTTATGTTGTAATTAAAAAGCATTCAATAAATAAAGGGTATTTTTTTCCTATGGAGTTAAAAGCATTATAATATTTGGCATATCTATTTTCATTAAAATATCAAATTATTTTGGTAAGTTATGGAATTACATGGATGTCAGAATACTGTATTGCATTTTACATGTATTTAAATATATTTTTGAGGCTTATAAAATCCCTTTGAGGCAAAAGACCAGTCAAAACATTTTTTACTATATTTAATGTCTGGCTGAAAAAAAAGGTAGAATGATGTGTTACTCAGAAATTCCAGGGAGAATATTAATTGTACATTGAATCTATACCTACTGAAGAACTACTGAATAATGACCTCCGCCCACTTAAAAGTCAACAACTGATTTATCAGGTGTCAATGCAATTTTAAGGAGAGTGAAATAAAAATAATCTTTGATTTTTCAAAAACACAGATATGTTTTAAATTCAATTTTTTTTTTACTATTTAGAGTAAAATGTGATTAAAATACAGTGAGTCCCAAAAGAGAGTAACTATTATAAAAGATTTGAAAAACAGTAACATTGGCCTTTTCTTGGATCCTTTTTTAATAGTTATTTTAATCATTTTTCTGGGGGCATAAGGTTTTATCATAGGATAGAGTACATTTCTAGCTTCACTTCACACTCAGTGGGAGAAATAATCTTTAAAAATTTTATCAGAAGAGATCTTTAATAATTTTATAAGAAGAGAGTTTAGTTATACCTTATTGATTTTTAAAGGAAGGTACTAAATGTTAAAATTATAAACAGTAATTATTCTGTTGAATTTTTAATAATCCTGCAAGGATTAATGCCCTGAAAAGTATGGATTAAATTACTAATATTCATCAAATACACATAAAGTTAGTTTTCAAGTAAATTTCTCTTGTAATTAGTACCAATTTGAATATTACCAGTACTTCGTTAGACAGATATTATTTAAATTCTTTGAACAAATGCATATTTTGTTTTCAGACTAAAACAAATAATATAAATGTGTGCAAAACTCAAGCAACAGAGGAATATAGTCTAAAGTTGAATGTCTTCAGGGTGCCTGGGTGGCTCAGTTGGTTAAGCTTCCAACTTGGGGTCAGGTCATGATCTACTTACTGGTTTGTAAGTTCGAGCCCATGATGAATTCCGTGCTGACAGCGTGGAGCCTGGAGCTCACTTATAGTTCTGTGTCTCCCTCTCTCTGACCGTCCCCTACTCACTACTCTCTCTCTCTCAAAAATAAATAAACATTAAAAAAAATTAAAGTTGAATGTCTTCAATAATTCTACTTCATGAGATCTTTCTTCAAAAGCTTTATGCATATTCCTTTAATTTTTTGTCTACATACATTAATAACTTCCAGATTTTTATATAAAAGATCGTGCAATTCATATTATTCTTCAACATACTGTCTTCATATATCAATATATTGAATTTATTTAGCTTATTCCTTAAGATAAAATTAAGGTATCCACATATTCTCATATTATATCCATGTATCAGCATGCATATGTGATGAAGTATTTTAATCCTCTCCTTTGATAGACACTTGAGTTTTTCAAAAATTTATATTATTACACATAATACTATGGTAAATTTTTATAAATGTATTTGTATTGTGGGGGCATTTTTAGAATAAATTCTCAGAAGTAGAAATCCTGAGTCGAAGTTCATACAGAGATTCAACTGCAAGATTTATTGACAATATAAAGGTGACCAAAACTACATCAACTCTAGATATTTAACAGTATTTAATTTGGTAGTTAAATAGCAGCATTTATAGCAGTCAATTTATTTTATTACAGAAATAGGTTGCCTTTTTCATATATATATTGACAATTTGTAACATTTTTCAGTTAATTTCCTATTGATATTTGGTTAATTTCAAAATATTTTTTCTTGTTGATCTATAGAAACTTTTTTTATTTTTATATTTTTTATTTTTTTACTTATTTATTTTTGAGAGAGACAGAGACAGAGACAGAGTGTGAGCAGGGGAGGGACAGAGAGAGAGAGAGAGAGAGAGAGAGAGAGAGACAGAATCTGAAGCTCCAAGCTGTCAGCACAAAGCCCAACATGGGGCTCAAACTCACGAACCACAAGATCGTGACCTGAATGGAAATCAGATACTTAACCAACTCAATCACCCAAGAGCCCTGTCTGTAGAAACTCTTTATATGAAAAATTATATGACTCTCAGTTATCCATATAGAAAATATTTTAACCCATTAAGTTGTCTTGTCATGTTTTGTATGAGTTAAAAAGACTTTCAATATTTAGTCAATATAGTATCAATCTTTTCCCTTATCATATTTTAGACTTTATTTATTTTCTTAGAACCATCTGAACAATTTCCAAGGAATAGAGACTTCAGCAAAATTTCAAATTAAGACTGTGATAGGTCCCAAATTCAAGTGGCCAAGATGACTATGTAGTATAACTAATTTTCTTTATACTTTAATAGGGTGGACCTCTGTTAATGCTGTCCTTCTCTAACCTAAGATATTGTAAAAATAAAATAAACCTTTGTTTCTGAGAGCCCTGGTGGTGACTCACTAGGTAAGTCCTACCAAAATTAGTGATCACAGGGAAGATTTCTCTGAGGAGCAAAGGTCACCACTTGTATTCTTAACCATATGAGTATTCTGGGCATTACTGGTTTTAGGGGATCCATTTTTATATAAATGGAAATCCTGGTTATAATTTCACCATTTAGCCTGTGGCTGATTCTCTGTTACCTGAGATAGCTCAGGAGACTGTAGACTTACTTTGTAGAAATACCTGAATGGCTGGGGTTAGATTCTGCTGTCATTGCATGTTGATGGAATCCCAGGGAACTTTCAAAGTAGCTCTGGAGTCTGAGGAAAATAGAAAATAAAACTAAGTGATTCTCAATTCAAAAGGAGCCAGCTTTTAATTTCAGGTCAGAATCTGAGGTTGGAGCAGGATATAACACCTTAAAGAACAAATTGTTGGGGCACCTGGGTGGCCCGGTCGGTTAAGCCTCTGACTTAGGCTCAGGTCATGATCTCACGGTTAGTGAGTTCGAGTCCCATATGAGGCCCTCTGCTGACAGACCCTGCATTGAATCCTCTGTCTCCCTCTTTCTCTGCCCCCCCCCCCAGCTTGTTACTCTCTCTCTCTCCCTCTCTCTCCCCCTCAAAAACAAACATTAAAAAATTTTTAAAAAGAGCAAATTGTTTCCCTTATTTAGATTGGAAACACAATGCTAAGAAGTGCAATAGAAATGTTGTTTCACTATAACAAGTGTTATATCTCTTCCCTTCATGTACTAAAAAAATACACATTAAGTATCTACACTATTCAAAGTATTGTGCTAAGCATGTGTAAAATAAAAAAAAAGATGAATACAGATTATGATGATGTCAAGAAACTTTTTGACTTCAGACAAAGCTGTATCAATAAAGTCCTTCACCAACAGTAGGCCCAATATCCTAATATCACGTGATTGCCTACACTATGGAGACTCTGTCTATATGTATATATACACATATATATTTACATATACACATACATATACATATATTCTTTCAACTCTTGGATACCACCACAAGCTCAAACTCTTTTAGTAAATTTCTTAAATAAGAACTAAAGATAAACTGGTTGACTTTTATCTGGTAAATAAAATCAATCAATTTGGTATATTGGTAAATATTGGTATTGGTAAATAGTTTGACATTTTTCCCGTGTTAATAGATATTCTTCTTATGCAAATAAGAGGTCTGATAAAAGGCAGGTTAAAAGACTTGATATTTTTCATATATACCTTTTTCATATATGTATTTTATGTTAGAGGCATTCCATTTTTTTCCTAATTCAAATGTTTGAAGAAGGGTTGGATTTGCAGATGAGGAAACGACTCAAAGGCCTTTGATTTTCTGCCTGTAGACCTAGATGAAAGCATGTCTGAAAATCAGCATTCTTTTGCTTCTGTGTCTTAATAGGTCAGAGATACTAGAATCCTCACTGATATAGCCTAAAACATGGGTGGGGGGGAATCAATCAAACACTTCAGCATATACCAAAAAGGAGTGTGTGGGAAGGACTGTCATTTCATCTGGTAGCTGCCCTAAGTAGAGGCTCTTGCGAGGACTGTGACCTACCGCATAAAAACAACAGACGAAGCTGATGCTTTGAGCTCCCCAGTTATGTGCAACAACAGTGTAACATTCACAGAGTGTACAGATTGTCTCCAAGAAAATGTTCATTATCAGAAAATGTGAACACTTGTCGGCCTAAGTCCCCCATGTGTAATATGGGACAAAGTGACAGCAGTGAGGAAGCTTGCTTCCTCTTTGCCTCCAACCCAGGCCTGTCATTCTGTGAGGTCCAACATCTCTGACCATAATTTGGGTGCTGTGAATAAGTAAATAGGGGCATCCTGTTAAAACGATCAGTTCCAAGGAAACTGGATTGTTTCACTGAAATAAAGATAGGACAGCTTTGAGAAAGTCACTCCTCTGTTCAAGAGTATGTGGGTGTGAAGGCAGGAATATGGCTTGGATGACCTTCCAAAGAATCTTTAAGCCTGAATATTCTTTCAAATATATGGAGATCATTATCCTACAAGAGCTGTATGGAAAGAAATAGCACGCCCTAGAATCAGAATATGCCAAATATCATTGGCGTTAACATGAATTAAAATCCATTTTACCTTAAAAGGAGAAAGACTAAGAGGAATGCAAGTGGCTTAGATACAAAGAACGCATCTCATGCAGTTTGCTCAAGAGGGAGACAGATTGGGAAACCCTCAAGGAAACAAAGCTTGAGCCATAGAAGCAAATGGTCATTGCCGCAAAGCCCAATAAATTCCAGCTTTGTGTATACAAGTGGATTGAGTAGCTTTGGAAAGCACACCTCCGTCAGTTTATACTCATGGATCTGGTCCTGCTGTTACCAGTCAGATTTTAAGCTTTGATTTATGCAGCTTTTGGCGTTTGAGGTTTTGTTTGGTTTGGGAACCAGCACCCCCCACTCCCCATGGCCACTGGTCTTTTTTTTTCTTTTTTCTTTTTTTTAATTGCAGCAACACCATTTGTCCAAAACCACACACCAGAATGTTTAATTATATGTACATATAATGTCTTTTCATACAACATGCATATTTAATATAATCTGAATGCTCTAAATCAATGTTGAGCAGACCTTCTGCAACTGAAATAATATGGAAATTTGTGTAACCTACAATTATAAACAGCACAGTTACAGGAAAGAAATGTTTTCCTGTCTCTTCTGGGAACCCTACATAGCTTGTTTATTCACCCTACATTTGATTTATAACAAATGAAATGAATTGCCATCAAACTCCTCAAAATGAAATTATTTCTATAGGTCACAAATTGAAAATTATGCCATAAGAAGTTCAAGTTAGAAGGGACTAAGCCCTTCAGTGTTGTCCAAGCCCTTTAGTGGACAGATGCAGGCACTGTCAGAAAAGCTGGTTAACTGACGTGTTCAAGATTGTACAACTTGTTAACTCAAGAGTTGTGTGTATGCCCCTAGCCCTTGGGCTCCTACTGTAGATTTCTCTTCTCTACAACATATGTGAGGCAGAGGGGCCTTAAATCTTAAATCTAACATTTCCTCACCTTGGGAATGAGAAATTTGAATATCAAGGTGCCCACAGTAACAAATAAACTGAATTTCTGTAGGACAGAATGGCTTCTATTGATCCCATGTCCCCTATCACCAGGCCTCCTTACAAGAGTCATCCATCTAAACACCAAACCAAACAAAAACAGCAGTTGAGGGAAAAGGAGAGAGAAAATTTTGGTTTTCCAATAAACCAGGTGCTTTAAAAGATGATGTTGAAAAGATTCCCTCTCCCTGTGACATTATGGAAAGGGGTGATGGTTGATCTAGGATTTGGGAGAATTTAATGATTATTACTATTAAAAACTTTAGTTTTATTTTCTTTCAGATTTTATAGTACTGAATCAACTAAATAGGAGAGGTATTCTGTTAAGGCACTAGTTCCATAGCTGGTAGCTCTGAAAATCACTAGCTGCTCACAAGTGTATAGTTAAAAGCCTAAGCTTTTGAGTATTAATGCATTTTTTCTTGGAGAATATGGGAGATCTTTTCACATATCTAAGTTTTTTTTAATGTTTATTTATTTTTGAGACAGACAGGATGTGAGTGGGGGAGGGGCAGAGAGAGAGGGAGACACAGAATCCGAAGCAGACTCCAGGCTCTGAGCTGTCAGCACAGAGCCCGACCTGGGGCTCGAACTCACCGACCGCGAGATCATGACCTGAGCCGAAGTCCGACGCTCAACCGAATGAGCCACCCAGGTGCCCCTCTTTTAACATATATAAATTGGTACATGAAATAAAGATTGATTTAGAAGTAAAAGAATGATATGCATGGAATACATTCTGTTTTTCAAAGCAAATACATAACAACTCACTATATATTTACAGTTTTTTTTTTTTAAACTTCCATTTTCTACATTATAGGATGTCGATAAAACCTTTAAACTCTGTGAGAACAGGCAAAATCTTAGATTAGTGGCTTTCAACACTGGCTGCTTATTGGGATTACCTTGGGTGGTTTAAAAAATACTGATGCTTGGTTCTCACTTTCAGATTACGAATTTATTAATTAGTCTGGGGGTGTGGCTTGGGTATCAAGTTAAAAAAAAATCCGAGGTGATTGTAATTGCAGGCAAAGTTGGGAACTACTTCGTAGACATTTTCAGGGCCATGACTTCGGTATCGTTAGTCCTTGTCTGCTCCTGTCCAATTGACCTGGAACTACAAAAGCCTCTATGATCAGGTACTGCTGGCTAAAGTCTTGGCCTGGAAAGGATTTGATGGACAGTTTATCAAAAAGATGAGTGGGGTCTGTAAAGAGACAGCTGGGACACTTCCCCTTTCTGCATACTCCCTGAAATCGCTGGAAAACAGCAAAAACACCCTCTCCACAGATGTCTAACAAAATTAAAATGAAAGAAAATATCACATAACTGTCCTTGAAGTATGACGATCGCATACAAACACTACAGCTTCCTAGGTTAAAATGCATAATCCATTGACATCCTTCACAACCCCTTAAGCTTTATTTATTTTCTTGAATGGGCATGCAAGGCCTTGGAGTTCTATTTGCTTCTATGTTCAGCCTCCTGGCACTCTTAGGGACTCCACTGCATATGATAAAAGTCAGCTTCACCCCAGGCTAATGGATATCTCACTTCCACAGAGACATCAGCTCTATTTCTCTGGTTTGGTATCATAGTGATCCTCTTACTTCCACCTTTAAGAAGTCACTGACACTGGTATGGAGGGAAGGGGATTAATATCTTTCACTACTAATCAGCACCTCACTTTATTTCTTTCTCTCTTTCCTCTCTTAACCAAGGAGTGTTTTTCCATGTGAAATCTTAAAAGTCTATTCTGTTTCCTCTGACCCTCGAAGGTACATCCCTGTATAGCTCTGTGTCACCATCACAGGATACTCTTATTTATTCTCTTTGCAATTGCATATTCATGCATTGTTTTGCCCTGCAGAGTTGAAGACATATTTCTGACAATTCAGAAAAATAACTTCTTTTACTCAGTGAATGGTATGCTTGATGCATTGTCTTTACAACTAGGGTTTTGTTTGTTTGCTTGCTTGCTTGCTTTCAGCACACTAGAATGAGACTTTACTCTCTAAGAGGCAGCACAGCCTGTTGCTGAGATTGGCAAAATTCATTGGTTAGAAGAATCACACGGAAAGCTTATTAAAAATACAGAATCCTCAGGACACCTGAGTGGCTCAGTCGGTTAAGCATCCAACTTTGGCTCAGGTCATGAGTACTCCGTCTGTGAGTTTGAGCCCTGCTTTGGGCTCTGTGCTGACAGCTCAGAGCCTGGAGCTTGCTTCAGATTCTGTGTCTCCTTCTCTCTCTGCCCCTCTCCCACTAGCGCACGCGCACGGGCGCGCTCACTCTCTCTCTCTCTCTCTCTCTCTCAAAAGTAAATAAACATTGAAAAACATTAAAATAAAATAAAAATACAGAATCCTAGGTCCCATCTTGGACCCATTACATCAGAATACTTGGAACCCAGATTGTACACAGTCCCGTGGATGGTGGCCCAGGAAGCAGGACTTGGCCTTTAGAGCCATGTAGTTCAAATCTCAGCTGACTAATTTCCTGAGCCTCAGTTTCTTCATCTCAAAATTGAGATGAATTCACAGTGATTTGTGAAGGTAAATGAAAGTATACGTATAAAGAACACAGTACAAAGAACTCAGCAAATATTTGCTTTTGCCTTTCCTCAGAGCTGTGATGAATCAGTGTATTTACAGAGATTTACAAGGGAAGACGGTCCTATTCACAAGTACATAATTTTTCCCATTACCTTTTCATTCTTTCTCTTCCAGAAGGAGTTCCCTTGGCCCAAAGCTGCATGACGAAGAAACGCATTGTTGAACTGATAGTAAGATTGCTCTTCACATCCAATCTGAAGCTATTCAGCATAGTGCAAAAACCTCTTTTGGTCCTTTCCCTGCCTGGAGAGAGCTGTTCTGGTCCGCCCATTTTGTTGAAATAGACCTGAGGGGGAGAACTTTGCCTTTGCTTTTGTCATTAAAGCCTCTCTCTATTGCTTCTTTGTTCAGCAGAGGTGCTAACTTCTTGACTTTGCTTTTACTAAGGTCAGTTGGGTTTACATTCAGATTGCATTTCAAAGGTGTAAATATCAATGCGGATAAGGGAGAAAGAAACAATTATTAGGCCCTTTTGAATGCAAATTTGCAAGAAGGAAAATAAGGAAAAATACTTCTGGGTGGAAGGTAACTCCAAATGAGGTGTAGAAACCATCTGTGTCTATTTCACCCGAGTACTCTCCTTCAGATTTGCTAGAATATAAAACACGTCTGACAATTCAGTAGTTATATTTTCAGTAAGCAACAGATTAATTTCTATACCTGAACATTTAGAGTTCTGCTTTAAAATACAGAATAGTCACCAAAGGGTGCCTGGGTGGCTCACTCCTTAAGCGTCTGACTCTTGCTTTCAGCTGTTTGATCTCACAATTCATGGGGTTGAGCCCAGCGATGGGCTCGGTGCTGACAGCATGAAGCCTGCTTGAGATTCTCTTTCTCCCTCTTTCTCTGCCCCTTCTCTGCTGTCTCTCGCTCTCACAATAAATAAATAAAGATTTAAAAAATAAAAAAGTAAAACACAGCAATAGTCATCACTGACTGGTTCAGCCAAGTGGAACTAACCAGAAGGAAAAAAAAAATCTATAATCTTTTCTTTTTCCTTCACAAAGGATAGACCAGAAAGCTCAAGAAATCAATGGGAAATGGAAGGCATTTACAAAATTAAATCTAATTTAGAAACTAAATGTGATTCTGAGAAACAATAGAGCAATTGGAAAGTACTTGTCAAAGTAGGCAGACTACTTCAGGACAGACCAGTACATATGAACTTCTGCCATATAAATCTTAACCAGAGACAGAATCATTTCTTCCCTTCTGTTCACAGGAGTCCTTCCGGGTTAAAAATATCAGAGAATGAAGGGGTGCCTGGGTGGCTCACTTGGTTAAGTGGCCGACTTCAGCTCAGGTCATGATCTCTCAGTCCGTGAGTTTGATCCCCGCGTCAGGCTCCATGCTGACAGCTCAGAGCCTGGAGCCTGCTTTGGATTCTGTGTCTCCCTCTCTCTCTGCCCCTCCCCTGCTCACGCTCTGTCTCTCTCTGCCTCAGAAATAAATAAACATTAAAAAATTTAAAAGAAAAATGCCTTCAGAACACTTGACTAGAAAGCAGAGCATAGAACCCAGCCCACTGCAGATCTGACAGAAAAAGACATCAATAATGCTGGACAGAGGACAGGAACTTCAGAAGCCAGTGACCATGTGGAAGCCGAAGTCGGACGCTCAACCGACTGAGCCACCCAGGTGCCTGGATCTGAAGGCATTTTGAACTTCATCTCTCTCAAGTCGTGGTGCACCTAGTAATAATTCACAGTTAGAATACATGCTTAGGATGCATTATATTGTTAAAGAGCTGAGAAAACATGTGTATTGACCCCTGGAATACAAAGGTTTGTGTTTACCACCAACCCAGTGCCATCACAGTTCCTCTGGGTTACAGGTTCTTGACCCTCCCCAGACTCCTCCAACACACCCACACTCTTGATGAAGTCAGACATCCTGTCATTCTTACTTTTATTTTTCGTATGATTTTTACCTCTTAAGGCACTTAAGCAACTGTTCAGTGAAGATACAGTAAGTACCTGGCTTTTATCCCCATTCAATCTCACTTTGAATAGAATCGCTAAACCCTTAGTATGTCTTTCCTACCTCTGATCGACAGGTAGCTTTTTCAAAAACTTCCCACTTACCTTCATTCTACTCAGCCACACTAGCCTACTTCTAGAAATATGCTGTCTCTCCCCAGCTCAGGCCTAGGGTGCTTGGTTTGCCCTATGCCTCAAAGCTCTGTTCCAATATATTGTTCAGGTGTCTCTTTAAACATCTCTAAATGGCCTTCTGAGATCACCTTATCTAAAATAGCACCTCAGCCAGTGACTATTGACTCAGTCTGCTCTGGTTTTCTTTTTGATTCCTATCAGTCTCTCCATGGGGAGCATGTGAGCCCCACAAAAGTAGAGATATTAAGTTTTCTTCATGCCTGTGTCTCTAGTATCTACAACAGGGATTGAAATATGGGAGTTCAGGAAATATGCTGACTGAATGAATACATGTATGATTGAATGAATGAATAGATATCTCCTATTGAACTCTAAAAGTTTCAAGAGCAACAAACTAACAGGATATAAAAATAAACTCTCTGGTACATAGCAGGTGCTTAATATAATTTATAAAAGAAAGAATGTGTGAATCAATAAAACAGCTATTTGATTAGCTAGAAAGCATTATTCTCTATCCACAATTTAGTGTATTAGAGAGATTTTCTAAGTGTTAATAACACAGGGGGAAAACGAGAGAGTATCATTGCTGGGGTTTCTAGATTACAATTAATTAAGATTTCTACACTACAGTTTCTTTAGAGCAAGGGTCAATGGATATTCACATAGCCTGAAAAAGGACTAATACTGTTCCAAGTAAAGGAGAATGGCATCTGTGCTTTGTGGACCCTAGAATCTCTACTAAGTCATCTGGTATGATTGGGTTTCACCAATCCTTTGGGAGTAAAGTTAATTGAATCCTGATTTAATCTTACTTTGGAAAATTTCATGCTATTTTTCACAGTAGGATAAGCCATACATTATTATTCCATAATAATAGGATATTTGTATATTCTATTATGTTGCGAATATTTTAGAATTATGGAGCCCTTAAGCATGGGGCATTCACTATGCTTCTTCATAGCCTCAATCCCATTCTTTAATCTAGGGAATGATTACATATATATTACTAATAAGAATTTATCCTTGCTGAAAAATAATAGATATGTTTAGACTTTTCCTTTGAAATTTGTACTGAAGCAATCTTTAAGGATAGTTAGCTCATTATTCTACAAAATAATTAATACTTAAAGACAAAAAAAATACAAAAAACAAAAAACAAATGAGGGGCACATTTCACATAACAAAAGCCTTCCGATGTTTGATTCTGAAATCAGTAGTTGTCCAGGAAAAAAATAAGAAAACAGAAATCCAGTCTTAAATGCTGAGATTCAGTTCTAAGCTCATAGCTGACTGCTTCAAATTGGCTTTAAACTCACTATTATTATTGTGAGTGATTTTATGAGCCCATTATTTTGTAGTAACTCATATGGTGTTTATACTACCAGTATGTACCATACTTGATCTTTGGCTCTTCTGGAAAATACCTCCAATAGATTATCCATAAATTACATATTCATAGTTATCACTGTACCATTTGGGCTTGATGGATTTCTCTTTCTATCCATTTACAATTGTAAGGCAGTGTTTACAGACCTGGAAGTTCTGAGCGAAGAAAAGCATTCCATTAGCTGTAATCAAAATGATACTTTTTGTCAGGTGTTACTATTTGTCACTGACCTCATCTTTATAGGCCAGTTCATTGCATGATCTGAATTTCAACTCAAGTGTCATGCTTGCTATTTGCAAATACTGTGCCGAACTTTTCCCCCTTTGAATTCAGAACATCAGCTAGAATGAAATAAGAAAACTGACAAAAGATTTCAAGGAACCAGCATAGTGTGTGTGTGTGTGTGTGTGTGTGTGTTTTAAGGTCTAAAGGTAACCACAACACTCCAGACTTGTAAATCAAGGAGCAAATTATTTGCATAATAAACTAACACTTAGGTTTTAGAGAAGAAACATGCTAGTATTTTCATTTGTCCCTTTCAAATCTGACCTCTTCAGGGCTATACTAGAGCACAGTTTGCTCAAACAAGTATGTTTTATGATTTGTTGTGTTTGCGATTTCTGTTAAAATATTTATTTTGTGTTCATGTAGACTGTACTTTTTCCTGTGAATTCGGGTTCCCTGATAAGACTTTTCCTTTTTCATGGGGCAGAATTGGCTGATAGATTTGTAATTCACCTTTTAAAATCACTTTCTCTCATCTTCTATTCCCACCTCTTAATTTTTAATATTATCAGAAACTATAATTATGTAAATTCTCAGGTCACATAAATATAAAGTTTAGATATGTATAGATATTATTCTTTATAAAATGTTATTTTTAATTCCTGAGATCAATTCCTGAAGGGTTAAAGGACTTGTCTAGTGTCACACAAAGTTGTTGGTAAATATAGAACTAAGGGCCTGAGGTTAAACATAAGCTATAACATACATTATTGAATACTTCATTTGATATGTAATATTTGATTTAACCAAAACAATAATATGATACTGATTTTTGTAGCATTTTTATATGTATTCCTACAATATATGCCTAGCAAACACTAAGGTGCAACCCTCAGACCACCTATACATTATTTTTAACTGCAGTTAGCAATCCAAGTGTTACTATGGGACAATAATGAGACCAACAGTAGACATAATAAAGAATTCCAATAGAACTAGCCTTCGCTATTCTGTCTTATGTAATAACTTGAGAGAGCAATTATTTTTGTCTCACATCAAGTCACTACAACTCAAATATTATTGAATTACAATATATGTTTAAATAAAAATGGTAAATTTTCAAGCTTATTACAAGAATGATATATTATTGAATGGAGCTACATGCTAATACATAACAGCTTTCACTTTATTTGCCATACTACTTATATTTACATCTCAGGGGTGAATCCCACAATCATTTTATATTAATCAAGCCTTAAAAAGTGTCTTAAATCCCCCCTATGTTGTTCCCCTTTCTGAAAACGGATAGGCGATATTGAAAAGAGTGTAGGGCTTCCTTGAAGCATAAAAGCAAGACAATTTTTTTAAAAAAAGAGAGTAGCTGAAAAATGAAAACAAACCATTAAAAGCACAAGGCAAGAGGAAAAGAAGACCAGTTGTTGTTGGGAATAATTGGCACCTGACAAATGCAAGTTATCCTAAAAAGTTTTGCAAGAACAATTGTGCAATATCGGAATTAAAAAAAAAATCAAAACACTCTTGAATAAGTACATCATCCATCTTGTCTTCTTTATTTTTGTCTGAAGAAATATAGTGACTGGAATTAGCTTTCCTAAATAAACTAATCCTATTGCGGGGAAATGTCATTTTCCATGTGAAAACACCTGTGTAACACTTCCAAGTCTTCTGCGGAAAGTTTTCTCATTGTGTGCTGTGTTTACTTGTTCCTCAGCGGGGTCTGCTGATGCTAATGGACTCACAGCAGTGCCTCCTACTTCAGTTATTACAGGTCTAATTCAGTCATTAACATTTCATTAATGGACAGGCCTCCTAGCTGCCTGCGAGGCTGTGCAGATATTGATGAGCTCCCTGCTAGAAGAAACAAGTCTTTAAGGTGGACTGCTTTAGAAATAAAGTGTCTTAGTGAGGGTGGTGCAGAGAAAAGCAGGGATTGTTTTCTGAGGGTTTGGCTGGGGCTTTAGGTTTAGACAGAATGGAGAATGAAAAAGTTCTGTCTCTCACCCTCAGGGATTCCAACAGCATTCTATAAATTGAGCACACATTTCATTCTAGGATGGATGGTTAACTAATAATCCCCCTATCCCCCGAATAAAACAAAGTGGTGTACATATGCCCCTTGTAACAAATCTCAAACCCGTTTCCCATGGCAATTTAATCTTCGTTGCTTTGTTACTGGGAGTACGAACTTGAAGAAGTACTTCATGAAGACATCGTTTAAAACCTCTCCTTTCCAAAAGCTTCTGTCACCATAGAAAAACCTCCTCAGCTTAATGCCTCTGGTCACTTTGTCCACTTTCTCCCCTCTATTCGCTCCAATCAGGCTTTGGTCCTAACCACTCCATCAAGTCTCAACTATCAGGAAACCAGCGATTTCCATGTTGCTAAACCCAATGGTCTCCCAAATTTGCAATCTTTCAGCAGCATTGAATACAGACCCAGCCCTTATTTATCTTCTTCTGTGTAATGATCCCATATTCTCTTGAGTTTCTCATCATTGTACCAGCTATTCCCCTGCAGCCTTCTTGACTAAGTTCCTCGTCTACTGCTTAACAGCTACAGGTTGGAATGCTCCCCACCTTCCATCCTTGGAGGACTGAACCCAACCCAAAAGCATTGAGTATCCTTTTTCTGTGTAGAAGATTTCCAAATCTAAATTTTTGGCTCCAACCTCCTGTCGTGATCTTGAGAGAGTTAAGAAGAGGCTGTTGTTCTAGCTCTGTCACTAGTGTTCTATGGTACGTGATTTAAGTCAGATCACGTCCCCTAACTTCTACTTTCTTTTCTCTAAAATGAGATTGTTGAACTATTTGATCTCTAAGGGCTCTTCATGCTCTAAAATTCCATGACTGGGAGTCCAAGCTTTGTATAAAGCAGGACAATCAGATCTAAGAGTATGAACTGTATCCCCAGTCCTCCTATTAAACAAATTGTTATCTTCCTGTGCAACTGAGAATTGAAATATATTGTATCATACACATTTCTAATGCAAGTACTTTGTGAAAATTACTAATTTGATACCACAATTATGCATGTAATGTAAAATTATTAAGTACAGCCATATTGCTTATAACTGTACATGGAACTTATATTGTTGCAATAAAGTGTGTTTAAATTCCATTACATAACCTTATTGTATTCTTTAATAGCATTCACAATTTAGATAGGAGAAAAAAGAGGCAAGCAGTCAAAAGAGAATGATTATGGGTTCTGTAAATTCTATTGTGATGCCTTAAAAGGATAACTAGTGAGTTTTCTACAAGCAACTTTAAATTTTCTTTATGGTCGACATTACAGAACTGTGTTTATGGTAAGCATGGTAACCAGCAGAAGCAGGATTAAGGTTGAGTCACTTCAAAACACATTGAATAAGATAACCACAGAAACATATTCTCTGAGGTATGATTTCTGCTTCATAAGTGGGACTTTCATATTTCTGTTTAGTATAGTTTTCTAGAAATATGCTCTTTGGTTTTAGAAACAAATAGAATGTGTACTTATATTTATGGAATGAAGCTAAATATGAGGAAGGAAAAGACCTTTAACAATGACATAAATAGGTAATCCAGAATAAATGGGTGTATGTGTTTCCTACAGAAAACTGTAACAGAAGGTGAGTTAAGGATGTATGTAGATGGTACTCATTTAATATAGGAGAAAATATGTAGAAATTATAGACCAATTGACTAAAGCTTTATTTAAACACATAGATCTAGGGGGCTTTGTTCATTTGAGTGTAACAAACCATATCTTTAAAGAAAGAAATAAACCACAGCTTATAAAGATGGACTGAATTTAAAAATAAAAAACACATGACTCTGCTGAAATATCATAATTTTCTTCTTCAGAGATGACCATGTGACCTCATTATGATTTTCTCATCATTTAAAAATTGTTATTTCTTTAAAACAGCAAAAGCCCATAGTCATCACTGATACAAATGTGACACAATTAAAAAATGGGAGTAGGGACTCCGGTGGCTCAGTTGGTTGAGGAGCTAACTTCAGCTCAGGTCATGATCTTTTGGTACATGGGTTTGAGCCCTGCATCGGGCTCTGTGCTGACAGCTCAGAGCCTGGAGCCTGCTTCAGATTCTGTGTCTCCCTCTCTCTCTGCCCCTCCCCACTCATGCTCGGTCTCTTTCTCTCTCTCTCAAAAATAAACCTTAAAATAATAAAAAAAAAGAATGGGAATACCTCAGTTTCACCTAATTTTAGTTTTATGCCCTATATGGAGAAAAACATGTAAAAGATAATTTATTTTGAAATTATGTTAAGTGTTTATAACAACTAAAGTCAAGGTTACTGCAGGAAAGAGAAAAACTGCTGCCTGTATAATCAATAAAAATGATAATAAATATTTTCATGACTCAAACCACATCTATAATACAAACCCCAATACTTGATATTTTTGGAGACTTATAATTTTAATTAATGTTGATCTAGTCACTTGAACTATTTAATGCCTTCACATATTTTTCTTTATTCTGTTGGTACCTTGTAACGAGCCTCTAAACAACCACAAATGTTCTGCCATGAACGTGTTTTGGCAAGTGTCTACATCTAAGATCTGGCAAAAAGGCTTATGTATTGGCAGTGTGAATAGGGTATAAAAATGAATCACAAAGAACTTGCCATCGTCCACGTCAGTTCACTTTGATTCAATATGGTCAACTCCCCTCCTAGTATGATGTATTTCCAACTTTCTTTATTTGCAACAATAGTGCAATCCATCTGTAATCCATCTGCCCAGGAGCTGGTAGCCATGTCTCCATCACATATCTAGCTTTCCTGTACAGTTGCCCTGAAATTGTAGAGTTGCTCCAGATTTTCCCATTATCAATGCTGTTCCAAAATTCAGGAGAAGGGAACATTACCGACCTGTCACTTTGCAAGCCACTTCTTAGTACTTGTAGAAAATGTGAGACCTGTTGTTGGGTAGATTTTCTTTTACTCACACAGTACTTTTCTATTACAGATCCTCCAGTTTAGAAATGCGACTTTATAATGTTCTGTGGAAAGCAATTGGTCTCACATTTTACCTCAGACTACTTTTTCAGATAAATATTATCAGATCCCTCTCACTCATCATGTGATTCAGCTGCATTTTCTTACTGGTCATTTCTAGAAGGTGGCATATACTCTCCCCTTGCCAGGGTATGGAATTTCACTTAACTGCATCTCTGTTTGGAATACCCATGTCTGCTTGACAAGCCTTTACTTGAACTTTAAGCCCAAATGTTAGGTTCCCAACTATGTTCTTTCTCTTCTGTGATCCTGAAGCATTGGGTATACTCTCTGTGTTATTTATTTTATTATTTTTTTAGAATTTTTAATGTGTATTTATTTTTGAGAGAGAGAGAGAGAGAGAGATGGAGTGCGTGCAGGGGAGAGGCAAGGAGAGAGGGAGACACAGAATCTGAAGCAGGCACCAGGCTCCAAGCTATCAGCACAGAACCCAATGTGGGGCTTGAACTCATGAATGGAGAGATAATGACCTGAGTGAAGTCGGTCATTTAACTGACAGAGCCACCCAGGCACCCCTCTCTTTATGTTATTTAAAATGTTGCATTAGGATCATTTATTTGTATAGGGGCTACCCGGACTGAACTGAGATCACAGTTTAAGATGAAGGATCTTCTTCTTCACTTTTGTGCCTCCAATGCTTGGAATATTGCTCGATAAGTAGTAGGAGTTTGATATATGCAAGTTGTTATGAACGTTTGTAAAATTATTGACTAAATTGGGCATTTAGGAAATATTTTGTGCTATGAACTGAACTGTGTCCACCAAATTTCATATGTTGAAGCCCTAACCCTCAGTGTGATGGTATTTGGAGATGGGGTCTTTAGGAGGCAATTAGGTTGAGATGAGGTCATGAGGGAGGGGCCCTCATTATGGGGTAGGATTAGTATCCTCCTAGGAAGAGATATCAGACAGTTTGTTCTCCTTTCTCTTCTGTATATGACGACACAATTACATGAGGACACATTCTATGAGGACACAATGGCAGTCTGCAAACCAGGTAAAGAGCTCTCACCAGAGCCTGAATGTTCTAGCACCCTGATCTCAAATTCCGAGGCTCCAGATGTGTGAGAAAATAAACTTCTGTTGTTTAAACCACCCAGTCTATGATATTTTGTCATGGCAGCATGTTCATACTAATACATTTAGTATCCTCAAATTTTTCTCTTAGAAAACAGTCTCCTTATAGTTTAGTTACCAAAGTTGCCTGTCAGGAAATATACCAAATCTTTAGTGGCAGTAAATTTTGAAACTCTAGTGTTACTATCGTTTTGGGTGTGTTTGTTTGTTTTGATTGTGTTATTAAAATCATTTGCATCTACCTTTAACTTCTCTACTTACTTTTCCGCACTTTCATAGATTTTGTTGCTATAAACCATTACTTAGGTAGAAAATAGAATACAGAAAATAGTTATCCCAAAATTTTGCCAATATGGACTCAACCATTAATGTTTTTTGGCATTGGTGTTTGAGTTGGGGTCAGTTTTTCATAATTGAAGGAAAGGTTATTCCAAATTTCTCTCTTGCTACTCATAAGGAAGTCACTGGGGTTTACTGGGTGGTCCAATGTTATTTGCAATTGGAAATGAAATTCCTCCTATCTTCTATGGGCTATGAATTTATTTCTGAAAGATGGGAGTTGATTTACCTTTATCATATTCACTTTGTAGCACTGAAAATGTTATTAGTGTCCATAAAATGATCTAATTCTATCTGTGTAGATTATTTAATTAAATCACCCCTGAGCCAGAAATTCTGCAGGTTAACTATATGCTGTGTGAGAAAATATTTCTTTTTATTTGGTCTATATTTATTGCTCTTTAAATACAATGAAGGTCCCTTTGCTCTCATATTCCACACTGCGGTGAGGAGGAGAGAATGATCAACTGTCATTTGACTCTGAAAGTCTGACTCAGCTCCACATATGTTACTGGTCACTTCTCAAAGTATAGACTCATTCATTTTGTATTTTAAAATACAGATTGTGTCTTCTCTCCACCTCCAATTATTTTTAGTATTTTCTTTACTTTCCATTTTATTTTTGATAATTTCTTACTCTTTCCTGGTGATGACACAGGTTTAAATAAATATATTCCCTAAAACATTGGGAAATAATCATCTAGGAAGGGAGAAATCCCTGGGGCTATGAAATAGACCCCACACAGGAAGTGGACATGATACCCTGTTAATCACCTCAGCTGTGCCTGGAATGAGTCAGGGTGAACAGGTGGAATCAGTCAGGTGTTAGAATTTCCTGTTTGATTCCCAAATGGGTGTTTCTCTAGACTCACTGTTGTATGGGCAATGGGTTCTGTCAACAGAAGAATTCTTTCCTAGTGGATGATAGGACACTTTCTTAAACTTTGTTCTCAAAAGCTATTAAACAGAAGTCAATAGCAGAGGGAAACAATACTGATTAGATTAGGTAATTATTCTTAAAAATCATTGAACCTTTATATTTTTGATATATTAGTAAACATTCATACTTACAGGATTCCAGAGAAGGAAGATAGACTATATTCATTTGAAACTCTGGCGAATTTTTCCACATGATATTATCCATTTGTTGGCCAATTTATAGATCATATCAATTCTAACAATGCATGGATTATCTCAATGGCTTATATAAAAATATTAAAATGAATAGAAAAATCATCATATTGAAGAAAATTCTGACAAATAAAAAAAGCAGTTGTCTTAGCTCATGCCTGAAAAAATCTAATACTCTACCAAAATGGAGGTAGTCTTATTTAATATGGCTTAGTAGCTAAATTCCCATGCACTGGGGTCAAACTACCTGGGTTAAAAGCCAGACCTACCTAATATGTGATAGGCAAAGTTCTTAACCTTTCTGTTTCACAGTTTTCTAACTTTAAAAAATGTTGATTTTAATATTACATTATAAGATGTTGGAATGAAAAATATGTTAATGTTCTTAAAGTTCTATAAGTCAAACCAATTCCTCATTCAAGTACCATAAGATACTACTCTCAAAGATGCAGGTGTAAATCTCTGAAATATTGTAAAAGTTAGCTATTGCTGCCTAACAAACATCTCAAAACTTTAGTGGCTTAATACAACAACCATTTGTTGTTTCTTACATGTCTCTAGGTAGGCTGGGGATTTGTTCATCTAGGCAGGGATCTGCTGGGCTCTGCTGAGTTCCTCATTGTGTCTGTGGTCAGCTGTTTAGTAGTCTAGGGGCTGATAGATCTAGAAGGATGTTGGAATAGATAATTAAACTCTGCCTGGTCTCTCATCCTCCACATCTCCTGTAGTAGACTTTCAGGGGAGTAAGTAGAAATTTACAAGAAGTTTTTTAGGACTTTGCTTATATAAAGCCTGCTAACATCCTTTTGACCAAAGTATAGGGGCAAAGGACAGGCCACCCCATGATGGGTCACTTTGGCATGAACATTATTTTGAGTCAAAAGCAATCAAAACCTAGCACATTCTGGAAAAACTCTTTACTTCTCCTTCAACTGCCTTCTGTTATTAAGAAGAGAGCTATTAATAGATTTTCCTCCTTACTGAGAAATTTATCTACACAACAGGGCAACCTTTGTTTTCCTAGCATCTCCTTTCACCTTCTTGCTAGTGGTCTTCCTTCCCTTTGTATCTCCAGGCCCCTACTCCTCTCCTCAGCTCATAAAAGCTTCATGTTGCCTGTCTTTAGAATTTCCCTATCTGTGTGGATTCCTTGTACTTAGACTATCACATTTGATTTTCTCCTGTTAATCTGTCTCATGCCAATTTGATTCTTAGTCTAGCTAGAAGGAACTTGAAGGGTAGAATAAATTCTTCCTACCCAACAAAAGCAAGTCACATGTCTATGCCCAGATTCAAGGAGTAGGCAAATAGACCCTAATTCCTTTCAGAGAAAATGCAAAGGGTGTGGCTATAGGGATGGGTAAAGTATTCAGATCATCAGGACTGTCAGTCTACCACAGTTCTGTACCCAATCCTTCGGTGATGTTAAGAAGTGAAATTCATTGCAATGATTCAATACCACCCTTCAGTAAACCCTCAAATGTAATTGTACTTCCTAGCTATGAACATTCACTCATTAAATCTCTTAAGTTTGGAACTCTGAGAAGCAAGAAAGAAAAGTAAAAAACAAAGGAAAAATGTATGAGGGATTGGTAAGAGTTGTAAGACAATGTAGCATTTTTCTTTTTGTTCAGAAGTAAAAGGGTAAAATTGCCTCAGAGAAAACAATTCCTCTCATATCACTTTTACACACCACCATAATAATATATATACCAGAAGCACTAAACCCAATAAAAACATAGCAGTCACTTAATCATTTACCAAGACTGGCTCTTTGCATTATCCCATCTCATTAAATTTTTCAATATCGCTTTTAATAGTACCTTTGTGATTTAGAAAAGAGTCTGACTTCTGGTGTCTCAGATGGTCAGAGGGCCACAATATTGTATTTGGTTTACCAATTACACTAACAAGTGGATAAATGGAAGCGTGGATGGATGGTTTTGTGGGATTCTGGAATTGTTATTTAAGTCATTTATATTTGGGTTTATTCTGGTATAATATTTCTGATTTAAAATTCCAGGAGGCTGCGGTTTTGCTGGGTATTATTAGGATGGCTTACATTTAGTTTCAATCTTTCCCCAGAATCTTTACTCAGTTTCTTGCTTTATTCTACTTTTATTTTTTTAAGTTTTATATTTCTTTAGCTATTCTGATTCCACTCTCAAATCATACCTTTCCCAGTTGTACTCAAGCTAACAGTGCACCGTCCTCTCTCTGTGAAATGTGTCAGATGTCCCCATAGAGACTGTGAAGCATCACCTACTCACACGAAAACAAGGAGGAATCCCTTGGATTCTCTTTGAGCTGCACCTACAAACATATTGAGCAGGATCATTTAGCAGCAGGTTTCAGCCTTTAACTCTCTCATTCTAAAGCAATAACACCACATTTGGAAGATAAAGGGTTTAATTTCCAAAGACTTGCATGACTCCCAGTCTTCTTGGTTTAGGATATGCATGAAACCCTCCTTGTGACTTTGAATATAAATTTAAGCAAAACTGAAGTGTGCTCCAATAAAACATTTAAAGGTCACAATAGACAAAGACGTGTATGTGTGTGTGTGTGTGTGTGTGCGTGTTGTGTGTGTGTGTGTGTACAAATGAATTCATATCTATAGCTTCACCATAAGAAAGGCAATGTTAAGGTAAAATTGAATTTTATAAAAATCTTCATTTTTGATTGACCCAAAACTCCTTGTTTGAAATTACATGTATGTTTGTTACCTGGTGTCATGGAAAACCAATCTGAAAAAAACTCAGCAACTAAATTTGATTTCTGCCTCCTTGTGTTCCCAATATTTAAAGTTAGGGAAGCAAGAGTTTAGTTTCAAAACTAGTGTTCCAAATGAAATCTTTTCTGTCCTCATAAGAGTGTGCATTTTTACCAAACTGCTGTTTTTATTGTAATGTGTTAAAATTTTGTACTCTATAACATAGTATTTTGCCCACTGAAAATAAGAGAAAATATTCTCATTCTAGGCTCAGCTAGAATGTGTTTAGAGAGTATATTCAAACCTGGCACACACTTAGCACTAACAGTTTCCTTTTTTCATCTAAATTCTCCTGGGAGAACCGTAAATGGCAATGGATACAGCAGCAGTTGGAGCTAATGTACTGATGGCTGCGGGAACTGTTACAACAGTGAGCCCCTCAGCTAGAACATTCGATTCAAAGACCATTTCTGGAGAAAAATGGTCATTTCATGGAAGATAATTATTAGATAGGAGCTGGATTATATTCATTGCAAAACAAAGCAGAAAATATGCTAGTTAAATGGTGGTATGTCCTTCCTTTAGAAAACTTGACACAACTATAATGTTTGTGTGTGTGTGTATGTGTGTGTGTGTGTGGTGTTTATACTCACAAAGAGTACACACAAATTTATGTCAAGAATTATATATATATATATATATATATATATATATATATATATATAAAATTGAGGTGTGATTCATAATTTTGTAAATAATTCAATCATTTCATCTCTTAAGTATTAATTTAACTTAAAAATTTTAAATAGAATTTGGTAAAGCAAAACATACTAAAAAATAGTTCCACATCTAGAAAAACGTATAAATAAAAGAAGATTCCGCTCCCCAACCCCACCACCATGTATGCATACTAATACCTAATTCATTGGGCTATGAGTATTTGTTTTGTTTTGTGATCAATCATTGCATTTTAGAGATACAAAAAAATGCATCTTTTGACTCATTTCAAGTATGTTTTCATATCTGAAATTGTGTGGATACCATCATTTTCTTAAGTCCATTAAAAAATTAATTATAAAGTTAGCTATTTCACAATTGTTGCAGTTACCCCATTTTAAAAGTAGTGTTTCAATTGTAATTCAGTAAAGGATACCAAAAGTCCTACCGGATGTTTGTTGACTGAAAGCAACATCAACAGTAAAAGAGTAGGAAGCTCAGCAATTACTGGAAATGATGAAAGGAAAGCTAACAGGGCCACTACTCCAAAAGAAATCAGCCAGGAAAGGATTGTGATCTGGCCCCCTGTAGCCTCATAATACACAGTCAGATGGTAGAAACTGGGCTAGAAGAATTCTTTGATACACCTGCAAAACACCAACGTTTCTTCAGAGGAAACGTCTTCTTGTGATATGTACAACAGGCAGTGCCACAAAAACACTAATTCTAAAATTGTACAGTAACAAGAACCACTGTATTACCTACCTGAAAATCTTTCCTTTGGGATTTATGCCTGTACTTAACGGCTTGCATTTGGTGTTCTACATTTACAAAATATCTTCACTTTACCTAGTCTTTCTCCCAGAAGTTGACAGAAACTTAAATTTTTATAGCACAAACAAGCCTGGTATTAGCATACTCAAACTATTAAGTAGATTTTTGTTGAAACTGCTGCCATAATTCACATATATTCTTCCCTCTTGTCCTTGCTCCCATCAGTCTGTCTCATTTTGTTCCTCTCCCCCACCTCAATACATAGTAAGAAACTTACATAATACAAAATACAAAGGAAGAAAGTTTCTCCGTGAAACAGCCTCATCTCTTACATATGAGTAGAAGATGGAAAAGAATATGATTTTATTTCTTACTATATTTACTTAGACTACCCCAAATTCTAAGGCAATCACTTATACTCATGGTTGAGAATTTGCACAGGCAGAATAGGATGGCTTGCCTCTCTGTTCCATGTTATCTGGTTCCTTAGCAGGAAAATTAGAAAACCGGGTGCTGGGAGAATCATCTGAAGGTTTACTCATTCATTCACATAACTGATTGGAGTTCAATGCTGGCCGGTGTGGTTGGGGGACTCATTTCCCTTCCATGCAGGCACCTCTTAGGGGCCAAATCACAATCCTTTCCTGGCTGATTTCTTTTGGAGTAGTGGTCTTGTTAGCTTTCCTTTCATCATTTCCAGTAATTGCTGAGCTCTGTACTCTTTTACTGTGTGAAAGCTACACAGCATCTTTGAGCTGCATTCTATTTGTTAGGACAATCACAAAGTCCTGCTTAATTTCAAGAGGATGGGAAACAGATACTGTTTTCTCACAGAGAGTGGCAAGGTTTTAGAAAGAACATGTGGGGTTGGAAATAGTGTTGTGGCCATTTTTCAGAAATATAATCTGCCATTGAGAGTTTAGGATTTTTAGGCGAGATTTGACGATGAATAATTCTTCATATGTAATATCAGATTCTCACTGTTCATGAAGCTAGGTCCCAAGCAAGCCCAGCTTTCCCGATACGGTACATACTTCTTCAACAAACATTAACTAATTATCAAGAAGAACACATTGTGCTGCATAATTTAGGAAATACAAAGAACTCACTGCTTAATAAAGGGAAAAGCATGTACACGAACTGGTGTAATACTAAGTGTTGAATTTAGGTGAGAATGGGTAAGAGGAAGATTAACTCTATCTGGGAATCTGGAAGAAGTTTTATCTTGACTTAACTCCTGAAGCTTAGGTAGGACTGTTTTGGCAGAGAGAAAAAAGAATATTAGTGCTAAAGAAAAGAGCTTAAAGAAAAGTAGCAAAGTGAGAAACAAACGTATCTTCAGACTCAGTGGTCTGAAATTTTAAGTAGAGAGGAAATACCAAAAAGATAACTAGAAGGTTTGAATTGGATTATGGAAGTCTTAACATGGAGGTCTTAACCTTCTAAAGAAAAAGAAATCATTAAAATTGGTTTTGAGAAGGAAAATGACAATCAAAATTATGCTTTAGGAAGCATCCTCTTACAGAAGCATGTAGAGAGGGGAGAGACAGGAAATGACTGTCAGGCAATGGTAAATATTGTTAAACATAAGTCAAGCAGAGATGAAAGTCTGGAGTAGAATAGATCCAGAGGTCACTGAAAGAGGATACAAGAATAAGTTTTTTCAAGGTAGAAATGATGGGGCAGTATGCATAAGTGAGTTTATGGACAAATGACTATATGTTGATTATAATGAAGAGACAACCCCCTATTTTAAAACCAACAACACCCGGATTCTGGTAAGGATAATGATAGTTAACAGAATAGGAAGTATGAGGAGGTTTGGAGAAATAAGGTCATTTTTAGGTAGGTGGATTCCATCAGTTTCAAGTATCAATGCATAGTTTCCAGAAGATAAGTGGAAATCTGGAACTTAGAAAAGTCTGAACTAGAGGAAAAGCGGTATTAGTCAATAGCAGCCATGGTCATCAATAAAAGTAGCTAGTAGAAAAAAGGGGGATGAGAGAAAAGTATTGAATCTTACTGGACTCACTCTGCAACATAAAGGGAGATGAAGAGGAGTCACAGGAAGTCAGCAATGTCAACCTGTCAGAGATCCTTCCATGCGAGGATGGAAATGTGCTCTCCTCAAATGGGTTACATGCCCCATTTTTCTTACCCTAGAGCAGTGGCCCTGTGCTAGGAATGATTTGCCTCTCTCTCCCAAGACATATGGCAATCTCTGGAGATATATTTGGTAATTACAACTGGGAGGGTGCTACTGGCACCTAGTGAGTAGAGTCAAGGGAAGTTTCTAAGCATCCACGAAATACAGGATAAGCCCCCAATAACACATGATGTGCCCCAAGATGTTAACACAGTAGCCCCTGCTTCTTCGCAGTTTTGCTTTCCGTGGCTTCAGTTTCCCGTGGCCAAACCTCAGAAGCAAAGGATCCTTTTTCTGATATATTGTTAGAATGTCAACAGTATCCTAACACTACGTCACAGGGCTACATCATTCACCTTACTTCACCTCATCACCTAGGCATTTTATCATCTCACATCATCACAAGAAGAAGAGTGAGTACAGTACCATATGATATTTTGAGAGAGAGCAACCACATTCACATAACTTTTATTACGGCGTATTGTGATAGTTGTTCTATTTTATTATTAGTTATTGTTATTAACCCCTTACCGTGCCTAATTTTAAGTTAAAAATGAAACTTTATCACAAGTATGAATGTATAAATAAGGTTTAATGCTATCCATAGTTTAAAGCATCCACTAGGGGTAATAGAATATATGCCCCATGAGTAAGAAGAGACTACAATAGGGTCAATGTTGAGAAACACTGCTCTGAAACCTGTTGAGCGCAATTTACCATAAAAGTGAGATTTTTATCCCTTTTTAGATTCTGCAGCCCTTTCCAAATCAGGGAGAGTCCTCAGAATGCCAAAAGTTTTATGGTACCTCTTAATTTAAAAAAAAGTGGGCCCAACAACTCATTTTTTTCTCTTTGTAGACTAAGTAGTAGCAACAGATCCTATATGTTTCCAACATTAAATGTCAGGTCTATTTAAGAATCATGAACTGGGTTATATTTACCTTGTCTAATCCAATATGGATTTTTCAACGCACAGCTGGAAAACCAGTCTGCTGTAGGTTTGTATGTTACAGGTTAATGTTCATTTTAAATGCATTAAAAAGTTACTTAAATTAAATACATCTTAAAACCTATTTGCTAAGGTCTGTGAATGAAATATACAAAACTTAGCAAAATGTAATTTTTTAAAAAAATCTTCTCTCTAAGGCAGTTATATTTCTAGGGTAATCAAAAAAAATGTTTGTGGGAAAAATCCATTGTCAGGGAAACTGACATTCTGATAACAGTGATTTTTTTCCCCCAAATGCATATCTTAAAAATAATTTCTGACACATGTGGTTCTTCTCTCAACAGTGACCAATTTTTAAGGGCGTAATATCACTTGTTTCATCTTCACATGAAGCAAACTTCTTAAATTTACTACCTACACGGTCAAATATCTTTCAGAGGATGTTGATTTATTTATGTAAAAAGCAAGATAATACAAAGTGGCACTGGGGAATTATTTCCCTTCTGCCCTGGGCCTTTGAATCATAGGCTACATCATGCTGCTCAGCTGTTGACTCTGGACAGAGTCCAGAACAGCACAGTACTGTGAACGATGCCAAAAAGATACACCGCCCTATCGCAAATGAAGTAAGAGTTATCTTCTCTGCAAACTCAAGAGGATAACAGATGATTTGTATTGCAGTTGATATGCAGAACATTCATCTTTAATTTTCAGTGTAGGTCAGGGGCACTTTTAGTTCAGAGGATGGCATATTGGTCTCCTAGGAAGGGAAAGGAAGGAAGACACTTGGAAAACACTTATGCCCGTCTTGGCTGACTGAATCCTAGCATGTTTAAGCACACAATACGGATTTCTTCATTTTCTTCATGACTTAGTCATCCTTGCTGAAAGACTCAAGGCTTATCACAAAGGAAAATAAAACAGATTCCTTCTACATGGGCAAGTGACACACTTGTAATAAACCACTGTCTAATTGTCCTTTTGGTAGCATCCTGCTCGTTGAGACTACACAGGTAATAAAATCGGTGTGCTCTTCGTGTTCTGTGGTGAGAGCAGCAGTACGCTGGCATTTCCAGAACTTGTTCATGGTTTCGACAGCCAGGATAGTTGTTGTTTGCTTTATTAGCTTCCCAGGGCTAGGGAAGTTGCCAGGCCTTGCAGCTGTGCACAAGTATGGAGTCTCATTTTACAGGAGAGACTTTCCATGGAATTTCATGGAAATTTCATAATGGAGAAATATTTGGCACTTTGAGAAGAAAGTATTTGTTTTTAATTTTCTTGGCAGAGCTCCTCCATGACAATAAAGTGCTCGGAAAGCCGTGCTGATGTGGGGCTCAAGTCCTTCTACCTCTCAATACTTTGAAAGGTCATCAGAGCCATTTTATTAAGATGTAGGCTTCTCCCAAGTTTAGATGAGCTGACCAGGAATAGTGAATAAACAGTTAATTTCACTCTATTTTAAATCAAATGAAGAGCAATAAATCCAATTACTGGATTACCGAGTAAATCCATGAAACCCACCAACTATGGGTGAGCCATACTGGATTCATTTCTGAAGGATAAATTCTAGCATTTATTTTGGACCTGAAAAATAAATAATTTAATATAAAGTCAAACAAAAAATAAGGAGAGATTTTTTGAGGTATTTATCAAGAATTAGTTGTATAAATATTCAGTTCAGAATAGAATAATGTACTAGGAAGCTGCTATGATTGCTAGTGAGTATCAAGCCCTAGGAAGTTTAGAATGAAGTGCTTTGTGATTTAAGACATAACAATTTGGAAGAAATTATAGGGGCCAAGGGCAGACCCCCCCTAAGATGGGCCACTTTGGCTGGAACATTATTTTCAGTTAAAAGTGATCTAAACCCATCAGATTCAGAAAACAATTTCTTTACCTCTCCCTCAGCTCCACCCCCAATTTTTATCGGGAAGAGAACTATTCACAGAGATTCCTCTTTACCTAAGAAACTAATCTGCAGAATATGGCAACCTTTGTTTTCCAAACATCTCCTTTCATCTTCTTGCTAATGATCTTTCTTCCCATTGTATCCGCAGACCAATGCTACCCTTCTTCTCAGCTCAGAGAAATATCATGTGGCCTGGCTGTCTTTGGAATTTCCTTGGCTGTGTGGATTCTTCATACACACACTATTAAATTTGATTTTCTCCTGTTAATCTGTCTCATGTCAATTTGATTCTAAGTCCAGCTAGAAGGACCTTGAAGGGCAGAGGGAATTCTTCTTCCCCAACAAAATCTCTCCTGGATTTTTTGCACATGGTTTACTTCTTGGGACTCAACACCCTTTTTGACCTTTATAAGCTATGACATTAGACAAAAAATATGCTTCTCTATCTGAAACATCTTCACATTTTCACTGAGATTTCATGGACATAGCATACAAGGGCATAAGTTTATGCAGGCATTTGGGACATAAAATGAATTCACTACATGGTAGCAATATTTTTTTTCTTTATGGAACACTGAGAATAACAACACGAACAAGCTAATGTTGAATAAAACTTTTACCATCCATACTCATTAATAAATTAAATCCTATTATGATTCCCAAATGCACACTCCTCCTTCATCCACCATCCAAGTCCAAAAAAAAAAAAAAAAAAAAAAAAAAAAGAATAGATTTACTGATTTACTTTTTGGGCATAAAATTGATTACTCATAAATTCACTCATAAATTGTGATGAGGGAGCGTGGGGCAAGCTGGGGCCAAAGTACAGGCTAACAGCACCCTCCTCCACCAGGTGATATATGTGTGATATATCAGACACTCCTGGCTACCCAAGAACAAAGGAAAGGGGTTTAAGTGCTTGCCATGGTGATGTGGGAAACAAAGGCAAATGAAAAATTAAAATTCCCTTACTGCCTACAGCCCATTGACAAGTCTTTGAAACCAGCAGAGTGACCTCCTTCTAGGAGCTCAGCTGCCTCAATGACGACACTTTACTAGAGGCAAAAAGGAACCTTGGCTTAACATTATCCTGACCCTCCAGGATCCTGTGTCTACTTTCTCATATAAAAACTCCTTTGGAAACTTCCTTTATCTCAACTCCCCCGAGATGTATTCTGGCAATCATACTCCAAACTTATGGCCCCCTGATATACATCTGAAGGACCTCATGACTGAGGTTTTACTAAATGGTAGTAAATGGCTTGTTTTCCCTAAAATACCTAGGCCCTAAAAGTGGAAACCTTGCTTCCAAAATACCTTAGAGACTCACTCCATCCCTAACCCCCTCCCGACTGGAGGGTATTCAATCAGTATGCATCACAACCCTAGTGCATCTATTCCTGCCCATGGGTCCTGTCTCCTTGCTTTAATAAAATCACCTTTTTTGCACCAAAGACATCTTCAAGAATTTTTCTTGGCTGTCAGCTCTGAACCCACCACCAACACCCCAAAACTTCATCAAATTGTACATCTGATGAGGGAGCACAAGGCAAGTCGAGGGCAATGCACAAGCTAACAACACATCCCCACCCTCGGTGGGATATATGTGACATTCCTCAGGCACTTCTAGGCTACCTAAGAACTGCAGAAAGAAAACAGTTAACTGATAGAGATCACAGTCATGCTAGATACGAGTCTCCATCAGTTTATAAATATCTTAGTAAATTACAAGACAAAGGCAATCTAATCAATAACCTACTCTGCAGAAACCTATAGACTCAGGTTCCTGGAGCCCCACCATCACCCTCCTCTCCATAGTGATGGGGAGAACAAAGGCAAGAAGGAAATGGCAGTTAAAATTAAATGTCCTTATAACCTGCAGCCCATGGACAGATACCTGAGGCAAATACAGAGTATAAACCCCTATAGTCTTAATGCCTTACCAGAGGGAAAACAACCTTAGCTTTACAATAGCAAGGACCCTGGTAGCTTATGAGTCTTCTTTAGCATATGAAAATCCCTTTAGAAACTTCCTCTTGAGTTTATCTCCCCCCAGCTCCATAGTATATAACCAGTCACTCTTCACAACCCCAGTGCAGCTCTCTCTGCCCATGAGTTCTTCCCAGTGCTTTAATAAAGTTACTTTTTTTAACACCAAAGACATTTCAAGAATTCTTTCTTGGCCATCGACTCCAGACCCCCACCACTCCAAAATTCCATCACATCCATCTGACAACATACCTTGGCATAGTCTTATTTTCCTCATCTTTAAGGCACCTGTAAGCTAATAGATACTTATTGTGATATCATGATTTATAATAAGATGTGTATATATGGATTTGTGTATCGTGATGGTACAAAACTCCTTAAGCCCTTGGAATTCCCTAAGTGATAACAGCAAAAGGTGTCTTTTGTTATGTTAATGAGGTGATTTTTGCACCTAAGGATGGACTTTGTTTGCAGCATAACCAATCATGTGATTAGAATGTTGAACTTTCATTCCCATCCCACTGACCTCCAAGGAGAGGACAGGCCCTGGAAGTTGAATCAGCTGCCAATGGCCAATGATTTGATCAATCATATCTCTGTAATGAGGCCTCCATAAAAAGGATGAGATCTGGATGAGAGCTTCCAGGTGGTGGAAATGGAAATTCCATGTGTCACTGTGCTACCCCTGAACTCCATAAGGACAAAAGCTCCTTTGTTTGGGGCCTTGTTCTATATGTCTTCATACGGCTGTTGATTTGTATCTTTTAATATCCTTTGTAATACACCAATAATCTAGTGAGTCGTTTCCTGAGTCCTATGAGCCATTCTAGCAAATTAATCAAATTCAAGGTGGGAGACCATGGGAACCTCTGATCTATAGCCAGTTGGTCAGAGGCACAGGTATTAACCTGGGTTTGCAATTGGCATCTGAAGTACAGGGCGATCTTATGAGCTGAGTACTTAACCTATGGAATCTGATGCTGTCTTTGGGTATATAGTATCAGAATCCAGGTGAATTTTAGGGCACTAAGTTGGTGTCAAAGAATTGCTTGGTGGTGTAGGAATACCACATCACACACACACACACACACACACACACACACACACACACACAAACACAGAGGAAATTTTACCAGAGTATCATACTTGCAATACTTGCTAACACTATTTAAGGCAAGTAAAGGAGTTCATTTCCAATATACTCTTTTGCTGAAATTCTTTAGATTGGAGTTTAAAAAACTCAAGGGTACCCACGAGAAAGGCAGGAACGAAAAAGCTGAAGAAAAACAAAAAGAAAAAAATTGTAACAAACCACTGAGAGTAAACAATCTTTACCTCTTTCATATGCCCTTAATCAGAAGTTCTATTAACTACAGCTAATTTCAAGATTCTTATTAAAGAGATCTGAACTAGAGGATATCTGGGAAAAATATAGTTGTGACTGGCAGATTCTTGAAGACCCACATTAAAGTCAATAATTATCTGCCCTACCAGAAAACAGCAATCCCTAACAGCCAAAGAGATAAAATCCAAAATTCCATTTTAAAGTGGTTATTTAGAACTTAAAAATCATGTTCTCCTTGAATAAAATTGTTATTCAGTATTGGGATCCACTATCTTCTATGAATTATGCTCAACATTGAAGATATAAAGATACATTAGATAGAATTCTTACTCTCAAGGAATTCATGGTCTTTTCAGGGAGTCAAAAACTTCCACGGATGGAGAAAATTTTATTTACCAGAATCCTTGTGGTGAGGAGAAAGGCAGGCCAGCCTGGCAGGGATGCTTCCTACCAAAGAGGTTAGAGCAGTGGAATAAACTACCCTTTTCCTCTGGTATCTGTCCATCCACAACTGGGCAGGGAATGTAGAAGGTCAGCTGTGAAGGAAGGTGAAGCAGAATACTACAATATGATGTTGAAAAAGGCAAAAATAGAGTCACACAATCTGTTCCTCTCTGGAGCCCCTTATTTCTCAGAGAAGTTATTAAGCTTGTGAAAAGCCAAATATACTTGGATTTCTACTGCAAGTCATGGATTTGTGGGGCTAAAGTTGGAACCAAGGTATGACACAGGACAGAATGATGCAGCCTATAGAGGCCTGTAGAACAGAGCAGGATCTCCTATAGGGTAACAGGACTCAACTGGCATGCAGTGGGGTCACAGCACTGAAAGGAGAAACTAGGAAATGTTAGCGGAGCTCAATAAAGACAAGGTAGGTGAGAAGGGGAAAGAAATCAAAGAAGGCTTCAAGAAGGAGGAAATGTCTGAGAGGGGTCTGAAAGAGAAACAGGAGTTTTTAAGGTAGATCAGGCATTCTAAGCAGAGAAGTAGGAAGGCACAAAGAAACAGCTTATGGTAATTATAGAAGGTACAATGTGTTCCCAGTAGGGACATTGGTGGAGATAGGATCCAGATCACAAGAGACCTTGTATCTATTGTTAGGAAGCTTGAGTTTTATCTCTCAGGCTGTAGGAAACACTGAAAGCTTTTAAACAAGGGATTGATGTGTTTTATAGTGGGGCTGGGCTTTCAGTTCAGTCTACAAAACTTGTATAAGCCATAGTATGCCTGAAGCCCAGGATGGGTGACAGTGCATCAATCAAGGGCAGCAAACAGACATCATGATTTCAACAAATCTCATCATCCCCCAAAGGCCTTAATAAGTTCCTGTCATCAGAGCCATTCCAGCAGCTGTGTTGTGTAAACAATGTGTCTATGGCAAAATGTTTTGGAGTTCGATAGCAATTTTTCCCACTCTGCAGTAGGATGGGGTATTTAAATGCACTGTTGTCCTTTCCTCCAACATGTTTTTGGTGGTGGAAATGGGACCAGTTCCAGGAGCTTAAGATATGGTTACAGTCAGTCAAGGGCTGATGAATTTGGGAAGTTCCAAATAAGGGTCTTGCAAGTGAGTTGTGAGAAGCAGACTTTTCTGCCAGTGGCTCCCCTGCACTTTCCAAAAAATGTTCAGTGTGATAGTCAAAAGGTGAACTGTGTTCTCTCATATCTACCAGGGTTCCCTGAGGCATCTTCACTGGGTTTTTTCCCATGAGTTACCTGTGTCTACATGCATATTTATATCTGTAGGTTCTCTAGGAAAATTGGGGAATGGACAGTGAGTTAAAAGCACATGTTTCTTTTTCTCTTCATTTTCTATTTTCTCTATTTTTACTTATAATTGATTTTCTTTACGTTGCAGTGTTATATTTCAGAAGCAAACTAATGTGGGGGGGGCGGGGATGGGGGAGAATGGAGTTTTCATTTTCTGGTGGACAGCAGGGCAGGGCCCCAAGAGACATGGGGCTTGAGAGAAGGTGAGAGCTAGCAAAGATGACTGGCTGGAGACGGGTGATGTGGAAATAGCAAGACCAGCAAGGAGCAGTGGATGTATTGATGTGCCTCTCGTTCAAACTTCCTTTTCAAGACCCTTGTCAGGATACTTTTTTCAAATGTTGAAGGATTAGATCTGTTTTGTTTTTGTATTCCCAGTTCCAGTATATGCTAATGGCTTAGTTGCACTCAATAAATAAAAAAATGAATGAATAGGCTTCCCTTGCACTATGATCTGAATGTTTGTGGCATCTCAAAATTCATAATTTAAAATCCTAACCTCAAAAGATGATGGTATTAAGAGTCGTGCCTGTGTAAGTTGCTTACGTCATGAGGCATGAGGATAGAGCCCTTGCCAGTGGGATTACTGTTCTTAAAAAGAGGCCCCAGAGATCCCCTTCCCCCTGACACAAAGGAAAGTGCCAACTATGAACCAGGAAGAGGCTCTCACCAAACACAACCACGCTGGTGCCTTGATTTTATACTTCCCATCCTGTGGGACTGCGAGAAATACATTTCTATTGCTTATAAGCTACCCAGTTGGTGGTATATTGTTACAGCAGCCCAAACAGACTAAAACATCTTGCTTGGAAATGAAAAGCAAATGGAAGGATGAGAGGGCCAGATGGAGGAGGTTCATAGGCAATAGTTGATTTAGAATCAGTGAGAGAGCAGATGACCTGGTGATTCCCCATTTCCCCCCAGAGATCCCTTCTCTTCCTCCCTCTAACCCACTCTGTGACCTGGGAAACTAGTTTCTACAGAATGCATTGTCAGCTTTATTGTTGTTGTTGTTTTTGTTGTTGTTTGTTGTTGCTGTTGTTGTTACTTGTTTATTATTGCCTTGCTGGGCTTTCAATTGAGGGTGAATGGCAGAGGTACAGGCAAACTATGAGGGATTGGAAGAGGCATGGTATTTATTTCCCCACTGGATGTCTGGGATGTGTGGTTGTCCATGGTTCCATCTCTCACTGGACTTAGATAATAATGTCCCCTCCCTTCTTTCCTTCAGGTCTAGGATTAGCAATAGTTTCCTTTTGTTCAAACGTGGCCAGCACCTCAGACATCTCTAGCTGGTTCCCTTCATCCTAATCTTTCTATTAAATGGTTTTCAGTTGAACTATTTTGAATGTACCATGTTTCTTGGTGAGATCTTGGTTGGTAGAATAGGGAATTCTAAACCATGATGAAAAAGAGAAGGGTTATGTGACAGATGTTTAGAAAAGGACCTCAAATATGCATAGAAAACACTTCAAAAGGCCCATAACAAAAAATAACCATAATTGAATTTAATGAATATTATAGATTTGAAGCACATATCTTCAATCTGAATATTTTCCCGGCTGTCTGACATTTTGCCCTATTTTTAATTCTATGACCCAGGTCTATGTTGAGGGTGGGTAGAGTCAGTACTTTTTAGAAGCTTAGCATAACAGCCACCTCCCACACTAATTCTAAAAGCTTGGTTATGGAGCCCAGGACCTGAGGAAACACAATCAATGCAAACAAATCCCAGATGAAAGTGAGTGCTTCCTGATGATTAGCAAACTTAAAAAGATAAAAGGAAAAAAAGAAAACAAAAACTTTAATAGCTCAAAATTGGCTTAATGCAAAATATTAACAGACCACAAAACACATACTTCGATAGAACTGAGGCACTCTTTTTGAGCTTTCTGTGCTTGGCTGCCAGTCAATGCCCAGTTCTCCCTGAGATATTTTGTGATCATTAACATCGGAAGGAAACTCAAGACTTGATGTTCCGTATACCACTGAGGCATAGGTCTAAGCTCAACACTTGGAAATCAGAAAGGTTTTCCATTCACTCTGGTTATAAACAAAGCAGATTAACTTGGTGAAAGATGTATATTCTTAATTTAATAATCATTCCTTGCATACTTAGACTCTAGGAAACATTGTTGTTCTTATCTAGAATTAGCCATACAGAGATTACCATCACTAATATCTATAAAAAAACAAACATACATTTAAGACAATTACCTGTAACTTTGTCATTGCTCACATAAATAAAATGGGGTATTATTTTATGTAAATTTGGATTGTGATAATTTGAAATAGTGTGGTATAAAATATTCATGGATCCTCAATTTTGATGCCAAATTTGAAACAATGCAATTTTTATTTTATGTTTATTCCTATGAGAAAAATAATTTTGAATTATATGAGTTTCAAATTATGTGAAGTCTTTAAGAAAGCATTCCGTTCATAAAATATTATTGCACCTGTCTTCCTTTGCAGGACAATTTATATTATCTTTTGTTAATAATAATGATAGGCAAGATGAATAAATTCAAAAAGCATTTATCAGCAGATTCCAAGAAATATAAAAACTACCCATATTCAAATCACAGATTACAAGGGTTCAAATTCACTTACTAAATTTATCTAAGCCACAATGAATGGCTGGAATAAATTCAATTGAAATTTTTAAGTAAATATCTTCAAAAACCTAAAGAGTTTGTTTTGATTTGTAAAGATTTTGTTTAGGTCATATAAGATTCATTTTCTCAGTTGTTTGAAGTGCAGGGCTACATAGACAAGACTGTTAAATGTGTGTTGCACTTGGGTAGGACTGTCAGCTTCCTCAAGGTCAACAATTTGTACTCAGATCACAACCTGTACCATGGCTCCAGCCAGACATCTTCAAAGTATGTGCTTCTGCCTGAAGGTCATTGAGGGTTTGTGTAGCAAGTCAATCACCAATTTGAGCAAGCTCTTAACTTACAATAAGTTTATTCCAGAATAGTAGTTGACAATTTTTGTGTTTAGAAATTAGATCTCATTTTCCCAAACAAGTATTGCTACAAATTTTGAGAAACCTTCACAGTGTTCCACAGAAGTCTATTTAACCCATAACAGACCCAATACTAATTGCACTGTGATTCACATTCCTAAGGGCTCTCTCTCACGTAGATGAATAATAATAAAGTTCCACTGAGGAAAGTATCTTAATATCCTCCAGTTTACACCATCACCTATGTGGTACATGTAAGAAGATGTGAAATTTGGAGTTTCTGCTAAGGAACCAAGACTCCACAAGATGCTATATCACAAATGAGATTTTAGACCACCAACAGAATTTCAAGGTAGAAAACCTATAGCTGACTCAGGAACTGTCACATCTACTGAGGGGTGAAAGGGGGTCAAGAGATAGGGAAAATGTGTAGAGCATGTCTTTAGAGAACAGTAAGTGTGATTTGAGCTCTATTCCATATCTTCCCTCTGGGTATGTTGGTGGGGGCAATTCCTGCCTCTCTGGATGCCCAGTAAGAGGGGCTTCAGGAATACCACCAAAAGAGTAAGGACTATGACCCTATTGTGAGACCCCCAGAAGATCAGTTCCTGATTTATTCTTAAGAAAGTAAAGTCTCTTGTGGCATGGAGTGGAATCGATAAAGGAATCGTATTCCCATTCAAAAAGCAGGCAAGGTACATGAACCTCCAGAGAACTCATGGGAATCCCCATTAGGAATGCTGACTTGAGGTCATTTTTAAAAAATCATACTATCCAATGGAGTATGATACCAAGGGAAGTAGACCTAGACAAAAAGATGTTGTGAATTATATTACTGGCATACAGAAACTTGCCAGAGCTCAAGAGCAGTCAGTTTAAGGAGACACATTGCTCAAATCAAGAAAGCTGAATTTAGAGGCACACAGAAGGGAGCCTCTCACAAATGAAGAAAGTGCACACAAGGGACAAGCTCTGAGTGTCTTCAGGCTGATAGAGTCCAAGCCATCTTTAAATGACTCTTGTTAATAAGAACATATGTCTAAGCTTGACCTCTCTTCTCCACAGTAGAAAAGTTTGCAATGAGGCTCCAAGTTCCTATGATCCCTAAATTGCAAATACTCATGGTACTGGTTTTTGTCTTCATTACTAAGTCAAAGACACACTGTGTTGATCCCGTGTTTCTCAGATCCTTGTTCATCTTCTGCCTGCAGCTGTTTACTTCTCAGGGCATAGACATCGATGCATCACATAAACATATATGATTCACATATATAAGAACTGCACAAGTAGGGAAAATAATAGACCTGCAGTTAGAAAGGCCTAAAGAGGGGATGACTAAAGAACACGATTGAACATTGTAGTTGACCAGAAACCATGAAATTGAACGTGGCCATTAGATTTTCTGTACCTCATAATAAAATGGAGCCCCTATTATGGGTCAAAACTTCTGCTCGCATACTGTCACTAATTTAAATGCTATCTCTGCCATATAGGTTTTATTTTCCCCACTTCAGATAAGAAAATTGAATTTAGAAAATACAAAGTAACTTACAAAAGCCTTGCAGTAAATAGCAACAAATATCCACTTACATGGTTTTTAATCACCCACTTCTCTGACTCTGAGAAGTAAGGTGTTTGGTGTGTGTTTATCTGCATGTGTATTAGTACAACTGTGCATTACTGTGTCTGTGATTGTGTCTGTCATATATTGCTATCTGCAGATCTAGTTATTCATCTATCTATATTTATACTATCATAGTCTGGGTTTACGAGGTGCGAGAAACACCAAGAGTAAAAATGAAAAATTGAAAGCACATTGAATCAAGCCAAACTAGAGTTTTTGTAAAAAAAAAAAAAAAAAAAGAATTAGTGGAAAATTGAATAGGGATGTAGTATTATTCTGAGGAGTATTATTTCTGACAGAGAGGCCAGAATGTGATGTCTTTAAAACAAATGTAGGTTTCCAGGATGGGCATACTCAGTAACTTTTTTTTTTCTATTTATTTATTTATTTAGTGCACTTATTTATTTTGAGAGAGAGAAAGAGCATGAGTGGGGGAGAAGCAAAAATAGAGGTAGAGAGAGAATCCCAAGCAGGCTTTGCACTGTCAGCACAGAGCCCTACACGGGGCTCACACTCACCAACTATGAGATCATGACTTGAGTGGAAACCAAGAGTCAGATGCTTAGCTTACTGGGCCACGCAGGTGCCCCTGTCTTATTTTTAAAATAAACTTTTAATATTAGAATAGATTTATATTTACAGAAAAGTTTAAAGAATAGCACAGCATTCCCATAAACCCCACAGCCAGCTCCCCCTTTTATTAACATCTTTGTTTAGCATGATACCTTTGTCATAGTTAATGAACCAATATTGATATGTGATTGTGGAAGAAAATCCATACTTGATTCAAATTTCTTAATTTTTGCCTAAAGTTTTTCTTCTGTACCAGAACCTCAGCCAGGATACCATGTTCTATGTAACAATCACGCTTCCTTGGGCTCCTCTTTGCTGTGACACTTTTTCAGACTTTTATTGTTTTTTTGTTGGTTTGTTTGTTTACTGTTCTTAAATTTTTCTTCAAGTTTTATTGAGGAATAATTGACAGACATCACTGTATAAATTTAAGGTGTATGGCATGGTGATTTGATTGACATATGTTGTGAAATGGTTGCTACAACAGGTTTAGTCAAAATCCATTATCTCAATACAATAAAAAGAAAAGACCTGCTTCTTGTGATGAGGACCTTTAGGATTTCCTCTCTTAACAACTTCCCTACCTGTCCTACAGCAGTGTTAGTCATAGTCACCAAGCTGTACATTGTACCTCTAGTACTTATTTATCTTATAAGTGGAAGTTTGTACCTTTGAGGAGTACAGGTTAGGTGTTTTGTAGAAAGACCTTCAGATCATATTTTTTCCATATTTTTTTCTCATGAGTAGAATGGGGTTGTAGGTTTCAGAACTAAAAAGTGACTCTTTAAAGTAAATATATATTGGTGATGAAAGGAAGAGGGAAATTTTTGGTTTGAAGCGGGAAAGCCTGAATGCTTCTTCCTTCCCTACCACCATTACTGGTACTAAACTTGGGAAAATTGTTTAGTCACTGACAGTGTTAGGTCCCTAAATAGAATTCCATATCCTGTGACTCTTCTTTTTCCTTTCCTTTCCTTTCCTTTCCTTTCCTTTCCTTTCCTTTCCTTCCTTTCCTTTCCTTTTCTTTCCTTTTCCTTTTTTTTAAAATAAGATATGGCTTAATTTCTATTTTAAACCTCTAAATCGCTGAAGCTTAAGAAGAGTCATTTGTCTTTGAAGACACATGCTGAAAAACACACTGTCCCATTTGCTTATTTCCATCAGTCCAATAGGCTACTGCTGATCATTCCCTATTCCTGCCCACTGGATTCTTCAATCCCACATTTTCTTCTGTTACTTCAGAACCACACTTGGGGCATGGGAAGATATCTGCTACTTGTGCCCATCATCAGGATATTCACTTCTGTTAGACATCTGTACTAGACCTCATAGCCACCATTGTGTCTCTGGGAGTCTGCTGCCTTCCAAAGGCTCCACCTGGAAGGAAATGCACAGGTCCTCTTCTAGCCTCTGTGTAGGCTCGTCACCTCACTGAGGGCTCTGCCCAGAAAATAGAACACAAGACACTTTTCTTTTGGTTTTACAAAACTATCACCAATGGCTCATTACTCCCTATTGTAATATACTTTCCTCCAAAGTTAGGAGGATGCGCTTTTCTCCTCCTGAGGAAATCGCCCCCTCTCTTTTCTTTCAGTTTCTATCTCAAAAACACTCTGTTATGGTTATATCTGCCTATGAATCATAAAGGTTACATCTTTAATTGGATTTATGTCTTTGAAGCCAGGAAGGTTTAGAATACTTTTATTATTATTGATATCATCATCATCATCATCATCAACATCACCAACATCATCATCATCATCATCTGCAATAAATGTCACTTCTCTAAGGCAAAAATCCAAGGCCAATTATCTGCATATATTTATTTAAAGGTGGGGATAGGAATAACTGGAGGGAAAGAATCCTAGGGGAAGAAAATCTAAAAAATAATTTGAGTACTTACTTCACATACATGCTATAAAGACAAAAAAATAACTTGTATAAATCACTTCGTACATTAAGTATTCTCATAAAGTAAACTGTAAATTACACATGGTATAACTTGCAAAAATCAGTGGTTTTAATGATTCGTGCCATCACAACTGCTGCAGACTGGCTAGAAGCATTATAACGTCAAAGTCCAATACAGGTGAAAAAATAAAAGCAAAGCAAAATGTCATCTTTAATACCTTCTTAGTAAGTTAGTATCATAAAGCAGGTCCAAGGCAATTTAATTGATTTCTGTTTTTAAACAAGTACCAATCCTCAAATTTAACTCTTTCTCACACGTGGGCCGAGGGGGGTATTTTGACTAGATAATATTAGGTTATACCAGCTGACAACTTATGCTCAAATAGATGGATCTGTGAGACAAGACCATGCACATCTATAAAGCAAACACACTTGGGATGGTAAAAATGACTTCCTAAATGATGAAACCATGTCCATGAGGGAAATGTTATGATACACAGAAGCAAAGGAAGTGAAACCAGAGCCATGAGAAACAATGATATGGTTTGAGACCTAGGAAGAGTACAGATATTGTAAAACATACCCAGGCACAGGATGAATGTGAAACACTTGGCTGACAGCCCTATCAATCACCTATGTCTGTTATTTTCATTTGGTCAATGTGTCTAGTGTTTAGCCCCAAGCAAGCAGGACTCTTGGCCTGGACTGGACTTCCCCAATCATAAAATGGTTTTAGGAGTGGAGAAAGGGCTATCAGACAGGAAGAAAATGAAAACTCCAAATACTCCACAGGTGATGACATTCTAAGGGACCAAGATATTCTGAGAAGCGTCAACTTTCATGTGAGAGCAAACCTGAATCAAGGAGCATTTTATGGACCAGGTGATAAAGTAAGGACTCTGAGTCTTAAGTTAGGGTTCCCAGAAATAAACTCTGGGATCATTGGAAGAGGTCTATTGGAGAATATACTCAGGAACAAGAGCTATAAAGAGTGAAGAAACAGAAATTGTGCAAGGGAGAGATTGAATAGCAGTGTTAATAAACAAGAGGTCTTGGCTGATGCCATAGGAAATCCTGCAGTTGGAGAGGCCCTTCACATTTTCTCCTACATGGACACAAAGGTAGAGGCCTTTTGTATCCCTCAAGGAATAGACATTGGATGAGGCTGGTGTCAGAGAGTGGGCATAGCTTTGGGCAAAACACTTCTTTCTCTGAGAAGGGTAAAAGGTGTGAGTCTTTAACAGCAAATACTCTGGTCTTCTGAAGAAATGAGTGTTCCTGAACAGAGAATCTGGGTGTTTCACCACAAAGTCTGTTTACTATGCATCCAATCACTTCATATGGACAGCTATCCTCTGAGAACAACTCCTTGATTTTATTTGGTCTTGTTTCTGGAAAAATCTGTAAGAGGAAGATTTTTTTTTGAAAGAATTACATCACTTTATATCTCTATCATTACTACAGCTGTTCTTGGGCTGCAACTGATGATTTTCATCTTTCTCCTATACTACTAATTCTAGGTTGTCTTCACTCTTGGCTGACATCTGTGCTGTTCTAAGTAGCTTATATGCTTAGGTGACTCTGAACATAATCTCTGAAAGTCCTGAGTCCATTTCACTGTGTCTTCCCAGACGCTGGCTGCTGCACTTGTCCATGTACTGTTAAAAGTTGCCTAGGAAAAAAACTTGCCTAGGAATAGGCACTTTTTGTGTAGAAAGTGTAAAGAGATGCTTTAGTGGATCATCTAGGTAATAAACCTATTTTTCCTTACCCTATCGTATGTCAGGAGCTTTTCCTCCTGCAGATGATTAGAAACAATGGATCTGATTAGAGTCAGGAGATCTCTCTTGTGGACTTTTCTCCTTTCAGCATGAGGAGCTGAAAATGACTGAGCATCAGTCATAGATTAAATTTAAATGTTCATTGGGACTCTTGCTTTGTTTTCTGGCCAAACCATTTCTCTCCAGGAATTAAGTCCTTAGGCTTGAACTGTCCAGTATTATAGCCAGCAACAAACATGTGGCTATATGAATTTACATTCATATTAATTAAAATTAAATTAAATAGAAAAGAAAGTTCCTCAGTCACACTAGCCACATTTGACATGCTCAATAGCCACATGCATTCTAGACAGCTTGGATAGTGATCATAACGATCATTGCAAAAATTGCTATTGGATGTCACTGCTCAAGATTCTCAGAACCTAAACTTGCACCTAAAGGGCAAAGATCCCCTAAGTGGGACCCTGGAGATGATGGCAAGTTGACCACTCTCCTACTTCCATCCTCTGTTTCCTGAACCCATGTGTTTTAGCTACTGGGGACAATTTAGGCCATATAACATTAGAAGTGTCTCATCCTCAGAGAGCAACATATTCAAGTTGCCCCCCAAGTATATATCTTCCAAAGGCTGACTTTTTACTTTATTAGGTTAGCAGATTCTAACTGGTGTGGCATGTGTTGTAGCCATAGTCATACGCCCCCTGCTGCATCTCCTTGATGTAAAGTGGACTCCTTAGTACACAGCAATTTTTTCAGTATCCGGTATCAGTGGGATTAAGCACTGTCTGAACCTTTGGCTAGTAGTGTTGGCTAAAATAGAAAAGGAAAATCTATACCCCAAATATGTGTAATCCCTATCAAGTCTAATTATTAGCCCTACTGCAGCATAAAAAGTGTTCAATATAATCCATTTGCAGCCAGTAGTATGTTGGTCCTCTCAGTGAATGGTGTTGTAAAGGGGGCTCAGAATTCCTCTCTTTTGTTGGAATTTGGACATTGTACAGAAGCATGGTTTGGTGAGCTGGAGACTAAGGTATTTTTTTGTTTTTGTTTGTTTGTTTGTTTTGTTCTGTTTTTTGAGACCAAGTTTTGAGGCCATGCATAGTCTATTCCTACCACCATAGCTACTCTGTTTATGAGCCCATTATTCTTGTCAGTGATAGAGGCTGGCTAAAATATTGTGTTTATGTGGTTAATTTTTAGTTTTCTTCTCTTGAATGTCTTCCAGTGAACATTAATGTGTAATACAAAGATCTTTACATTTGTATTCACATTTATGCATCCATCCACATGCCTCTTTTTCATATCTTGTCCCTAAACTTCCAATTCTTTTCCTTCCAGACCCTTGACTAACGAGCCAAAACATTAATCACTGCTAATGACTCTATATGTACTCTTATCTCAAGCTACTTCTCTATCCACACAAAATAGATGATTAGGTAGATCACACAAAGCTCTGTCTACTGGACAGATGACCCTTTACCACGTTGTTGCAGAGCTACTCCTGTGTGGAGATATACCACCACAGCAACTCATTTCCAGTTTATATTAACATATTAAGCCAACACATCCTGGGATTCTTCCATCCTCTGTCAGCCAGTCAAAAGGATTGTCTGCGAAATGCTCATAGGTGTGAGCTGAATGAAAAGCACTGGAACAACAGAGGAGCTTGATATGGGTTCTGGGCCACATGTGCATGCAGCTCATTCTGATTTCTGGCCCTTCTTATGCCAGATCTTGGCTATCTTCTGAGGAATTGCTGTTGGACCCACCAAGCCTTATCAATTTTTGGTCTGAGAATCCAGCTCATAATGTATTGCCCTGACTACATGTTCAGGTGATGTCTTATGATCAGACACTCCATTGCTGCCAAGACTCAGTATAGGCTAGATGCTATTTTTCAAATGGTGCATAGTTCTCCATTACAGATGGTACATTCTTTCTCAAAAACCCTGGGTCTTCAAATTGTGGTTCTATATTGGGACATGCTATAAACACTATATATCATTTTCTTATCACAGGTACCTCCAGGGTCTACCAGAATATATGGCCCAAGCAGTGGGCTTGCACTATAGTGTTTACTTTGTAGAAGAGTTCTTTCACATTCTCCATGCAATTCAGATGTGACTGACCTCCATATCATCAGGTAAAAAGTATAAAGAGTACTTCCAGCTGTGAATTATGTTCTTACCAGAACCTAAAAAAAGCCTAGCAAGCAACGTGTGTCCTTCTTAGTGCTGAAAGGCACAAGATACAGTCGCTAGTCCTTTCCTTTAGAAGATATGAGCAGACATACCCCAGTGAACTAAATTTCTAAGGCTTAAATATTTGTAAAGCTTATCTCCCACTCTCTAGAGTGTCATTCCAAAGCCTCCAATGTGTTTTCTACTTCTTGTTATCTATTTTGAGGAACCTGATACTATTGATATAATAGACTAAGTATAGAGTTAGCTTGGTCTTAAAGCAAAGCTGAAAATGTACACTGCTTCTTGTCCCACATAAGTGTAAACTTTTGGTCTCCATTTATCATAGTAATGGAGATGAATGCATGTGCCAGATCAGTGCTCACACATTTTGTACACTAGTCGTGTCAATTGATTCTGGAAAAGATATCATATTCAGTGCAGCAGCTTCAAATGAGGCACTACTTGGTTGTGCCAACTAGTACTTCTGCTAGTTTTACTTTTTTTTCAATGAAAGAATGGACTCAGGTTAAATAGTGATATGATATAGACTGCCACTCCTGTATTCTTTAAGTCATTTAAGGTGATATGAACCTCTAATTGTTCCTAAGATGAAACAATGTTTTGTTTTAATATGTTTGTTGAAGGTGTGTAGCAGTCTCAGAGACTTCCACTGTACCTTCCCCACTATGATAGCTCTTTCCCCACAGGTCAAGTAGATGTAACAATTTTAATTACACATTGGGTGATCAGGGAAATGATTACTGAGTCAATCTATAGACAAAGTAGGCCCATTGCAAACGGGAAGTAGGTTCATTACCTATTGAAAACTGGACGTGGGTTTATCACCTGGCCTTTTAGGTCTCTACTCTAACATGGAAAATATAGTGATACTTTAGGTCCTTGAGTATTAATGTTAACTGAGCTTCTGTATCTAATAGTGATTCTAATGCTTGAGTATTCCCTTTTTCCAAAAACACAGTTATCTAAGCAAACGGTCATAGATACCTTTGAGAAGTTAGGGAAAATCATGGCTGTATAGATTTGCCATAGTATAGCAAGGTCTTCCTCATTTGGGATCTGACCTCTCCTTTAGTTGTGAGGTTTGGGTTTCATATGATATATCCATGTTAGCATCCCCACTTCTCTGAGTCTTTCAGCTTCTTACTCACTGTTTTCCATGGCAGCCAGCATTTGTAGTTCACATTGTGTGGACTATTGCATTATTCAACCTTCCAAGAGACATTCTACTAACATAATAGTGTCATCTCTCTGAGTCCGTGCCAGGAAGCTAACTGCTGTATCATGGAAGAATGCTCTTACATGGATACACTCTTTGTTATCCAACTTTTTACTCCATCCTCCTTAAGCCATCATTTTTAATACCCTGTCCCATATATGTCTCTTCAGTGTCTTCATGTTGGCTAGAACCTGCAGCTCCCAGCATTTTCCTAGATGGTATATAATTATTGGTACGTTGGTCAGAAGGAGAGGTGATAGATCCTGAAAAAGTTTATGTTGGAATACAAAACAGAGTTCTCTGCATTTTATTCACCAAGAGAGGAAGATCAGATTTTAAAAGGGATAGTGAGCTGCAGATCCAGAATGTTCAGGAAGATCTGGCATTTTAAAATTCTTGAATGCACCAACCCATATATAGTTATTTCAAATCTCAATGCCCCACTCCTTCCAAACCAATGCTCTAATATTGGTGTAGCCGATGTGGAGATGAGAGTTTTACCTTCTCTAGAGAGCCATTTTAGTAAGTGCTGGGCCTGATGCTTGCTTTCTTCTATCTTCTGCCTAACAGGAATGCTTATATCTTTACATGCTACCAAGGTACTTCTTTGACATTTATACTTTGTTTCACATTGTCCAAAATCATCTTTAGCCTATTGTTTTATTTATCTAATACACTTAACAAAACTCTTCCAACTTCAAAACCTTTGCAGTGAATATTCTGTTTCTCTCAAACAGCATAGGTATTGCACTGGCCATTGCCTTCCTTTCTGTTGTTTAATACCTGATCACAACCGAATGAAACTGTAATAATTGACCCTATTGCACATCAGGAGCTATTGATAATCCACTTATCACTAGTAATGAAATTCTCAATGTCAATAAGCCAAAGGATGACCTAGTTTCCAAATTCCATTCCAGGATATTATTATCTTAGATCGATTTCTCTAGAAGCATACTCTGAGATTGAGATTTATAAGCAGGGATTTTATTGTGGATGCTCCCAGGAACACCTGTAAGGAACTGAAGGTGCCAGTATTAAGCAAAGGGAAAAGCTGAACTGTAATAAGTTACAATAGAGGCATTAGCCAATGCCAATCCCACATGGAGTCCTAAAACTGGAAAGAGCTTTCAAAACTGACCCAAATTAATGCAAAATTGCTGGGCTTTGGTAGCCTCTCATATGTTGTTCAGTCTATGCAGGCTGACTCTGCAAAGGCAATTCCCACAGAGAAATGCAGCTCTGAATCGTAAGTAGGCAACACTCTTGGAAGCCGGTGGAATGAGTGCCTCCATTTGAAAGGGGGATATGAGTGGCATATCACACCATCCACTCTAGAGATATCACTTAAAGCATTAAATTCTGATGGGAAACTTTATAGATTGGCTATGGCTAGGAGATTGATTAATGATAGATAAATCAGTAGACATTTCCAATCTCAGGACCATGAGGGACAATGTAAGAACCAGGACACGACCAGGACAATGTAAGAAGATTTGTGAGTGAATGAATGAATGAATACTTAGAGAAAATAGTACCATCTTCTAAATAGAAGCTGTATGACAAATGTCACGACTGGTGACAAATTTTGAATGGTTCTGCAGTCTACTCCCGTACATATATATATAAGAATTTTTTCCTTCCAAGAACAAGCCTGGCCTTCAAATTTACATTTCACTAGAGTGAAATATAAAGCCACTAGTGACTTTTTATTTCAATGGTGGAAATTCTTGTCACACTTCTCCAGTTCCATTTCTGTAGAATGTTTTGATTTTTTATTTCTAATACCTTAAGATATCAGCACTTCTGGAAAGCATAAACTCATTTCATTGAGTTTTCGTTAGAATAAAAAGAAACAATGAAAAAATAATATAATTTATTTTAAACTACTTATGTTTAATTTGCATTTGTGTTTAATTTGCAACCTCTTTCTCAACCTCAGTGCTATTGACATTTTGGGTCAATGATTCTTCATTGTGAAAGCTGTCCAGTGCATTGTGGGTTGTTTAGCAGTATCCCTTGTCTCTACCCACTAGATTCCAGTGACAGTCCCCTTCCCCCAAGCTGTGACAACCAAAAAATGTCCCCAGACATTACCATGTCTCTGGTTGAAAACCACTAATTTAAAATCATGTTCAGGTGTCAGTTGGGTTTAAAATGCTTGTACAGAGAATAATTTATTTCTAAACCAAGCCAATCTTGTATACATGACATTTAGGAATGTAATTTATTTAAGTGTAAAGTAAATACTGAAAGAACGAGGAACTAAGATCACATGGAAAAGGAGAGGCTGAATTTTTTTCTTTTTAATAAGAGGAATTAAACAGAATATTTAGTTTTTCTTAATGTAGGTAACATGACAGCATATTTTTTCTTGTTTTAGGTTTTGTCCATGAAGGAAAAAAATAATAAATTTTAGTGCTAATAAAGAAGATCAAAACTGCTGAGAGGAAAACCTAAAGTCCTTTGAATAGAAAATTTTGGCTCTTTAAAAAGACTTGGAATACCTTTGTGAGGTTAACTACATGAATGGTTTTTTTTTTTATTATTGGATAATATCCAGTAACATATGTTCTGAAATTAAATACATATGGCAGGTACTGTGTTAGGCAAATACAAGGATGAATAAGCCATGGCTCCTACCCTTAAGAATCTTACAGTTGAGAGCAGTAATTCTCAACTTGGCCATATGTAAGAATAACTGGGAGACTTTTGCACACTACTGGTGCTCAGATATGACCCGAGACCAATTAAATCAGAATCTTGGGTTAGAGGGAGTCAAAGCATAAAAATTTTTAAAGCTTCCCAATTGGTTCCAATTTGCAGCTAAGGTTGAAAGAGAAGCTTAAGAACAAATGAAAGTCAACACAATCATTATATAATAGGAGCATATGTCCAATGATATTGAGGCACAGAGAAATAAACATCCAAATGTAAATATATGGAAATTTCATGAATTTGAGTATTATCCCTATTGCAAAAGAGACAGAAATTCAAATACATAATTTATATTAACATAAACAAAATGCAGATGAATAAACTTTAAGACCATTTTAAAGCCTGGCGTTTGTCAAATGAGGAAATTATGAATAAATACAAGATACAGTTTTTGATGCCAAACTTCCATAGAGTCCATAGAGTCACATATACTATCCCAGAAATTTTTATTTTCCCCCCAGAAGATTTTTATCTTTATAGTGAAAATCTCAGATGAATGGTTAAATAACAGAAAAGATAAGCAGAATGACATTTGATTATAATTACCATATACTGTAGTCATTCAAATTATTGGCCTGGGATGATATATTAATTAAATCTTTATGGAACCACACAAATGTTAGGTATTCCAATGTGTAGTCGTAATTAATTTAATGGTCAAAATGGATAGTCATACTTGCTGTCAATTTTTTCTAACCAGATTAATTAGACTGTGCTCTATGATGTGGAAATCTAGCTTGGCAAGTGAGAATTTATTCAGTGAATCCAGGAGATCCAGTACTACAAATTGGGGATTATTTGAGCCAGTTTTGAATGGATTCTCAATCTATTCCTGTACATATATAAAACTTTTTCTCTCTCTTTTGAATAAACTATAATTCAGGTTCTTGAGTTTTCATGACACAGAGTAAATACTGTGCTATGACACACAGTTTACACCAAGAACGGGAATTGTTCATTGTCAATGTTGCTAATGCACAACTTTTGTCTCCACACATTTACTACTGCTCAGTCTTGGGCTCCAGCAACCTTCCCCTTGAAAGTCTAGCTTCGAGAATCTATAATTGGAAAAGGATGCCCGAGACACTTAGTAACTAATAATTTCTCTTCTAATTTCCAAGCTTTATGAAAAATCAATTTAGAACCAGAAATCCATACACCTGGACATCTTTAACCTACTTCCCTAGAATAAAACATCCAAATGAAATGACCATGTGAAATACGTCCTTGCATCTTTTGCAAAAGCACTTTTGAGGGAATTTCCCATCATGTTGTTCAGTATGACTCACATAGGACATTAGCAAATTCCTGTTAGAATTCAGTTTTGAGAAAACGTTTTTATTATCACAAGGTAGTGTATATTTTAATATAAAGGACAATATTATAAATGTCAAATTACTCATCCACTTTCGTTATAATACCATAACCATATACTATTCTACGTTTGTGACATTTGGGGCTTGCTTTTCTATTTTTTTTAAATATTTTTATTTCTACAAAACTTTAAGCTAACTGCCATATTTGATTACAGTAAAACTATTTAAGTTCTTGGAGTATTTAATTTTTCTAAAATCTCATCATTTTACATTTTTTATTTTTTACAATTGCACTTTATGTGCATTTTATTTTAAATTGCATCAAATAATGAGAAAAGTATTTATAACAGGTACTAATGAGAAGTTAAATAACTATATGCATTATGTGGATTCACTCAGGTTCTATTTCTTTTTTGTCTTTTAAAATATAATATTTAAAAATAATTCCACTTTCATTAAAGAATGCATTGTTAAGTGGCAAAGTATGGCATTGGTTTTGTTTATATATATACATGAAAAGTATTCCTGTTTGGAACATAAAGTTAAAAGTTAAGATCACAAAAATTAAATAAATATATAAATAAAATAAAATAAAATAAAATAAATAAAATAAAATTTAGAATCACAGAAGCTGTCTATTCTGTCTAAAGACAAAAGACCCAGAAGTAAGTGCCCAGACTTCTTTACTTGTTTGGGGTTTAGATTTACTTACTTGAACATCCAAAATGATTAGAGATATAGACTATAAAATGATGGTAAAATAACTGCTATTCTATTTTGTCAATATTAATACATATTATTGGTAACATTTGGAAGTTACCTTTCCAAAGTAGACTCACTTAATGACACCTGCTTTAAGAAGCTAATGAGATAAAGTGCATATATTTCCAAAACTTAAATATCATCAAGTTTGATTTCAATAATATGTTCTAAAATATCTAGTAAACATTTTTCCCACCTGTGAAAATATCGGTTTTAGCAATACCAGTATTGTAGTTTATGCTTTTTTTTAACATCAATTTTATGTCATATTCTTTCCCAACACATTTTTGTTTTCACCATTTATGTGTCATGAAATTGCAGGGTGGCACCTGTTCAGTAATAGAATGGATGCGAACGGAGTGTTTTAGTCATTACTTTATCTGCATTTTTAAAATAGCTGTCTCCCTTAGATAAACAATTCAAACTGATGACATAATATAAATATATGAGCACATGTAATGATGTAGGTTTACATCATGTCACACTTTGCCTGCCTAAATAATGAAGAGTTATAATGCAAGCAGCCTAATTTTCATGGATCTAAATTTCATCACTGATTCTTTCCAAGTAAATTCAAATTTATGAAAATGGCATCTTGAAAAGAGTTTTATTACTCTTGCACCATGTTCAGTAAGTGAGAAAACCTACCAGTTAATGTATTTTCAGATGTAATATAGGGATAGATTGGAAAGGTCTATTAATTTATGGCCCAATTCAGAACATAAGAGAGATTTCTCTAGACTTGCACTGCCCAATATGGTAGTCACTGACACCATGGTTAAATTTATGGTTTAAATTTATATGGTTAAAATTAAATTAAATTAAATTAAATTAAATTAAATTAAATTAAAAACTTGGTTCCTCAGTTGCCCTAGACACATTTCAAGTGTTAAATAGTCTCATGTGGATACTGACCACCATACTGGACCATAAACACTTCTATCATTGCAGAAATTTCTGCATGGTACATGGATAACCTAGAACCTCATCTCACCAACTGCATTCTAAGTGGAGAGCCCCATTCTTCATAACTAATGGAAAAATTACACAAATGGGAAATGTTTCCACCCTCACATTGATATGAATTTGTTCTGATATCACAAAAATTTTCATTTTATACAATCTAAGGAATAGATTAGGAAATTAGGGAATAAGACACACCTTACATAAATTCAACTTGGATTTAAAATTGTTCAACTACAGTAGGATAAAATTGAGAAATCTCCTGAAAATACCTTAGGAAATTGATATGTTTCTCTCTAGGAAGCTATGGCCATGTTCCTCTTCTTAAATTTTGTAATTATTGATAATTATGTATAGTTTTTATAAAAAGTTTTTATAGGTTTTTTACAGTTTTATGTTTTTATATACAAACGTGCCTATAAAATTATATTTCCTAAATTAATCTATAATCTTTGATTTTTCTTTTTACACAGTAATGTTTGATACATTAATATACTTGAAGAAAGTAATATGTGATAGATTAATATTTCTAGATAACATGTTAAAAATGTTTTTATTTCAATCATTGTTGAAAAATTTCTTAAAATAACTAGCCTATTTTTTGCCTTAATATAACTAATATCCTGAAAATAATATATCATTTTTGATAATTTCTGCTCTTCAGTGTCCAAAATATGAAACATATTTTGATATGTAGCACTGTTGCTATTCACAGATGTAAGGCATAGGGGTGGATATTGAGCCATTTGATATAATTCCTTTTATAATAACTTCCTGAATCATTATCCACCCAATGCTTGAAATTGTCAGGTAATGCAGAACCCTATGACTAATTTATATGGACTTCATTCAATCAACCCACTCACAGATTCTTGAGGAATGAATGTAAACTCATCATATCCCTTGTCCTCAAGAAACTAATAGTTTAGTGGAGGGTTTCTGATAAGTAAGCAGGCAATTATAATAAGGTATGAGAAGTACAACCATACGTTTAAGTATAGATGTTAAATGAGAAGTAAAAAAAGTAATTAAAATAATTATTGAGGTTTATCATGTAATAGACACGTTGACATGCTTGTTAACTTTCTATAAGGAGCTTAACCTGCCCCGTTTGCTGCCCAGATGAGACCACCAGAATGCTCGAAAGTCTCCAGTGAATACTGAACTGCTGAGGAATTTGGCAAAAAGGCAAGCTAAAGTTTCCATTCCATAGATTCCATAGGGGCACAATCCCAGTTTGTGGATGTAGATAGGAACAGAGAGCTAGGCAACTGTGTGAAGATGAATTAAATGCTTCTAATACTGCAGCTGAAACATTTTGGAAAGACGCTATTAAATCACTTTTTTTTTTTTTTATAATAAGGATATCAATGAAAAAGTGGTCCTCTGGAAAGGAGACGTGGCATTACTGATCTACATACAACCCTTGTGAATACCAGCAACGAATGTCTCACAAAGAAAAATCCTGTGTCAGAAAGTATCTTCATGCTTGTGGGGCCTGACCTGAAGGAGGAATTCCAGAAACTTAAAGGTTGATTAACAGGTAAAGAGAAATTGACAAAGGGATTTAAGATCGCCGCCATTTAATCATTCACACATCAGAACCTAAATATAAGAGCCACTATCCAACAGCACCTGAGGGTTCCCTATAAGGCTGCTAAAGACATGTAGTTCAGAAAAAGAGTAGTCAGTGTCTTCGTTTGCATTCTGTGTCATCTGTTTCTGCAAAACAAATTTATCCTTAGAGAATGAAACATACACAGCACTTTGCATTGTAAGGAAATTCCTAGAGATATATGAAGAGACCACAAAAAAGTAAGATTTGCTGTCTCTAAACTAAAAGTGGCTACTTATCAAGAGCTGCTACTTCCAGAGTTCTCAAGGTCATTAAAGGAGGAGAGTCGATCACAGCCATACCTACCTGAGGATGTTGAGAATGGAGAAAGATGGACTGTGGGACCTAAAGGGAAGATTAGAATAAGTGAAAAACTTGGTGACTCAGAGAACCGGTGGCTGGAAGAAGACTTGAATAAGGTGAGCCATGCAAAAATTGGTAGAACAAAATAGCAAGAAGGGGGAATTGTGGCTCTAAGGTCCTACCTAAGGCAGGAAAAACACACCTGACCTGTTAGAGGAATATGAGGACCAGAGAAGTCAAAATGGTAATAGAACCCACATCACTAAAGTTCTGGTAGAGCATTGTTAAGTACATCCACTTCACCCTGAGAAGGAAACAAAAACATTTAAGGGCTTTGAGCAGGGGATGATATGATTAGAAATTCATGTCTAGACATTTCATACAGACCAGTTCAGGGAGACTAGATGGCAGGGGAACAAGAATGAACTGAAAAATTTGTTAAGAAATGATGGCAGGAATTCTGGCCAGAGGTGGTGGTGGCTACATCTGGGGTGGTGGTGGGAGGGAAGTGGAAAAGGTGAGAAATGGCTAGAAACTGGATTTATTTTAGGCTTCAAGCTAATAGGAGTTCCTGAGAGATTGGATATTAAGTGTGAGGACAGTACCTTTTTTGACCTGTGAGTAAGGAGAGTGGACTTGTAATTAAGTGAACAATGAAGGGTGATCATGGAGCAGGCTTTAGGGGAGATCGGTTTAGTATGGGACATATGAAGTTTGGAACATTTACTGACCATTGAAGCAAAGAAAGATATAGGCATCTGGACTTTGGAAAGATGTCTGGACTAGAGATATAATATGATGGTCTTTAGCACTAAGATCATATTTAAAGCCATGAAATAGCCAAGGGGTTCGGTGCAGATAGAGAAGAGAAGAAAGCTGAGAACCTAGTTGTGGGGAATGTCAACATTAAGAGATTAGGAGAAGAAAAGACAACTACAAAAGAGATGGAATGCCCAGTGAGTGGGAGGAGAAAATAAGAGAGTGTAATGTCCTAAAAGGCAAACGAAAGAGGATATTGATCAAATACATGTGCTCAATTATGTCAAATGCTGCTGACAAGTCCAGTAAGATGGGAAATAAGAAAGCTTAGATATTGGTAGAGAGGATGTGTAAGAGGGAAGAATCAAAGGAATGCTTGGACAACATGCCTGGACAACTGGATATGCATGATGTTTCAAGTCAATGGGATAAATAATTTAGGAGAAGCAGGACTGTGAGAAAGATAATGTGCTAAGTATTTGGCTTGGACCTCAGGGCACATACACACACCTAGTCTAGTGTCTCCAGTGCCTGAAGGGAGTGGCCAGATGTGTACTAAGGTCTGAACTGGCAGAAGCAAGGACGGAAGGGAACAGTAGCTATAGCAGCGGAGGCGGTAGCAGGTGTCATTGCTGCTGAAGACAGGAGGGCTTCGTATGGGACAGCACCAAGCCTATGAGTCTGTGCCTGCAGCATCTCACAGATAGCAAAGACCTGGCCTGAGCCCCCTTGTGGGCCAAGTCAGTTATCAGACACTAAACGTTGTCTATGCATTGTCAGAAAAGAAAAGTGTGCACAAGGACACTGCAGTAAAGGACAAAAGAGAGATATTAGAATTTTTCAGAATTTACAATCTCTGGCTTTAAAAACTGCTGCCATATTGTGAAGCACATAACCACAGTTTTATTAGAAATTAAATTTAAAATGACCACATGACAGAAAAGAAATATTTTCAGACCAAACTTTGGATAAATCAGTTACTAATGAAGAAGGCAATTTTGAAATTATTTGTTTTCTTGTAATTGAAGTCATAGCTATAAAACACATGGACTGGACTCTGGAAAACAATGTGGAGGTTCCTCAAAAAATTAAAAATAGACCTACCCTATGACTCAGCAATAGCACTTCTAGGAATTTACCCAAGGGATACAGGAGTACTGATGCATAGGGGCACTTGTACCCCAATGTTTATAGCAGCACTCTCAACAATAGCCAAATTATGGAAAGAGTTAAATGTCCATCAACTGATGAATGGATAAAAAAATTGTGGTTTATATACACAATGGAGTACTACGTGGCAATGAGAAAGAATGAAATATGGCCCTTTGTAGCAACGTGGATGGAACTGGAGAGTGTGATGCTAAGTGAAATAAGCCATACAGAGAAAGACAGATACCATATGGTTTCACTCTTATGTGGACCCTGAGAAATTTAACAGAAGCCCATGGGGGAGGGGAAGGAAAAAAACAAAAGAGGTTAGAGTGGAAGAGAGCCAAAGCATAAGAGACTCTTAAAAACTGAGAACAAACTGAGGGTTGATGGCGGGTGGGAGGGAGGGGAGGGTGGGTGATGGGTATTGAGGAGGGCACCTTTTGGGATGAGCACTGGGTGTTGTATGGAAACCAATTTGACAATAAACTTCATATATTAAAAAAAATAAAATAAAATAAAAAAATAAAAAATAAAACACATGGACTGGTATTTCAAAATTTTGAATTATTTACAAGTCATGAAGCCATTCTTGTGCCTTGTATAATAACCAGTAGTTACAGGAAATGACAGCAAAAACATCAAAATGCTATTGTATAAGTTTACATTCAAAATATATATTTATATATGAATTAGATTTATATTATTAGTTATAAAAGACATATGAAACTGATTTATATAAAGTGTTAACTGTCTCTAAAAAACTGTTTCTCAAAAATTATCAGCCTGGATACACTAAAATTTATATTTCAAAATAATGTATCTGAAATTTATACCAATATTTTCAAATCCTAAAAAATACTAAAAACAGTTCTAGTAACAGTTGTATTAGCAGAAAGATCCTTCTCAAAATAAAAAATTATCAAAAATTATTTGCAAACTTGCATTTGCCAAGATTAACTAAAGTCATCTTTAATTATGTTAACTGAAAATGAGTTGATGGCCAAATATACAAATTTTCTGAAAAGTAAGCCAAAAAAATCGTATCATTAAAATTTAAAAATTTTTATTTTAGAGAAAGTGAGAGAGAGAGAGAACATGAGAGGGGGGAGAGGGTCAGGAGAGGGAGAGAATTTCAAGCAGGCTCCACATTTAGTGCAGAGCCCAATGCAGGGCTCAATCCCATGACCTCCGGATCATGACCTGAGCCGAAATCAAGAGTCGGACACTCAACCAACTGAGCCACCCAGGTGCTCCCACATGTATCAATTGTTGGTAAATGTATAATATTTTTTTTTAAGGAAAAGCCTTACATTTTAATACTTTTTACTGTACTTTTTCCCTGCTTCTTAAGCAAGGGGCTCCATTTTTGGGGCCCATTTTTGGCTCCCATTTTGACACAGGTCCCCACATATTGTGTAGCCAGCTCTGTTAAGAAGTTGACTTTCTGGGGTATGCTATTTCGGAGAATAGAAAGTTTTTGCAAAAGAGAAACAGGAAAAATTGTTAAAGGAGAGAAAGTATGGAGTGGTTTGAGAATGAGAACAAGGAAGCGGTTAGATGAAGTGAGAGGGAGTGTTCATACTAGGCAGTGCCCAGAGATATTCAGTGTTAGAATAGATTGGACAAATTGGGAAAAAAATGCTGATAGTACTAGTCCCAGAAACCCCTAGTCGGAGACGGAAGAGAGAAGGGTAAGGGGCTAGGGAATCAGAACTGTTTCACCTGTATTATCTAAATGCTGGTTAGTTGCAATTTTCCTCTATGATGTTTCTCAACTGGCTGCCATTCTCTGAAGAACTCCTCAGGGGAATTACTCACTTCATTTTGTGCATTCATAAGAAGTTACTCCTTCTGAAGTACTAGTATGCAGTTGTCCATGAGAGGCAGCTCTACAGCAAATTAGTGCCTTTATTCCTTGTGACTGTTGCTTTGAGACTCATGTTTGAAATCCATCTTTCAATTATCTGTCCTGGCTTTGCTATTAAACAAGGCACACCTATCCTTTCTCTTCACCTTTGGGTCTCTGAAAGGCTAATGGCCTATGCTTTCATGGTGCTTCCAAAGAGCCCTCATAGGTATTTGTAAGAACATCGTATTCTGAATGTTAGCATATACCATTCCAATTGGGTGAGGAACAAAATCCTGATTTTCCAGATTGGTGAAAAACTATTCAACTATTTTTTTTTCTGACATAGACTGTATTACTTTGCTAGAGATGGCATAACAAGTTTTCTGAAAGTGGATAGCTTAAACAACAGAAGCTTATTTTCTCATAGTTCTGGAAGCTTGGAGTCCAAGATCAAGGTGTTGGCAGGTTGGTTCATTTTGAGCTTCTCTCATTGGTTTGCAGATGATTGCCTATTTGCTTCCCTTTCACATAGTTGTCTCTCTGTGCATATCTGCCTGTGGTGTCTGTATGTCCAAATTTTCTCTTCCCATAAACACAACAGTCAGATTGGATTATAGCCCATTCTAATAGCTTCATTTTAATGCAATCACCTTTTTAAGGGCCCTATATCTCTAAATATAGTCACATTATAAGGTTTGGGGGCTCAAAGATTCAAAGTATGAATCACAGGTGAGAATACAATTGATGAACAAGTAATGTTATTTTTATAGAGCAGGAGTAATATACCAAAATGCTTATAGAAATTAGAAAGAAAACACTCATGGATAAAACAGTTATGTAGAGGAAAACAGCAACACACAAGAGGGTAGCTTTTACAGAAGAAAAGCAATTTCTCTGACAGAATATTGGATACTTTGATTGTGATCAAGAGAAACCAAAAATCTGGATGATTAAGTTAGTTTAGTATGTATGTCTGGAACACACACCCACACACAAATAAAAGCTCTGGTGGGCTAACCCAAAGGAAACCTATGTGCAATCTCTGATATGGACAGTAAGTACAGGGTCCTGTACATATGTGTTTCTGAAAAGTAGCAAGAAACTCAGCAATGGGTAATTAGATCAGTTTTTTTAATCATAAACAATCCAAGAAGTTAAATTATTTTCAGGTGGAGACCATGCCAATGCTACAATTTCTAAGAAAAGTTAGAGAAAGAAGAGACATATGGAGACCAGTTAAATCAGGTAAAACAAACAAAAATTAAAGAACTATTTGGTAGAACTAATATGACTCTCAAATTTAAATCTATAGTCCCTTTCCCTCTCTGTAAAGATGTCCTTAATATGGAAATGAATGTCAAAGGGTGGGAAGAGAGGCAGCAATCATATTCAATATGAGATAAGAGGACTCTATCTTTTCTGCATATAAAGCTTTAGTTCTGCATTTTATTTCAAGTTTGGTGAACAGCAATCAGTTCCCATTTGTGATTAGTCTCTGTCTTTGCTCTGAAGAGAGGGTTGAGACAGAGCTTTAAAGGTTATTCTACAGCAGACAAAAGGAATACATGAAAAATAAAAGGCTTTTCAAATGATCTAAAGTGCACTTGAATCTGCCACTTTGATATCATTAGCAAATTGTGATTGATTAAGTATCATAGTTAAATCTCTTCCAAGCATTTTTGGAATAAAAGGGGGTATAGCAAGTGTGGATATTCCCAGTATGTGGCATTGTTTTCTAAATGTACAAGTGATATTTTTTCGGGTTGCATAATCCTATCTTTTACTCCTAAAATTTATAATGTTAGATAGAATCCTGAGAGTAGTTGCTCCTGATTCATTGTTCAAGCAGATGATTTTCTGACCATCTCAGCCTGGGGATTAATAGGAGAAGTTGTGGGATGATGCTAATCTTCCACTCCATTGATAATGCAGAAGATGAGTCATGCATAATTTATTTGATTGTTTTTATAAATCATTCTTTTAGTTAGAAATATTTTACTTGTCATAAGGTTGGTCCATCTTAACTAAACAGTTTGAGAAAATCTGTTTCCAGGGGGGCAGAAAGATGCTGTTTTATTTAATACTGATCTAAAAAAATGTACTCACTAAATGTCACTGAAGTTTTCGTAAATATAATAATAATGCTATACCTATGAAACCAAAGTGGTTTGATATACAAGGTATCCTTTAATCCATGCCTTTCTTCTAACAACTTTTTGGTGAGGGGAGTATTGAGGGATACAAAACAAAATTATAGACTGACACAGGAATATGAAATTCACTGATCCTTTTTTGAAAGTCTGTGAAAGTGGAGGCAGTAGATTATACTACTAAAAATATGAAAGGATTTTGAAACTAAAATCCAGCTATACCTCTGCCAATAACTATTTGTTTCACATTGGCATTTTATTCCACTTCTCAAAGATTATATTCCCTTCTCTGTTCTACATTCTTAGTATGATTTTCTTGATTAGAGGGCCCGGAGTAAGATTTTTCACTACCCTACTTCTGTAATCCACTCAAAGCTATCATTAGAACGGTTCGAATATAATCTATTTGTTTCTCCATGCAGGCATTTGGTAAGATCTCACTTTCCCATGTCTTTTGAAGTTGGGTAGATTTCATGATTTTCTCTGGCCAAAGAAATAGGAGTTGGCAATGACAACAGTCATTTCAAAAGAAAGCTTTGAGAGCCAAAAAATGATTTCTCTCTGTTGTTTTAATCATGGATTATAATGCTTAATTAAGCATTAAGCAATAAATAAACCTTCAATAGGAAAGCCACTAAACTGTTTGCATTTTTGTTATTGCAATATAACATCACCTATACTGACTGATACAACATGTTTATGCCAAAAGTAATTTGTTACATGAAATAATACATCCATGTACATAGCTTATAATTATAGCATAACCAAAACTTTAAAAACATTTTAAAATAAATTTTAATCAAAATTATTCATAACAATTTATATTCAATCTTAATACAGTAACTTTTGGCTTATTTTTTTACTAATATACAACTAAATTTTGAGCTTATGAGTGTCATTTATCTCCTCTGTAGTGACTACAGATCTGTCAACTCTTTTCGCTTGGTTTCAGTGTGATTGTAACTCACCTACCTGATAGTTATGCAATAATCTCCATGAACTCTCAGTCTCCACAGACTACCCTTTATATTTGGAAACCTTCCTTTAATCCTTCCTTTCTGAAATTGTATTTAGCTTATTTTCAAAACATAACATCTCTATGCAGTTCAGTAAAGGAGAAGGATTTTATTTTACTTAGAGTACCTGGGAAGGTCATTTTTATTCAATCAATCAGAGACATCCCCTCTCCCAACTTTCCTGTGATTTTTTTTCCCCACACTATCATTCCTCTCTACACATTACACCTTCATCTTGCTTAAAGCCCACTATGCCTATTTGTGTACTAAAGAGTGGGAGAACTTCGGGCTGCACAGCAAATTTGATACTTACCATGTCATTTATTTATTTCAGACATTTTCATCAAGTGTCTAGTAAATATGTAGTACTGTCTCAGATATGAAAGATGCAAGTGAGAGTTAAGCCTGGATCTTGAGAGGGTTGTTTTCTGGTCAGGCACCCCTCCAGTAGACAGGCAATTGCAAGACAGTTCTTTTAAGTTTATTTATTTATGTTGAGAGAGAGAGAATGAGTGGGGAGGAGCAGAAAGGAAGAGAGAATGAGAATGCCACGCAGGCTCTGTGCTGACAGTGTAAAGCTGGATGTGGGACTCAAACCCACATCATGACCAGCTCATGACCTGAGCTGAAATCAAGAGTCAGACACTTAACCGACTGTGCCACCTAGGCACCCAACAAGACAGTTGGATGGGAGGTTAAGTTACTGTGAGAGCACATAACAGATTATCCACACCCAGCTTTGCCTGGAGAAGCATCTGGTTGTGTTGTCTAATATGAGAATGTGTCAAAGATTGTGAAGGGATGTAGGAGAGGATGAAGGGCAGTAGGAGGGGCTCCAGACAGAGGAAACATGTAACAAAGCTCCAAGGTGAAGGTTCATTGCTTTTTTCCAGGAATCCCTATAGGTTAGTGGGCCTGATGAAAAATTCTTGCTGAGAGTCAAAAGGCAGACTAGCAAGATTATAAGAATCAGATTGAAAAGTAGATGACATAGGTCTAATAATAAAAATAATTATGTCATGTTCAATAATATGTATTCATCTTAAGGGCGTTTCTTGGCCAATGGAGGAATTTTAACATAACAGTGACAAGATGTATGTTTTTGTCAGTTGATCATCGATGTTGAAATGTCAGTCAATAGTTTATTGTATAAAAATAGACGAGAGAATGAGGGCAGTCTAATTTAGGTAGTGATAGGAGAGTGGAAGGAAGTGGATGATTTAAAAAATATTGGGAGTTATAGAAAAAGATTTTGTAGTTGCTATGCAGACAGGAAGAGAGTGAGGGGAGCCCTAAGAATGACAGTGAGATTAGAAGAAGGTAGGCCATCTGGGAAGAAAGCAGTTCACTGCGATATGTATAAGAATCAGAAGGCAGGGGAACCAAGTTGTGTGAAAAGAGGTCTGCTTTAGACAAAATGGGTTTAGCAGGACTGTGAAATTATCCTCAAAGTGAAAATGCTCTATGCTCAATTGTATAAATTGGATTGGAATCTCTCAAAAGACTGGTCGATTGTACCTTCTCCATTTTACCTCCTAAGTTCTCTTTCCAGAATACCTGACATTCTTCTTATTCTTTTAAGTATTCCCAAGCACAACATGATAATGTTTCAATAATATGAAATGCTAATCTCAAATTGCATTTGTTTTAAAAGTTGCAACACTTTTAAACTTAAAACACTTTCGGGGGAGGAGCCAAGATGGCGGAAAAACATGGAAGTTTTTATGTGTCTCTTATCCATGAAATACAGCCAGACCAACACTAAACCATCCTACACACCTAGAAAACTTATTGGAGGATTAACACAACAATCTGCACAACCTGAACCACAGAATTCAGCAGATATGTGGCACAGAGAGGTGAACTTTGGAAGAGAGAAGTTGGCCGTGGGCAGGGATCCCCTTTTGCAAGCAGAGACAGGATAGAGACTTGGGGTGGGGAGGGGGGAGAACACGGAAAAACACCCCTCTCCAGAAGCAGCTGGAGAGAAAGTGGGAAATTGGAAACAGCCTCAGGGACTAGACTAAAAAAGACAAAGGAGAAAGGAGAGGGTTAAATTCCATTAAGACTGTAAACAAGGGGAGCGGAAAGGCTGCAACTCCGCAGCTTCATACCAGGCGGTGCTCTGGTGGGAAGGGCAAATCCCCAGGAATAGAGTGGTGTCTGGGAGATTCTTGGGCCACATGGGGAAAAGCAGTTCCACTGCTGGAAGGACACTTGGTAGAGACTGTTGAAGCCACCTGGTCCCAGCCGACCCCAGAGAATGGCCATATTCGCTGGTGCTGGAACAAGGTCATTAAGGGTGAAGCCTGGTGCCAGATATGTATTGTGATTTTCCATAATCCCTGAAACACTGCTGCTACACCATCTCACAAACTTTTTCTGGGGCGTGCTGGCACCTGGTCGCAGTCTTGTGGCACTGGCAACAGCAGGGTCCCACAAGCATTCCTGGGTGCAGCTGGCATTTGGCCATTGTTCGGTGAGACCCTCCCACAGAGGGATGGAACGGGTCAAACCCTCAGTCCTTCAGAATTAAGGGGCTGGGAAAAACAGCCAAATCTGAGACAAAACTCGGGAGAGAGGTACTGTCTGGGGCCTGGTCACTGAGAGTGAAAAAGCGGGGAGTGGAGGAGAGTTTTAAGGCAGAGGACGGGTGCGAGATCAATTGCTGATCTGAGAGAACAGACTGGGTAGCTGGGTGGCGCCATTTTCACCGCGCCCGCACATGCGCATACACACCTAAAAGTGCCACAACAATCCATCCCAGTAGGCTAGCAGCGCCATCTACTGGAGAAAAGAGCCTTTACACTGAGCCCGCCCAACTGGGCCAACCTCGTTCTTTAAGAACACAAGTCTCACCGCCTACATACTTTTTGGACTATAAAGCGCTACATAGTCTTTTAGGGGAAAACGAAGTAATATCAGTCCTATTTCAATCTGTTAGCAGGTCCATCTATTCAATTTTCTTTTTTTTTTCTCTTTATACTATTTTTCTTTTTCTTGAATGCAGAAAGAGAAAAAATTCATTTTTATTTTCAACTTTAATTAAAAATATTTTTCTGTAATTTTTTTACTATATTTTTTACTTTTGTGTAAATTTTTTCAAATTCTATCTTATTTCTATCATTTTATATTAGTCTACTTCAGTGTATTCACCTTTTCAAATTTTCAAATAATTTCTTTTTTTTTCTTTTTCCTTTTTCTTTTTTCTCTTTTTCGTTTCTTTTCTTTTTCTTGAATGCATAAAGAAAAACTTCATTTTTAGTTTTAATTTCTATTAAATATTTTTCTTTCATTTTTACTATATTTTTTGGCTTTTATATAAATTTTTTCAAATTATATTTTACTTCTATCATTTTATTTTAGTCTACTACAGTTTATTGACTCTTTAAAATTTACAAAAGATTTTTTTTTCTCTTTTTGTTTCTTTTCTTTTTCTTGAATACAGAAAGAGAAAATTTTCATTTTTATTTTTAATTTTTATTAAAAATATTTTTCTTTAAATGTTTTTCTACTATATTCTTTACTTTTGTGTAATTTTTTTCAAATTCTATTTTACTCCCATCATCTCATTTTAGTTTACTTCAGTGTATTCATTTTTTCAAATTCCCAAACGATTTCCTTTTTCTCCCCCCCTTTTTTTTCCCTAATATGTCAAACCACTTTCAACACCCAGGCCAAAACACATCTAGGATCTAGTACCATTTATTAGATTTGTGTGTGTGTGTGTGTGTTTGTGTGTGTGTCTGTGTGTGTGTGTAATTTTTTAATTTTAATATTTTTTAATTTTAATTTTTTTAATTTAAAATTTTCTACCTCATTAATTCCTTTTCTCCCTTCAAAATGACAAAACGAAGGAATTCACCTCAAAAAAAAGAGCATAAAGAAATGACAGCAGAGATTTAACTAACACAGATACAAGCACAATGTCTGAACCAGAATTTAGAATCACGATAAGAAACTAGCTGGAGTCAAAAATAGATTAGAACCCCTTCCTGCAGAGATAAAAGAAGTAAAAAATAGTGAGAATGAAATTAAAAATGCTATAACAGAGCTGCAATCACAGATGGATGCAGTGGCAGCAAGGATGGATGAGGCAGAACAGAGAATCAGCTATATAGAGGAAAAACTTATAGAGAATAATGAAGCAGAAAAAAAGAGGGAGATTAAGGCAAAAGAGCACGATTTAAGAATTAGAGAAATCAGTGACTCATTAAAAAGGAACAACATCAGAATTATAGGGGTCCCAGAAGAGGAAGAGAAAGAAATAGGGGTAGAAGTGTTATGTGAGCAAATCATAGCGAAAAACTTTCCTAACCTGGGGAAAAACACAGACATCAAAATCCAGGAAGCACAGAGGATCCCCATTAGATTCAACAAAACCCGACCATCCATAAGGCATATCATAGTCAAATTCACAAAATACTCAGGCAAGGAAAGAATCATGAAAGCAGCAAGGGAAAAAAAGTCTCTCACACACAAGAGGACACAGATCAGGTTTGCAGCAGACCTATGCACAGAAACTTGGCAGGCCAGAAAGGAGTGGCAGGATATATTCAATGTGCTGAATCAGAAACATAGGCAGCTGAGAATGCTTTATCCAGAAAGGCTGTCATTCAAAATAGAAGGGACATCAAAAGTTTCCCAGACAAACAAAAACTGAAGGAGTTTGTGACCACTAAACCAGCCCTGCAAGAAATTTTAAGGGGGACTCTCTGAGGGGAGAAAAGATGAATATATATATCAAAAGCCACAAAGATTAGAAAGGACCAGAGAACACCACCAGAAACTCCAACTCTACAAGCATCATAATGGCAATAAATTCATATCTTTCAGTACTCACTCAAAATGTCAATGGACTCAATGCTCCAATCAAAAGACATAGGGTAACAGAATGGATAAGAAAACAAGATCCATCTCTATGCTGTTTACAAGAGACCCACTTCAGACCTAAAGACACCTTCAGATTGAAAATAAGGGGATGGAGAACCATCTATTATGCTAATGGTGAACAAAAGAAAGCTGGAGTAGCCATACTTATATCAGACAATCTAGACTTTAAAATAAAGATTGTATCAAGAGATGAAGAAGGACGTTATATCATAATCAAGGGGTCTATCCACCAAGAAGACCTAACAATTGTAAACATTTATGTGCCAAATGTGATAGCACCCAAATATATAAACCAACTAATCACAAACAAAGACTCACCGATAGTAATACCACAATATTAGGAGACTTCAACACCCCACTCACAGCAATGGACAGATCATCTAAGCAAAAAATCAACAAGGAAACAATGGCTTTGAATGACACAATGGACCAGATGGACTTAACACATATATTCAGAAAATTTCATCCTAAAGCAGCAAAATATACATTCTTCTCCAGTGCACATGGAACGTTCTCCAGAATAGACCATATACTGGGACACAAATCAGCCCTCAGCAAGTAAAAAAAGTTCGAGATCATACCGTGTATATTCAGGCCACAACACTATGAACCTTGAAATCAACCACAAGAAAAAAATTTGGAAAGGTAACAAATACTTGGAGACTGAAGAACATCCTACTAAAGAATGAATGGGCTAACCAAGCAGTTAAAGAGGAAATTAAAAAGTATATGGAAGTCAATGAAAATGATAACACCACAACCCAAAACCTCTGGGACACAGCAAAGATGGTCATAAGAGGAAAGTATATAGCAATCCAGGCCTTCCTAAAGAAGGAAGAAAGATCTCAGATACACAATCTAACCTTACACCTTAAGGAGCTGGAAAAAGAAAAGCAAATAAAACCCAAAACCAGCAGAAGACAGGAAATAATAAAGATTAGAGCAAAAATTAATGCTATCAAAACAAAAAAAAAAAAAAAAAACAAAACCCAGTAGAACAGAACAATGAAATCAGAAGCTGGTTCTTTGAAAGAATTAACAAAATTGATAAACCACTAACCAGTTTGATCAAAAAGAAAAAAGAAAGGACCCAAATAAATAAAATCAAGAATGAAAGAGGAGAGATCGCAACCAACACAACAGAAATAACAACAATAATAAGAGAATATTATGAGCAATTATATGCCAATAAAATGGGCAATCTGGAAGAAATGGACAAATTCCTATAAAACATATACAGTACCAAAACTGAAACAGGAAGAAATAGAAAATTTGAACAGACCCATAACCAGTAAGGAAATCGAATTAGTAATCAAAAAATCTGCCAAAAAAACAAGAGTCCAGGGCAGATGGCTTTCCAGGAGAATCCTACCAAACAGTTAAGGAAGAGTTAACACCTATTCTCTTGAAGGTGTTCCAAAAAACAGAAATGGAAGGAAAACTTCCAAATTCTTTCTATGAAGCCAGCATTACCTTGATTCTAAAACCACACAGAAACCATACTAAAAAGGAGAACTATAGACCAATTTCCCTGATGAAAATGGATGCAAAAATCCTCAACAAGATGTTAGCCAACTGGATCCAACAATACATTAAAAAAATTATACGCCACGGCCAAGTGGGATTTATACCTGGGATGCAAGGCTGGTTCAATGTCCACAAAACAATTAACGTGCTTCATCACATCAATAAAAGAAAGGACAAGAACCATATGACTCCCTCAATAGATTCAGAGAAAGCATTTGACAAAATACAGCATCCTTTCTTGATAAAAACCATCAGGAAAGTAGGGATAGAACGAGCATACCTCGAGATGATAAAAGCGATATACAAATGACCCAACGCTGATATCATCCTCAATGGGGAAAAAGTGAGAGATTTCCCCCTAAGGTCAGGAACAAAACAGGGATGTCTACTCTTGCCACTGTTATTCAACATAGTATTGGAAGTCTTAGCCTCTGAAATCAGACAACACAAAGAAATAAAAGGCATCCAAATTGGCCAGGAGGATATCAAACTTTCACTCTCGCAGAGGACATGATACTCTATATGGGAAATCCAAAAGATTCCACCAAAAACTGCTAGAATTGATTCATGAATTCAGCAAAGTTGCAAGATATAAAATCAATGCACAGAAATCTGTTGCATTCCTATACACCACTAATGAAGAGACAGAAAGAGAAATCAAGGAATCGATCCCATTTACAGTTGCACACAAAAACCATAAACAACCTAGGAATAAATCTAACTAAAGAGGTGAAAAATCTATACACTGAACACTACAGAACAGTTATGAAAGAAATTGGAGAAGACACAAAAAAACTGGAAAAAGATTCCATGCTCCTGGATAGGAAGAACAAATATTGTTAAAATGTCGACACTACCCAAAGCAATCTACATATTCAAGGCAATCCCTATCAAAATAACACCAGCATTCTTCACAGAGCTAGAATAAATAATCCTAAAACTTGTATGGAACCAGAAAAGACCCTGAATAGCCAAAGTGATCTTGAAAAAGAAAACCAAAGCAGGAGGTATCACAATCCCAGACTTCAAGCTGTACTACAAAGCTGTAATCATCAAGACAGTATGGTACTGGCACAAGAACAGACACTCAGATCGATGGAACAGAATTGAGAACCCCGAAATGGACCCACAAACATATGGCCAACTAATCTTTGACAAAGCAGGAAAGAATATCCAATGGAATAAAGACAGTCTCTTCAGCAAGTGGTGCTGGGAAAACTGGACGGTGACATGCCGAAGAATGAACCTGGACCACTTTCTTACAACATACACAAAAATAAACTCAAAATGGATGAAAGACGTCAATGTAAGACAGGAAACCATCAAAATCCTCGAGGAGAAAGCAGGCAAAAACCTCTTTGATCTTGGCCGCAGCAACTTCTTACTCAACACGTCTCCGGAGGCAAGGGAAATAAAAGCAAAAATGAACTACTGGGACCCCATGAAAATCAAAAGCTTCTGCACAGTGAAGGAAACAATCAGAAAAACTAAAAGGCAACCGACAGAATGGGAGAAGATATTGCTTTGACCTATCAGATAAAAGGTTAGTATCCAAAATCTATGAAGAAGTTATCAAACTCAACACCCAAAAGACAAATAATCCAGGGAGGAAATGGGTAAAAGACATGAATAGACACTTCTCCAAAGAAGACATCCAGATGGCCAGCCGACACATGAAAAAATACTCAACATCACTCATCATCAGGGAAATACAAATCAAAACCCCAATGAGATACCACCTTACACCTGTCGGAATGGCTAACATTAACAACTCAGGCAACAACAGATATTGGCGAGGATGCGGAGAAAGAGGATCTCTTTTGCATTGTTGGTGGGAATGCAAACTGGTGCAGCCACTCTGGAAAACAGTATGGAGGTTCCTCGAAAAATTAAAAATAGAACTACCCTACGACCCAGCAAATGCATTCCCGTGCATTTATCCATGGGATACAGGTGTGCTGTTTCAAAGGGACACATGCACCCCCAGGTTTATAGCAGTGCTATCAACAATAGCCAAAGTATGGAAAGAGCCCAAATGTCCATCGATGGATGAATGTATAAAGAAGATGTGGTGTATATATATACAATGGATTATTACTTGGTACTTGGCAATCAAAGAGAATGAAATCTTGCCATTTGCAACTACGTGGATGGAGCTGGAGGGTATTATGCTAAGTGAAATTAGTCAGAGAGAGACAAAAATCGTGTGACTTCACACATATGAAGACTTTAAGAGACAAAACAGATGAACATAAGGGAGGGAAACAAAAATAACATAAAAACAGGGAGGGGGACAAAACAGAAGAGAGTCATAAATATGGAGAACAAACTGAGGGTTACGGGAGGGGTTGTGGGAGAGGGGATAGACTAAATGGGTAAGAGGCACTAAAGAATCTACTCCTGAAATCATTGTTGCACTATCTGCTAACTAATTTGGATGTAAATTTAAAAAACTAAAAAATAAAACAAGTTAAAAAAACCCCTTAAAACCCGTTAAGTCACTTTCAAATACTACCGTCTACATTTTGATTGAGGAAGGTGTTTTAATTTACATTTTGTCCAAAATAAATTTAATTTATATTAATTTCAAAAATACAATAAGAAAATCACACATTATACCAAGGACCAGGAGAATCACAACCTAAATGAGAAAAGACAATCAACTGATGCCAAATCCAGAGTGAAACAAATGTTTGAATTATCTGACAAGGATTTAAAGCAGCCATCATAAAAATGTGTCAGTAAGCAATATCAAACTCTCTTAAAGCAAAGGGAAAATAGAAAATTTCAGGGAAAAATAGTTACAAAAAAGAACAAAATAGAAATTAAATAACTTAAAAATACATTAGCCAAAATAAAAATCTTTCTTAATGTTCTTAATAGTAGAATGTAAGCAACAGAAAATAGAATCAGTGATAAATCAGTAGAATTTGCAATCTGATCAACATAAAGAAAATAGATCCCCTCCCCCGCAAAAAAAATAACTCAGTATCAGAAACTTGTGACACAATAACATAAGATCCAAAATTGTATTATTGGAATCTCAGAAGGATAGGGGAAAGAGTGTGGGACTGATGGAGTATTTGAAGAAATAATGCTGAAAATGACTGAGATATGGTGGGAGACATAAACATACAGATTCAAAAGACTAAGAAATTTCCAGATAAGATAAATTTATAGAAATCTACAGCAAGGCACATTGTAATTAAACTTCTGAAAGTTAGAGAAAGAAAAAAATGAAAGCACCTTGAGAAAAATACCACAATACCTATGGGGTAATGCCAATTCAAAATTACAACAAATTTCTCACCTGGAAATGTGAGGGCACACTGTGGAAAGACTGAAGGAAAGGAAATGTCAACTGTAAATTCTCTACCCAGAAAAACTATCCTTTAGAAAGGGGAAATAAAAACATTCTGAGATAAAACAAACTAAAAGATTTGTAACTAGCGGATTTACCCTTTAACATGGCTGAAAGATATTCTTCAAACAGAAAAGAAAAATGGTAAAAGAAAAATCTTGCAGCATGAGGAAGGCAAACAACAGAAAGAGCCAAAATATGGGTACATACAATAAACTCTTCTTCTCATGAGTTTTATGAATCATATTTGATGATGAAATGAAAATTTTAACACCGTATAATACTCGAGATGATCATATTTAAAAGTGGGGAAGGTAAAGAGATATAAATGAAACTAAGATTTAGACAATTCACTCAAAACAGTAAAATATGGATACCACTAAAGTGTGATAAGTTACATGTGTATACTGTAATATCTACAGCACCAAGAAAACTAAACAGAGATATACTCAATAAATAAATCAAGATGGAAACCTTAAAATTATTCAAAATCCCACAGGGATTCTAACAGAAAACAGAAAACAAATAATTAAATGACAGAATTAAGCTCTTACATATCAATAATTATTTAAATATGAGTACTGGAAGCACACAAATTAAAAGACAGAGATCAGCAGAGTCAATGAGAAAATATGACTGAATTATATGCTATTTAAAAGAAACTCATTTCAAATGTTACAACATGTGTAGGTTAAAAATAAAAGGATGGGAAAAATACCCATGCAAATATTCACTTAAAAAAAAAGACAGGAGTGGTTTTACTTCATCACATAAATAGACTTCAGAGCAAAGAAAATTACTAGGGACAAAGAAGGGCATTACAAAATGATAAAATGATCTATCAAGAAGTTTTAATGACTTAAATGTATATGTAAAAGAGTCTCAATATACTGAACCCAAATCTGATAAACCTAAAGGGAGAAATATACCATTTCTTAACTATAGTTGAGGACTTAAAAATTCTCCTCTCAGCAACTGATAGAATTGCTACACAGAAAATCAGCAATGATATCGAAGATCTGAACAAAATAATCAGCCAACAGGATCTAATTTATATCGGTCTATCTATCTGTCTATCCATCATCTATATCACTCTAGCCAACAACAGTAGAATATACATTTTTCAAGTATCCATGTCCTAGATTATAAATCAGCTTCAACATATTTAAAATAATACAAAATATTTAAATTTAAATTATTAAATAAGTCATTAAATATATTAATATATTATTAAACTAATAATAAATAGATTAAATTGATATATTACTAAATAAAATAAATTAAATTAACATATTATTAAATATTTAATTTAAATTATTTAAAATAATAGAATATGCTTCTGAATATAATAGAATAACACAAGAATTCAATAGGAGAAAGGAAAAACTATTGATACTTGGAATAATAGCCAAAATTTGGAGAGGGCAGATGTCCTTCAACAGATGAATGGCTAAACAGTGGCACATCCATATCATGGAATAAATCCCACTCAGCAATGAAAAGAAACAGACTTTTGATACACATAACAATTTGGATGGCTCTCCCGTGAATTTTGCAGAGTGAAAGGCTATATATGATACGATTCCATCGATATAATATCTTTGAAATGACAAAATTTTTTAAATAGAGAACAGATTAGTGATTGTCAAGGGTCAGGATGGGGTGAAAGAGGGAGAGAGAAGTAGGTATTATCATCAAAAAACAACAAGAGAGATGAAGGTGGTTATGGAATTCTTCGGTGCCTTAACCATGGTAGTGGAACTTATAAATATAACAAAATTGTATGGAACTACACACACACACACACACACACACACACACACACACACACACAAATGAGTACAAGTAAAACAGGATACCTGAAAATGATCAGTGGATTGTTTTAATGTCAATATCCTAATTGTGATATGGTATTATACAAGTTGTTACCACTGTGGAAAACTAGTAAATGGTACATAGGATCACTCCACGTTATTTCTCAAAAGTGCATGTGAGTCTACAGTTATCTCAGAATAAAAAAGTTTAAGTAATACACACTGCACTTTAATGTGTTACTAATCCCTTGATATAAACATCCGGAATATTATCTACTTCTGGACATAGCTCAATTTAAACATAAAAATTTTTAAAGTATACTTTTAACTGGATTAAACATTAAAAACTTTTGTAATGTTTGTTTAATGTTGCCCATGTTTATGTTTTCCAATTTTTTTAAATTTGTTTATTTTTGAGAAAGAGAGTGAACACAAGTGGGGGAGGGACAGAGAGAGAGGGAGACAGAATCCAAAGCAGGCTCCCGGCTCTGAGCTGTCAACACAGAGCCCAATGTGGGGCTGGAAACCACAAACTGAGAGAGCATGACCTGAGCCAAAGTTGGACGCTTAACTGAGCCACACAGGCACCCCCGTGTTTGAATTTTAAGGAACTGATTTGAAGATGTCTACTCCATTTCAAAATTAAACTACTATCTGCTTATGACTTAGTCATAAGCACCTCATAACAAATTTTAACTGTATATAACTTTGGTATACTACAACGAACACATATATGTACATATGTTTGGTTAAGTATATTTAAAGTTAGCTATCTCTTCTTTTTCAAATTTATAAATAGGCAGAACGAGTTTGTCAGATTTGGGGTAATAACAAAGCAGTGGGGTATTGTTGCAAAATTGAAATTTTGTTTTAAAATTCTTTGCTAGTGGAATGGAGGTGTAAGAATTGGCAGCTTCAGCTCTTGTAGTATGTTATCACCACACTGTCAGAAAGAGTGCACGCGTGCCAGCTCTGACGAAACCGGGTGTGTTGTAAATCAAGCATGAGCCATGGGTTTCTCCTGCCAACAACGCATTTCAACTCTTACCTTATTACCGCATTTCTTGGACGCTACAGGATAATATCTTTTAAGCTTTTTACTGCTTGTGTGTGAAATCTCAAATAACCTAGCCAAATGTAGTGAAAATTCAGGCTGCATTGGTTTACTGAATACTGATCTTTGAAAGTTTGAATGTACAAATCCTTATCTATCAATAAGGTCAATGAGATCTCACCCGTCACCTTGACAGAGCATTTTTTCATTGTGTAGATTGTTTTTTTAAGAGGTTCAGTAAAACATGCCACGTCACATAAAAATCACTTTCTCTCAAATACCTTCTGTAAATATTGAGTTCGCTGTGAGCTATTTTGCATGGTATGCATAAGTATTATATAGAAACAAGACATGTCTCAATTTTGGAAATTATGTTTTCTTCAAAGAAATTAAACAGAAAACGGACTTAATGATATTAGAAAAAAATGCTAAGGTATATTTACAAGACAAGTTTGTTATAAGAGCCTCGCATAAATGAAAAAAAAACACATTAAAAATTTCTGTAGGGAGGAGCAAGGTCAACCATCTTATAATAAGTAGATAGTGCATGACAAGAGGAACATATGTCAAAAACTTACTTTATTTACCTTTCATTAGAATGCTGTCCTATGGGAAGTTTAAATACTCCAGGAGAGGGATAGGATCTTTTTCATGTTAACTAATCCAGACAAAAGTGAATAGAGATTTGCTTTCTTCAGCATTTATTGATATTAATTGCTTTATTGAACTAGCTGTGGGAACAGGGATTTCCCAATGCCAGCATAAAGGATCATTATTTATAAGCTAACTGATCCCACAAATTCTACACTTAGCTCAACATTTCCGTTGGAAATACTGAAAGAATCTTTTAAAAAATGTTGTTATATTTCAGCCTTCATACTGTATGCTAAATTACATAAGCTAAATGATAAAACATTTTCCAGGAAAGGGGAATTTTAAAGTCTCACATACTAGGCTTCAAATCAAGTTCTGAAGCTATTATTATTACGTTTTTCTTCCATTTATTTTTAATTCTTCCCCTTTGGCTTTGTCTTACAGGTGTCCCTAGTTACAGCATCAGTAAAAACAAAACACATGTGTAGGCTATAAATCTGTATTTGTGCTAATTCATAGGAGAAAAATATCTTCAGTTCTTCCTTCCAATTTCCTTTCCTTTTACCACTTAGAAGCTCTCTAAAGGGCTCTGAGCTTATGATTACAGAAACCAAATTCTGTCCCACGTGATAGGTTAACACAAAAGTTTCTGCGTGTCATTTCTCACTGCAACTATAGATGTCAAGGTGGAAATCCCCAGGTTAATTTAGAACATAAAAGAATTTTGAAACGGAATCGATATTTGGTAAAAGGGAGGAGATGCCAGTTTAGCCTTCTTGTAGAAACCACACAAAGTTCAGTCAATCAGACCAATATCAAATACTAGCACTAACTTTTCACATTGGGAAGTCCTAACCTTGAATGTCAAATAGTTAATAAGTTTCCCAGGCACCAAAAGGGAGGCTGTTATAATTTTGTGCAGATATTCATATTATAAATGTGCCAGAGGCAATGCTAAAGCCAAGGTAGAATTGGTTATTTGCTTGTAAAGTCTAATTTGAGTGTTTAATAGATCAGCTGTTTTAAATCACATCATGTTGAAATGTGATACGCAAATTGTCAGCTTGGAGTGTTTTTCTTCCTTCTTCACTTTTATTTTGATAAAATAATAATTGAGTCTCTAACATGGTTCTTTAGTCTTGAAATAACAATACCAACAGCTAGCAACAAGCATCAGGGCTGTTGTATGTTATAATTTGATAAATCACTGTTTCGTGTTTATATTTTATTTTCAAATCATTTCTTTCTCCAGTGATAGAGGGATACAGTCTTTTGTGAGGGAAAAGTATTTTTACTAATACAAGTATGTATCTGAATAGTCATCTAAAAATTGGAGACATGAATTTATATAGTGCTTGCAGGGTGTCTTAGATTTGATTATGAAGTTATTCCATGAGTGGGTCTTGCCAAGACTATCACAGAATCAATGGACTGGACTTATTAGGTCATCATCCCTTACTAACAGTATAGAGTTCTCAAAAGCTTTATTAGGTGCAATTGTAAGTGGCTCAGACAAGAGGTTTCAATCATTTCTTTTTAGAGATGATTCTACAGCTTCAGAAATTTCATTGGCAAGAAATGATTCCCAATGCTTAGATGGATGTGTCATTTTTCTCTTAGAACACTTGCAATCAATCCTGCCCCTTACCTCCCACCAACCACAAAGTCTTTGCCTGTATTGTTCTTCTTATTCTTTTTTATTTATTTATTTTTTATTTTTTTTGGTTTCCACACTATTTCACCCAGTAAATTTTGCCCACATGACCTAATACCCACGTAAGAAAAAAAAAAGTCAAAATTGGACCAGTTTGCATGAAGAGGGATTAGAATGAGTTGAAGTAAACCGTGGAAAGAGAATATTTAGCTTGGCTTAAACCACTGCTATAATCACTTAAACATGAACAATAACCCATTTGGAAAATATCAGAAACTGTTTTATATCACAGACATATCATTAGGCCCCCATAACATTCCAGAAACCTGCCCTTTTCAACCCCAGCCTACCCCCAGAGAGACTGTCTATTTCAATAATAGCATTCTCGAAAGAGATTTTGAACATTATTTTATTTTTTAACTCACAAAGATAAGACAGTAGGGTAAGGGTATTGTCTTGAGGTCCTTCTCTTTCGAGAATGGAAGCTTTGAGAAACTGTTGCAAGCCAATAGGGAGGCTCTCCACAGTGCTTAGGGAAAGCTCCTTGTGAGCCAAGAGTCCCACAGTGGGCCTTTTTTCAGCCTATAAACAATACAGCTATGAGTTTCAGTGGGTTAAGCATCAGGCTGGAAATTTGTAATAACATGAGTTCTGATTCCAGAGCTATAATTTACTGGCTTGTTGAGTGACAATGGGCACATAACTTCACTGACATGCCTTTTCTAAAGTTTAGTCTTGAAATTTGTATTAGTTACATATTTGATCATCATAAAATATATCATCCTAAGAAGAAAAGAAAAAAAATCTATAAAGAAAACTAATTTAAAACAAAAAGGCTAAGTAGATGTTCTGTAAACATAAAAAGTGTATGCTTTAAATTTTTTTTTTTTTTTCCAACATTTTTTTATTTATTTTTGGGACAGAGAGAGACAGAGCATGAACGGGGGAGGGGCAGAGAGAGAGGGAGACACAGAATCGGAAACAGGCTCCAGGCTCCGAGCCACCAGCCCAGAGCCTGACGCGGGGCTCGAACTCACGGACCGCGAGATCGTGACCTGGCTGAAGTCGGACGCCCAACCGACTGCGCCACCCAGGCGCCCCAAAAAGTGTATGCTTTAATTAAATGCAATAAGCCACTCGGCACCTTTAAAAAAAAAAAGAGCTGGCAGCCTCTTAAGCTATAAAATATTTAAATATATTGTTTAACTTAAATATTTAAAAGTGTGCCTTGCTGTAAAATTAATAAACAAATAACGATATCAGAATGTAGTTCAGAAAAGAAATCAAAAGAATTTGGAATATGATTAAATTGACATCAAGATTCAATAGTTTCTTGCATTCATTCTTACTAAATGATGCTAAAACATTAGTTAAATATTTCTACCTAATGAATATTTGCCTTTATTCAATGCTAAAATTATTTCCTTTTTGACTAAAATGTTAAATTAAAACCTTAAATAGAACCATTTTAGAAGACTATGCAATGTGATTATATAGAATTTTTCTAAATTTCTAAGTAATGGAGAAATTTACAAGTCAGAATCAATAAGTTTTATAACATCAAATGGAATTTTTACATTTCAAAGCAACCTATTAAAATTTGAAAGTAACCAGAAACTAAGGAAATATTTACAGTTCATCAAATAGACAAGTAGTGTTATTCTTAATTTATAAAAAACTTGTTGAATCCAATAAAAAAGACCAATATCCAGTACAATATTGAGCAAAATACATGAACAGGCAATTCACAAAGCAAGAAATAGGGTTACCGAATATATTATTAAAAAATTATTCTCATCAGTAATGCAGTAAATTTAAATCAAGTTTATTTTTTTAGCCAAAAAATATATTTTTCTGGGATAGGTGACTTATAAACTACTGGAAGGCATATACGTTTTTATAAACTTTATGGGAAAGTGGAAATAGTTGCAAATGTTTACTAAAAATTTAAAATTTGTTGGTGGCGCCTAAGTGGCTCAGTTGGTTAAGTGTCTGACTTAGGTTCAGGTCATGATCTCGCGATTTGTGGGTTCCAGCCCCATGTAGGGCTCTGTGCAGACAGCTCAGAGCCTGGAGCCTGCTTCGGATTCTGTGTTTCCCTCTTTCTTCCCCTCCTCCGCTCACACCCTGTCTTTCTTTGTCTCTCAAAAATAAGTGTTAATTTTTTTTTTACTTTAAAATTTGTTATGCATAAACTTTTGTATCTTTTTGCATTAATTCCACTTCTAGAAACTTAGCTTAAAAAATTTCAGGCACTCAAAGATTCAAGCACGAACATGTTTATTGCAGGATTATTTATAACAGTGAACCTTTGGAAAAACCAAATGCTCTTTTATAAACAGGATGATCGGTTGAATTCAAGCCCATGGATAGTGCTTCATAATAGAATAGTATGAGCTCAACTGAAAATATGCTAGAATGAAAAACAAATATTATGTAGAACAGTTACATTAGAAAATAGCCTGATAAGGGGCTCCTGGGTGGATCAGTCCATTAAGCATCCCACTTAGGCTCAGGTCATGACCTCATGGTTCCATGAGTTTGGGCCCTGTGACTGGCTTTGTGCTGACAGCTCAGAGCCTGGAGCCTGCTTCGGATTCTGTGTCTCCCTACCTCTCTGCCCCTCCCCTACTCACATTCTCTCTCTCTCTCTCTGTCTCTCAAAATTAAATAAACATTAAAAAAAAAGAAAATAGCCTGATGAAATTTTATTTACTCCATAATGTGCTTTGTACTTAAGCAGTTACATATATATATATATATATTAAAAAAAACTTGAAAAAATAAATCACAGTATCAGTAGTGATTTTCCCAAGAGGAGGATTATGGTATATTCTTTTTTTTTTTCCCAAAATGTCTATTATTAGAATCTAGTACTTTTATAACTGGAGAAGAAAAACATATTTTTTAGACATGGTTTTTAAGGAGTCCTTAAATTTATGGTCACATGATATCAAAATGAATAGAAATAAAACGTACACACACATAGAGTACACACTTAAGCGGATGTAATTAACAAAATATCTTTTCCTCACACAAGTGAAATTTTGGTTTGTTTTGTTTATTGTCAAATTCATGTTTTCCAGTTTAAACAAACATATCTTTGTTTAAAAAAAAAAAGAAGGAAAAATGTTAAATGGCCATGGTTTGCAATCGCTAATTCATGCTTGGATTCCTACATGGTTCTGGGGAAAAAATGCCTTCTAAAAACCCAGAATAATACAATAGATGGACACCTCCCCAACAGTGGGGTTGTTTAGTTAGGACCCCTTCTGCTTATTCTCTGAGTCTGTGATGACCTGGAATGCAACATTCTTTAAGATCACCACCTTTTTCTCTTAGGAGCGAAAGGAAAAAAAAAAAAGATGGAGAAGGAAAGAAAACGTAGTTCATTTCAAAGGGGTAAGTGATGAGAATTGAGTCAACAGGGACAGATATGGAGGAAGAGAAATTGTTTTGATCAACTTCGATTTATTATGTCTCCACACAAGGAACAGAGTATAAGCTAAACCATGTGTGAAAAGGCAACTGGGCCCCAAAGCAGCAGCAACTTCTTCACTTGAGAGGACTTAACTGGTCTTTGCAAACTGTTCAGTTTGGTTCCTGACCAAGAAAAAAGACTCTTTTTCTCCTCCTCCCACACGACGTGCTGCACAAACACCCAGTTCTATGACTTTATTGTTTCCTGCACAGTGACTTTTCATGCCTGCCTACCTTATTCACAATCTCGTGATTCCACCCCCAGGCCTCCTCCACTTCCTTTGCACATGCCAATTGCTGCGCTGTGGGTTCAGGGACAGATCTTGCCCAACCTGCCTGGAAAGGACACTCCTAGACTAGCCCTGGGCTGTTGGTTGTATGTCCTTACTGTAAGATTAAAGAACAGTGAAATGATATCGTTGTTTCAAGTCAGTGAGCTCCATAATCATTTAATGAGGTTTTTCAAAAACAACTTCCAAATAGGGCTTTGGATGCTTACAGAACTGCGCCAAGGCTGTCCTACGAGAAAAGTCAAATTTGACTTTGTGGCCATTTACCTTCATTTTCTGCCAAGTTTGTCCCCTCTCTGTAGTATTATATGGCACTCTATTATTACAGGGTCTCCTTATCCTCAGGTTAGATAATGCTGAGAACAGATTCACTGATGAAATTTCACAATCACTCTGGGTATTGGTATTTAGAGAAAGTATTCTTGACACCAACATGAATTTAAGATGGAAAATAATGACATTAAAATACTGGAATGATAAGCAGTGCTTCAGGACAAGCTCACTGCTAATAATTTTGCTCAACTAATCATCAAGTGTTTATTTAGGACCTAACGTATTGTTGCTCCTGCCATAGTTTCCAAGAGGACATTGTCACACTTGACTTTCCTGGCTTTTGAAAATTGAGATTCTCAGCCTAGCTCAAAATAGAGAACTCAGTGTAGGGCTGTAACACATCTTAATGCATGATGGATGACAGAATGAACTAAACATATGTATGTGTTTGTATATATGTATCTATATATGTGTGTAAATGAATACGTAAATAAGTGTATATGTGTGTATATATACATAAAATGAGCAGACACCTCATGGAGATATTTCTTATCCCACAATTATTTTGCTGAATGGTTATTCCATGGTATATATAAACAATGATATTAAAATAAAAACTGATGGTCTGAAAAATATTTCATCAATGATTTCATGTGTGCTTCTGCAAAAGTAAGCTGATCTCAAGTTCTCTTTCTTTTCCATTTCTAACATCTTTTTAAAAAGTAGGAAAAAGCTCAAATCATGAAAAGTGACTGGTACTGAATATGTTTCATGAACTTCACTGAAGTCAAATTCGAGTGACAACATTAAGGGAAATCATGCTTTATAATTTCAGGCGGACACTCTAGTGTGCCTGCTTTGGCCTTGGGCCATTGAATGCCTGTCAGAGGAAAGTGACTTGGGCAGGGCATAACCTCCAGATACGCATCATGATCCTCTTTGAATGCATTGGGTGAGGAATATGCTCAGGAAGGGATTCTTTCTGCATCTAATCTCCTACTTTGATAATAGAGAAAAAGTGCATCTGTTAATCACCGGATTTCTATCTAGGTCTGCTACTAACAAGCTGTGACAAACACCTCAATTCCTTTGGTTTAAATCTTTCTTTTAAATTATTTTTATATACTCCTGAATCTGACAGGGTCCCCAAATGAAACATATACCACATTCCAAATTTGATGTGTCCAGAGGGTTTCTTTATAGATAAACCATTTACAAAGGTTCAGTGTAGGGGAAGCAGGAGAGATTGTCCGGGCTGGTGGTGGCACCAGGTTTATGCTGATGGCAATTAAAGAAACCCAAGAGGAAGAGTCCCTAGTGTCAGCAACCAATCCTAATGACTGAATGTTTTGAATACCACGAATTGTCCACTTCAATAGACTATTTTTCTTTAGTAGAATAACTGATTAAATCACCCTGATGTCTCAGATCCATTTTAGAAAGTAACTCTCTACCATTGAATGTGGATGAATATAAAGTGGAAACAGAAGAGGATGTCGTTGCAAATATTCTGGTTAAAGTTAAGGCAACAGGTAACTATTTGCATTTCTTCTCTACCTGGAATGTCTCACATTGGGCCTTACAATATACAATATAATACTGTGTTTGTTCCCACTTATTGCATAAATCTCTTTTGATACCTCAGGCAAAATAACTTTGGATTAAGCTTTATTTTAAATCGAGTAAGTATGAATTAATAAACTATATAACTTTCATAATTAAAAAAATTGTGTTAATACTTACTTGGTAGAAATATGGGGGACCATTCTTATATCATGCTTGATATTGAAACTAGAATACAATTGTTGAATTCCCTTTGTTCAAGAGATTTAAAAGTGGGAATGGATACAGTACCATAACGGGTTAGTCTCACTTTTTAAAAAAGATGGGCATTTCTAATAGTAATAATTGACTAAATTGTTTTAAAGTGCTTACAATCTATTTTAAACACTTCCAGACTCATTTTAACAGGAAACCTTGTAGAACAACTGAAAGCTCACTGGTGCTCACAACCTTAATTTGCTTCTATGCTGCTGCCAATAACTACTTTTCCAAAATTTTGGTGCTTAATCTTATCTGGGATTTTTTGCTTTCGGCTTCAAAAGAGCTGCAACATCAGTTTTTATGTGCAAAGCTTTTCAGGACACTTTAGTCACTAAGTCCTGACAGAAGCATAATATGTAAGGACACTGCCATTGGCTGCCTAGACAGGGGAACCAAGGAACTAAATGATCTTTAAGATTCAGTCATCCCTAAAATTGCAGCACCCTCCTGATTTTTTTCTTGTGGTTGGCCATCTGTCCATCTTTTCCTGTTTTTTGTTTTGTTTTGTTTTTGTTTTAATCCTTTACTACAGTATAAACAGAATCCCCAAATAGAGTGAAGGTAGGAAAACGAGGACCCTCAGTGACTGAAGTTCATGCTCTAGATGAGATATTCTGTTGAGACTAGGCATGATATATAAAAAGATCACTTAACGCTTGCTTTTTCCATCCTCAGAAAAGAGTAAGTAGCTCCGTTAACTGGAAATCTTCTAAATCAGTGCTTCTCAAACTTCCACATGAATACAAATCCCCATGGGATCCCATGAACCAGCAGATTCTGATTTAGTAGGTCTGGGGGAGGGTAAGGCCTGAGATTCTGCATTTCTCACAAGCTCCCAGGTGATGCTGATGCTGCCAGCCCAAGGAACAGACTTCAAGAGTAACATGGTTCTAAACTATTCTCCTCCTATCTTTATATCTAAATTTAAAGAGATCTTGGCTTTCTAAATGTGAATCATGTCTCCGTACATTCTTCCAGTTCCTGATTTCTAAAAATAAAATTGGACCAAGAACTGGAAGGGGTATTTTAGATTCCCGAAAGTTAGATTAAATTAAGATCAGGAAAACTCTTCACAAATGCACTTCAGAAGGCCCTTAATCCCAGATCACTTTCTGAACCATCCCATTCCAAACTGAAGTCAGCTCCTTTAGGGAATGATGTCTAGCGTTTGCCTCTCTTCTCCCCCTTACTGACTGTACCTCTCTTCTACAATCTGCCGAAATACTGCATCCCCACATTTCTTGGTCTCTTCCCGGGCTTATGTAGATCCCACAGAGGTACCCTTTCACATATGTAGACACAATGGGTGAATTGTATGTTAAATAGGAAAGAATCTTTATCATTCACAGTTACAGGAAATCCCCGACTCAGGGCAATATGTATGTGATATCTGAATACACAATCAGACCCTTTGAATAGCATTACATTGTAGGAGCAACAAACACAGCAAAGACTCCACAAAAGCTGTCTTTTTCCAAGTATTCACAATGCAAATGAGCCATGATGAAGGAGAAAATCTGGTTAAAATCACCCACTAACTGGATACGCATATCCACCTTTTATCTTCTATTTCAATTTTCCAATTTAATGGCTGGCATCTGTTAGAAAAGAAAATGTAATGGCCAATGCTGTGGAATTAAATCCGTACCCCCCAAATTTATTAGAGGCTTTCCCCTCCACCCTCAAAAATCTGATACACTGATTAAAATGCTTAGCTTTGTTTTTAAACAGAGTCTGGGAATACAACTTAGGGAAGATTATCTCTGAAGTCTCTGTATTGCTCTAGGAAATTCTGAAGATATGAAAATGATCTCTATTTTGGGATTATTTACTAATGAAATCAGCATTGTCGTGCTTGTAGAAAATACTACCACCACCTACTGGCATATATTGTACATAATATTGAAAAAGCTTCTAAATCATTTGAACAGTACCAAATAAGAGTATGGACAGAGAAAATAATTATTGCCATTTTGCTCCAACTTTAATTTCAAATTTAGTCAAATAATTCTGTTATCCTTTGGATAATATAACATTTCCTTTTATTGTCTGAATATGTAAACTAAAAGAAAGAAAGGGGCAAACATAAAATATTTAACCAAAGAACTAAGGTATATCTATATTGTTGAAATGACAAATGCCTTTGTCTTTCACCTGTTGCTAAGTTCATTTTTCTTTTTATTGGAAATTTATTTCATTAAACTCAGAATAAAGGGGGAGGTTTGTGGCAATGTGGCAATTCAAAAGCCATTCGTACACATAGCCATGAGAAATTCTTTACAATCAATACAAAAATATTGAAGCAGAATATAAAGATATATACAAATCCCCTTACAATTTCAGCTGTGATTTTGATAAAGAAAAACAGCTAAAAGATTACATGTACACTAAGCTTTTTGAAATTTTCATTCCATAGTTAACTCTCATTATCTTTTAGATTAGCATTAAATTATTTGCTCTTTTTACAGTCTCCCTTGGGAAAGAATTAAATCCTTGTGTTATTTTTTCAGTGGTTATTTTGAACTTTATCCTCAGACAATCTAGTCTTCGGTACTACAAATTCCCTACAACTAAAGAAACTACTTCTTGCATAGAATCTATTTTCTTGTTCAATGGTTTAATATTTTGCATCAATGAGCTAGACTCACAAGAAGGATATGGAATTAAAAGCATGGGTCTTCTTCCCAAAACTTTACTGTGACACCCCTATTTGTTACAATTATGGAATGGACAACTTACCACTTTAATGATTATTTATAATGATATCTATATGTGTAGATGTATCCATATATACATATATATGTATATATGTATATATGGATAGATTTAGATGGATTAATGATGATATATTTATTTATTGTCAGTGTGTTAAAGAAACCTTTTTTTGGAGGCTAAACATAAATTTTAAAGAAAAGTGAAAAACTTTTCACATTTAATTGCAGTTACATATTGAAAGTAGATCTTATTTTTGTTATTTTTGCCATGGATATGAAAATGTTTGTAGAAAATATAGTAACTCATTTCCTATCATCTTATTTGAATTATAATCAGCTCCCTACCAGCTTAGTGATTGTTCAATGCCCTTTAGAAAAAATTTTATTGTTCCACAAAATACTGCTTCCAGCACATTGATAATTAAGGATTTATTGTGAAATATTGAATTACTGGCTTTGTTGGACTATTCCTTTGACAATTGAATTTTTGTTTACTTGCCTACTGTTTCACTTTTTAATATCTGACACTACTTTTTCTCCATTTATTTAATAAAGAGTCACTGATTCTCTACAATGTGCCCAGCAATTGTGTTAGAATACCTGATTCAGGGGTGCCTGGGTGGCTCCACCAGTAAGCGTCCGACTTTGGCTCAGGTCATGATCACATGGTTTGTGGGTTAGAACCCCACATTAGGCTCTGTGTTGACAGCTCAGAGCCAGCAGCCTGCTTCAGACTCTGTCTCCTTTTCTCTCTGCCTCTCCCCCACTCACTCTCTATCTCTTTCTGTCTCTCAAAGGTGAATAAATGTTAAAAAAAAATAGCTGATTCAGTGGTGGACATGTGAGACAGACAAGCCCTTTGACCTGTTGGAGACAGAGTGATGGAGGAATGCAATAAACAAGTAAAGCAATAAAGAAAATAAAAGGACACATAACTGTAAGTGAAGTGGAATGTAAGGGAGCAAGTAGGTAGGCTTCTTAGAATGTGGTCAGGAAAGGTCTCTTCAGAGCATGATCACTGAGCTAAAAGAAAGACAAGAGCCCAACCATGCAGAGTTCAGTTTTGTGGGATTGTTGAAGGTTACATGTTTGAGGTTACTATACTAGCTATTAAAGGGTATTAAAATATGCTTCTCTTCTATTGTATGCAAAAGACTCACGATGAAGCTATTATAATTCCAAAATCTATTTCAACAAGGGTTGAGCGAATATTTTCAACAAGATTTGAGTTAGAATTTTTACAAAAATTTGAATGACAGTGTTATGGCTGAATTGTATCCCCCTGCAATTCATATGTTGAAGCCCCAACTCCTACCCCCGTACTTTCAGAATGTGATGGTATTTGCAACTAGTAGATAAATAAGCCCTGGAGATCTAGTGCCACAGAATAGTGATTATAAGCAACAACATTTTAGTATAAACTTCAAAGTTGCTAACACACACACACACACACACACACACACGATAATTATGTGACAATGATAGAGGTATTAGCTAATACTATGGTGTAATCATGCCACAATACATAAGTGTCTCAAATCGACACAGTGTACACCTTAAATTTATACAATTATAAATTTATGTCAATTATATCTCAATAAAATTTAAAAAAAATTTAAATAACATGAATGTATTTGGAAAGAGGACCTTTATAGAGATAATCAAGGTAAAATGAGGTCATATGGATAGGCCCTAACCCAATATGACAGGTATGCCTATATGAAGAAGAGATTATGACACAGATACACAGAGGGAAGACCATGTGAAGACACTGAAGAAAGACAGCCATCTACAAGAAAAGGAGAGTAGCCTTAGAAAAAACATCAGCTCTGCCAACACCTTGATCTTGGACTTCTAGACTTCAGAACTGTGATGAAAATTTCTGTCTAATTCCTCACTCGGTGGTACTTTGTTAGGCAGCACTAGCAAACTAATTCTGATTGGATTTGCAAAACATGGAGGAATAAAAGGAATTAGTTAAAAGGAGTGTATGGTCTATGTAGCAAGGACAGTGTGCAGAAAGTCATAGAAGGAAAGAAAAGTGAATTATCAAAAAAATTATGTCCAGTTAGGTTGGGTGGAAGTGGTAAGTGAATGGAAGGGAGTAAGGAAGATAAATTTGGAAAATTTAAAGATATTTTTTTTTTCTTTGTTTGGCAATCAAGATCTTCTTTGTTATTATATGAAAGAAGATCTTGATTGCCAAGCAAAGAAAGAGGTTTTAACCCCTTTCTCTGAACATGAAGAAATCTATTATTTTCCCTAAAGTAAATCCTAGTTATAAAAACAGATAAAAGCACAGCTACTATGGGCGAGGTGGGTGCCACGAACCTTGCGCCTCTGCTTCTCTCGTCATCATCACAGCCTATCTGAGGAACCTTGGAGATCAGTACAATATTTTGAACACCATTGCAATAAAGAGTTGAACTTTATTATTTTTTTTAGTTGAATTTTATTAGTATGCAATTTGAGCCATGAAGGGAGTTTGCGGTGGGTTGTAACGCTGTATGCAATTTCTTGCTCCCATCCTATCCTATAAAGGGTTAATATACTCTCATCTGCAACAGGTGCTGTGCTGCACCCTGTCAATGGGGGAGGTTCACAGCCCTACCACAGCAATGTTGGGTTTGGTGTTGCAATAGGGTTTGGCCAATGTAATGTGAGCAGAACTACCATGTACCCCCCTAAGCAGAAGCTTTAAGAGACATCTTAAACTACTGTTAAGAAAGTTTAGAACACTTCTGCCTGTTCTCTTGCTCTTTTTTCTCTGCCATAAGAATATTATGTCACACATAGTGGCTATTCCCTTAGCAAGCGTCTGACATAAGAAGATAACTGGAACACCAGACAACCATCATGTTGAAGTGAGCAAGAAATACACATCTTTTAAAAGCCACTGGAATTTGGGGACAGTTTATGATTGCATCAGAATTGATTAATACAGTGTTTATTAGAGAAATCAAGCAAATGAAACAAATCAAAGCAAGGATATATTTTTGCTTAAAACTGTATTTAGCAAAAGGTTCTAGATTCTACCACAGTGAGAAAAATATGGACTTGATAAACTTGTGCATATATATATTTATATACATGTAACTGCATTAGAATTGTCTATCATTCCCTGTTCTCTTCATTCCTTTTCAAGTAACTCCCCTAGACCCACAAAGTCTGTTGAATGGGGTCGACTCAACCAAATACCACTGTTTGGATAAAGATGGGTGATTCTAGATCTGTCACTTTCAGGGGGTGGCCTCAGGCTGGGCAGGAACTTGTGATGTTTGACCTAGCTCAATTAAACTTCTTATATTGGAAAGTTTATTTTATTTTATTTTATTTTATTTTATTTTATTTTATTTTTATTTTATTATTTTATTTTTAAGTTTATTTTACTTCTTTTGAGGCAAACAGAGAGAGTGCAAGGGGGAGGGGCAGAGAGCGAGGGAGAGAGGGAATCCCAAGCAGAGCCCAACATGGGGCTTGATCTCACCAAATGTGAGATCATGACCTGAGTGGAAATCAAGAGTCAGACGCTTAACTGACTGAGCCACCCAGGTGCCCCGGTTTTTGTGAGTTTTTTTTAAGTTTGTTTTTCATTTTGAAAATATTGACTAAAAGACTGACAGAAAATTTTTATTATGATAAGCTAAAAACTCATACAGATGCTAGGCTAAGGCAAAACATTGTGAAGCCTTATGCATGGTAACATGGTACTGGAGAGTTAGTGGGCACTAGTTAAGAGACAAGAAAGGGAAAACCTGAAGGAAGCTGTGACATTCCTGTCCCTGCCTTATGTCCTGCCCATATCGAGATCTGGTTTCCGTTTTCCTCAGTGCCCAGAATACCTCCTTGTAGACTCAAATGACTGCCCGCCCCCTTTTTATTTGAGCTAATTTGAGAAGAATTTCTTGCCTTGGATACAAAACAGAAAATGTTATTTTTTTTAGAACACCCAAGCAAAGGTAATGATGCCCCAGGGTAGAATGTTGATATGAAAAATGAAAAAAGAGAGGCGGCTTTGGAGACTAAGAATCCGTGTGTTGAACTGGTTGTGTACATGGGGTGATGAAAGGTAAAAGTTAAAGGTTTCTCTGCGGTTCCATATTTAGTGGCAATAGTATAGGAGAAGGGATGCAGAAGGAAATGTTCGTTTCGGGACATCCTGAATGTGAGAGACTAGGACATTTTGTTGGAGATGTCTACTAATCACTTGCAAAGGAAGGACATCTGTGCCAAAAAAGTGAATAAGCAGTTAGCACATATTTGCCACAGTATGTTTGGTACTACATGAAATACAAAAATAGAACCACAAAACTTACTTCTTTTAATGTTTCACTTTTTATAGGTTTGCTTGTTTTTTTCGCAAAAGCTGTCTTACTCCTTTGCCCGAACTAAGTCGTTATTATCGTGTTCTTATGAATTTCTGAGAAGGTGTAACTAATGATTGAAAAGCACATTGAACTATTTTAGGGAAAAAACCTTGGACTTTCTAAAGGTTTTTAATGATTCCTTATTCAACTCATAATCTCCAAAAAGTCATAGGGCAAAAGGAAAAATTTATAAACTAATTTTTATAACTTCACAGTGTTCAAAATTGGATTCATAGCAACCTCTGAAGATTCAGCAGGACCAGATGAATTTTTTTGGTAAAAGAAATTAGGCAAAGTTTTATAGAGAGAGCTGATGCCAGTAATAAAGTTAAGGTACAGGAGAGTCAGTGAAGCCTTATACCTTTCTTAGAAGTGGACCATAAATATGGCTCTGAGCTTTTTGGTAGCTATTACAATAAGGAAAATACAATTAGTGTTATTTGAATAAAACAGAACTATATCCCCCCGGCCAAGAGAAATGTCTCCCATAGCTACTAAATAGAGATGACTATGTGATACATAGCAGATAGCAAATATAGCTTCAAGTTTTATAATAACTTTTAAAGAATCTCTCAAAATGGGACACCTGAGTGCCTCAGTTGGTTAAGCATCTGTCTGTGGCTCAGGTCATGATCTCATGGTTCATGGGTTCAAGCCCCAAGTTAGGCTATGTGTTGACAGCTCAGAGCCTGGAGCCTGCTTCAAATTCTCTCTCTCTCTTTCTCTCTCTCTCTCTCTCTCTGTCTCTCCTTCTCTCTCTCTCTCTTTCTCTTTCTCTCTCTCCCTCTCCCCCACTCACTTGTGTGCTCTCTCTCTCTCTCAAAAATAAACAAAAATTTAAAAATTTAATAAAAATTTTAAAAAAAGATTCTTTCAAAATAAGTAAACATAGTATCAACAAATGTACATCTACCAGGAAACCAGTTGATTTAATGTTGCCAGCTACACAACTTTCCAAAGGACAAGCTTAACCCAAATCAAGTTGTAAAACATTGAAAGTATATTGCTATAATCTCCATAAATGCTTTCATATATTGTTGGTTTAAAATTTCTTTTGATAATCAGGGAATTTAAGATTTTTCTCCCTGACAGATTCAAGGCTGCTTCTTGCTATGTATTAATGAGTGCAGAGACATATGCTTTCAAAATGAGGCAGGTGGAGCTAGAGAATCTCATGCTCCTAGGCCATTCCCCTCTGTTGGATACAGGACAGATGTTTTATCTTACCAAATAATTTTGAAACGATGGGTAATAGGTGTCTCACATTTTTATTCTAAGAAGCATCCGTGAGAATTTTAGCCTGGAAAATGGTTCAAACATTGATGGCGGACAAGATCACAGAGTCTGAATGGAGTCCTTGAAGAATGTCTGACTTGGAACAATGCCACTTCCCATTGTATTCTCAACCTGATGTAAAATGGAAACCTAGAATATTGAAATGAGTGAAATGCTTTTTGGGTTTATTAACTGAATGTTGAGACATGTCAACTAAAAATAATGACTCAGGCTTTGGAATAGTTAATCTGTAGCCCCTTTTGCTGGCCATAATTAGATAGCAGGGTTGGTTGATGTGGCAATTTAAGAAATATATTCATTTGTTAAAATGGTCCTGAGCTAAAATCGTTTCAGACTTTCCCCCTTTATGCATTCTATACAGAGGCCTATCACAGCTTTGTCTTCATAATAATCATTAAATTCAGTTCAAATACGAGTCATGGGAATTGTTATTTGACATTTATTTATTTTGCAATTTATCTCAAACTGATTTTACTAGGGGGAAAAATGCACTAAGGAAGTCGATCTGCTGTCTCAGCACTTATTTGTTTACAGAAAATTTAAGTGTAGGTGACCCTGTTCTGGTCGGAAACTTTACGATTAGAGCTCTTTCTGCCTCAGTGAAGAGTACATGTACTTTTCGTTTTTCTTTTCAGAAATCACCAGAATTTTAAGGGAAACAAATAAAGGCAACAAGCATCTGTTAAAGGGCCAGATAGGGGACATACTTGGATTTTTGAAATATCCAATAATTTTAAAATAGAAACTGATTCCTATGAGATAACTTGACATTTGATATGCTAGCATGGCACATTTGTTCCAAATAAAATGAGCACAATTTGGAAAATTGTAGGTAGAGATTAAATATAGATAGGCTAATAGCAATCCTTACATTAATTACAAATATAAAATGCATTGATTTTGGAGTATATAGTCTAGTAAGAATGGTTTTGGGCATGCTTTTATCTTCCTTTAAAAAAAAATAGAATTCTAACATTGCATGTTAACTATACTTGAAAAAAAGCAGAACTGTACAGGTTTGTATACACACTTTTATACATATTCTCTTAGAAAAAGCTCAATATTTCCTCCCTATTTTGATGTCTTCTCCAAAATGGTCTTGTTCTCTGTGACTGCTTTGTACACAATCCCATTTCACTGTACTTCAATCTTTAGGAAACCAAAATTAGGGTATTGGAAAATACCTAAAGAAGGTTGCAATTAAGACAAAAATCTATCCATAACTATCACTTTCTTTTGCTCAATTCCCAGAGGATTCTTCAGAAAATAACATTTTGGAGGTAAATATAAACTTATTTATTATTTTGTTAATTAGTTTTATTGATTGATTGATTCTTTTTGCTGCAGTATGAAAGATCTTTGTATGAAAGATCTTTGTCTCAAGAGAACATAAGAGAATGTGGTCAGGAGAGTGCAGGTTTTTGTTTTTTTTTTGTTTTTTGTTTTTGTTTTTGTTTTGTTTTGATTTTTTACAGAGAAAGATGCAAGCTGGGGAGATGGGTAGGAGGGGAGGGAGAGAGAGAATCTTAAACAGGCTCCAAGCTCAAAGCAGAGCTCAATGCGGGCTTGATCCCACAATCCTGGGATTATGGCCTGAGCTGAAATCAAGAGTCAGAAACTAAACTGAGCCACCCAGGCACTCCTTGTTAGTTGATTTTATCTAGATTTAATAATATTAATTTTTCCATAATGATTTCTGCTGTATAGATTTTGGTCCACCTGAAAAAAAACAAAACAAAACAAAACCATAAAAGAAATAAAAAAATATTGATGACCTATGAAGTCATTATAGTGTGAGCACATACATTACAGAAATATGCATTTAAAAGTATTAAAGAATTAAGAGAAAGTTATTCAAAAAATTTAAATTTAATCAATGCACTTAACACATAGAAACAGATTACTGTAAAAATATCAAATTTTATCTCTCTAGCTTTCTCCTTTTTCAATAGTTCTGCTCATTTTTAAGATGGCATCAATACTTAATCGGTGTGAAGATACAAGATTAAAGCATAGGTCCCAAATTTAAGCAGATTGGCTAAATCTGGTTTAGAAAAATGTTTTATTTGACTTGCACCGGCTTACATTGATTTTTTAAAAAATGTTTTTATTTATTTCTGAGAAAGAGTATGAACAGGGTAGGAGCAGAGAGAGAAGACAGAGGATCTGAGGCCAGCTCTGTGCTGGGAGCGAAAAGCCAGATGTGGGGCTTGAACTCGTGAACGCTGAGATCTAGACCTGAGCCAAAGTCAGATGCTTAACTGACTGAGCCACCCAGGTTCCCCTGGCTTATATTGATTTTAAATTTGAACATGATGCCGACATTTAAAAATTAAGATATCTTATAAAAAATCCATAATTCATATATATATATATATATATATATATATATATATATATATATATATCTCGCTCGCTCGCTCCCAACCCGGGCAGGAGAGCCATCTGCTAGAGCTGCAAACTGACCACCCATTTTAGCTGGGCACTGCTCCCCAGGTTGCCAGAGTCCTATTTCTTTCATTTCCCACACATGCCTGCTCCCACAAGATGTTAGTTTCTGCCTCCTAGGATAGCCTACAGTCCAAATGATAGTTATTTCTCCCAGCAAAAGATGGAATCCTGGTATTTTATTTCCTTCCTGGCAACTTTCCTGCCCACTCCCAAATGATAATAATATAATATGGAAAGTAAAACAAGCAAAAGTGTAAAATAATCGACTGTGAGATAAAGTGGCCACAGTCCCTCCCACCCACTGCAGTGCACTTTCTTTATGCTTGATAGTTCACCTTGAAATGAAAGTCAGTGAAAAGACCAACTACCTCCATGTCTTTCGTAACCTAGGTTTACATGAGATCTTTAAAAGATACATGTTCCTAAAGGGCCACAGCATCTCAGTTTGTGCAAACCTGCAGGCTAAACTACAGATGGTGCCGTTTAGCAATGGCCAAATTGCCAGTTACAACCCTCTGAAAAATGCAGGGTTTATCATAGAAACTCTGACAGTCGCCGGAATATCATGTCTCTTTTGGGCATTGTTTTAACAAATGCATTTGAAAGAAAAATGTTCTCCGTTAACTACAGTTCCCAGAATACCTTGTAGAACATTCTGTCTCTATTGATCATAAACTGGCAGAGCCACTAGGCCTCCTCTGGCAGAACTCAGGGGAAAGTGAGCAAGTGCATTATACCATGTGACAAAGTTTAAATTATGAAAACACTAGTGTGCAGTTTCATTGGTATTTGCATTCCCTTAGCACAAGAGAGATCTGAAATCTATTTTTATCCGAAGGATCTTATTAAACTAAGATTGTACTATATGTAGTTGTTTCAAGCAGTAGTGCCTGATGGTACTTTTTCTAAACAATAGAGAATAAATCCAAACAAGCTAAAAAATGTTCATTGCAAAATCCTGTAGTTCAAGAAAAATTACATCTGCATGGACTGCATATTTTGGATGCAATTTATGGTGCAGTTTCTCTTCATTAACCACATCTCAGAGAATTTTCAAAGCATCAGCTTGCATATTATTAACATGTACTTAAAATAACAATATAGGAAGCTTCAGAATTAAAATAAAAGGTTAAGCATAAAATCTGAGGTGCTTTCAGTGTGTCTGTATACACGTGATTCCTTAGAAATTCAGCTTTTTAATTAAAGTGAACTAGACCTTACCTAGACCAGTTAGATTAATAAGCATCTCATTCTACTATAACTATTCTCCTTAATAAAAGTAGATGGAATCCATTTTGCAAGAAAAAATATAGTATTAACTACCACTGTTTCTTTTGTATAGCTAAACACATATAATTATCCTATAGCATTTTTCATGCAAAGGGACAGTGACAAAAAGGCAATTACAGCATTTGAACTGAATGGGGATTTTTCTTCAATTACTCTACATTATAGATATGTATTTTGTGAGGTGTTAGATTGTTTTTGTTTATTTTTGGCACTTATATACATTCTCAATTATTTTACAGCTTGAGATTCTTAGAGAAAAATCTGTATCATCAATTGTATTTATAAATGTATATAGCATTTTAAACCATTAAAACGCTAAATGTGAAACCAGTTAGGAAATGAAGTTCAGAAAACTCCAACATTACTATCCAAGTGTCCTGTCTTATCTTTCATACTCAGATCCTTGAGGGCACTTTTTGGAAGTTAGTAGAAGAGGATGGATTCTAATCTTCTACTTAAATGTGCAACTTTTGTGCAGAGTATATAATGGAAGGTCACAGTCCTTGCCATTCAGAACTGGGTTTGAATCCAGCTCATAATTCCTAAATTGTGTGATGTTGAGCAAGTCAATTAATATGTCCGAGCTTCTCATTTGTCCAAGTTTTCTCATTTGAAAAACAGAGATAACAATGTCTACTTGGCAGAACTGAGAGGGTCGAGAGGGGAAAAGGCAGAAGATGCGCAAAGCGCCTATTATAGTGCCCAGCACACAGTAGGCACTTTTAAAAGGTAGAAATTGTTATTATTATTTCCTCTCCAAATCTAAAGTAATAGCTAACAGCAGTCCAAGTCAGCTGAATTGGTATAAGATGCTGTTTTAAAATAAAAGTTAAGGGGGCGCCTGGAGGGCTCAGTCCATTAAGCATCCAACTCGTGATCTGGCCTTCAGGTCATGATCTCACTGTTGGTGCACTGCCAGCACAGAGCCTGCTTGGGATTCTCTCTCCCTGTCTTTCTCTGCCTCTCTCTCTCTCTCAATAAATAAATGAAGTTTATAAAAATAAAATAATAAAATAAAATAAGAATTAAGATTGAAATTTTCAATTTGAACAGTTACCACTATTATTTCCAAACTTCCTGGATTGCCACACCCCAGGTCTGGCTTATTAAGACTCCAACCGCATGGGAGGAGAACTAACCTTGTCCTGCATGGCCTGTGCCCTTTCAGATCTCCAGGCCCCCCTTGTTTAAATGCGCTTCTCAGTTTCTGGGGCATCTGAGCAGTTCAGTCAGTTAAGCATCAGACTTTTGCCCAGGCCATGATCCCATAGTTTGTGGGTTCAAGCCCCCCATCGGGCTCTATGCTTACAGCTCAGAACCTAGAGCCTGCTTCGGATTCTGCGTCTCCCTCTGTCTCTGCCCCTCCCTTGTGCTCCCTCTCTCTCTCTGTCTCAAAAATAAATAAACATTAAAAAAAAATGTGCTTCCCAGTTTCATCACTGCAGTGGATTCCTACTCACCCTTCAATGATGTCTTCTTTGATGCAACAAGATGGAAATAATCACTCAGAGCTTCTCTTGTTTGTTTCCCAAACACTAATACATTACTGGCCAGTTGCAAGAGGGAAACAGCCAAACTATTTGAAAATATACTATGAGAAAGAAGAGTTTTATTAACTAAATGGAAGTTAAGAAAACATTGTCAAAAGCCAGGTAGGTGGTTTAAAACCAACTTCTAGGAAGGAAGAGGCGCATTTGTGTTAAGCCACACAATTTTTTCTGTCAGGAAGCTCCCAGGCGGACTGCTGGTCCATCCTGCCGAGGCCCATGCCCCATGCCGTGTGGTGCCACCAAAGCCACAGCGTGGCCTGTGGTTGCGACTTTACTTCCTGTCTTCTGTGTGGAGTGGAGGCTGCGTTCAATCCTCCCCAACCCTGCACAGCCCCAGGTAGTTCCAGCACCGCAAGGATGCCATTCCAGCCATCTAGACGATGCTTAAAAATAACAAGACTGAAAGTAAAACGTCCGCGGAGATGTGACAACATCATTTGATATTCGCTATTCTTTTCTATTTATTGCTGATCTACAAACAAATATTTTGTTTCAATAGTTCCAAAATGTTAACTGATGTGGCTTGCTATTTTCTTGCTAACACCTATTCATCTAATGCCATTTGGCCTTGCCACTCCACTGACACGCAGGCTAAAAATACTGCAGAAAATCAGTCACCATGTGCTCACTGGAGATTTTGGTGACTGAATTTTATTTTGGTGGTGGGACATGAAGTTATAAATCGGGGTGTTTTTAAAGCAGCTTAGCCCTATGTAATGCTTCTAGAATTTCCAAGTGAAAAATAAACTCCACAGGAATTTGAAATGTAAGAGTCTGTAAGTCTTTGTGAATATTATGAATGTTGTGCCGCATTTGTGTATTTCTTATGCAAAAAAAAATGAATGATTTAAAAATAAATTGATACGGAAGAGTCTCGTAATAGTAGGTTTGAACTCAGATAAATGCAGAGACTTAATTCTTTAGTTGTTTCTGTCTGTGATTTATTCAGAAACCAAACCGGAGAGATCTCACTGATCTTCTCTTTCAAATAAGATAATCTGATATTTCTCAATGCACTTTTATATGATCAGTTCTCTGTAACAGGAACCCAAGCGTTCTTAACTCTTTTTGCCCTCCTACTTCCTAGAGCCCTCAGGCTTCAAAATGACATTGTTCCCCCTCAGTGGAATTATAAATAACCACACAACTCACTTTTTAGCCTTGTAATGTGTGCCATAATAAGGACGCAGAAACCAAAATTCCCCGCTTGTTTTATTTACTAGCAAGCGCTCCAATCTTTAAGGCCCATGACTACCCCCAACATTCTAGCTCTGAAGTTAAATCAGGCCACCCCCAGGGAAAAGCATAGCAACTTCATTTTAAAAGCATATTTGATTTTCTTTTCCTAATCTTCCAGCTTTTCTTTCTTTCCCTTTTTTCCCCCTCTTACACTGCTGTGTGCTTTAATTTTGCTTTCAGTCGGTAGTTTAAAAACTTTAGCTTCTAATAACTGGAAAAAATGGTTATTTAAAGATAACTGCAACTTGCTTAACATGCCAGGCTATCATATGCTCAGTGCTTTGAAGCTGCAAATTAATGACGAGCAGGAACAGTGACTATCTTTCAGAGGAAACTGACCTCTTTCTAATGGCACATCGCTAATGTCATCTGTCTACTGCATCTCATTATGTGAATTTCATGGAGTTTAAAAAAAAAGTATCTTAAGGCTGTGCACAAATAAAAAGGACCTTCTAGTATTAAGCACTTTGAAAATTTTTGATCTCTCAAAATACCTTCCTTAGATACTGCTTCCCCCTTTTGTGCATGGCACGCTGCTTATGTCATCTATTCTCTGTGACTAATTATGTTAATTTTGTGCCATAAAAGTAACTGAAGGCTGTTAAGGAATAAAAGCTTTTGAGTGGCCTTATTTCATAAACACCCCTTTTGAACAAGGCGCATTTAGTCATATTTGCAGTAACAGAAAGAGTCTTGTGCTAAAAATACAACAAAGGCTCTTGAATATGGCCATTTATTCCCACTTTATTAGGTAATTTATGAAAAAGTATGAAGGGAAGCCTTTTTGTTACTATAATTTGCATAAAGCTGGTGCCCCATTAATGAGATAACTTCCTGCCTTTTGTGTATCACCAGCTGGAAATAGAAATGGAGGAACTTTTCTGTAGCCCAATTACTTAACCTGCTGAGTTCAGAGCTGGAAAGTAAACAGGATTCCTATCTGCCAAAGAACTTTATTTTGGTTCCTCTAACCTGATTTTAACTAGACTTACTGTGGTGCTCACTTTGTAGTACACACAAGTATCGAAATATTAAGTTGCACACCTGAAACAAATATAATGTTATATACCGATTCTACCTCAATAAAAAAATTATTATACTATTTAGAAGAAGAATAAGCGTCAAATGCTAAAACTAACTAAAGGTCAGCAAGGCTATAGGATAGAATGCATATCTACTCCTGGAGAATATTACTTGTTTATTAATCATATTTTCCTCCTTGGAGCAAAATTGTGGGTGTACCTTGCTTTCACTGGGCCAAGTGAACAGCATTTGATCATGTTTTTGATATAGAGCTATACATAAGACAAAAAGAAAGAAAATATGTACTAATTTTAAAATTTTTGCGGGGGTGGAAGGGGACAATGGATTGCTTTGCAATCATTGCAATTATGAATTGTAGTCTTTCAGTGAAAGATGTTAACAGTATTTTATAATCATAATAATTGTCCGCTGCTACTAAAAAATACCTTGGTGATATATTAAATAACTACTTATTAAGGTCCAAAATATGCTGTGAAGAGTATGTAATTTTGCCACGAGGGCTGGAAATTCTAAACATACAGTAGAAGCATGGAAGACTAAAACAGGGTCAAAAGAAAAGGGGTGTTTTTGAAGTTATAACTTATACGTACATGTGTACGCACAAACATACACACACACACACAATATTGGGAAAAGCTTTGTTGAACTCCTAGAAACATAAGAGTCCGTGGCGAGGAAAATTCTGCTTATCAATATGTGACTATATGATTTAACCTAAGCTTTGAAAATTAGAGTTTAGTTAAATTAAACTGTTATATATTTTTTCTCTCCAGTCCCTAATGCTGGCTATATAAATGTGGCTCCAGATGGACACGTTGCTAAATGTCATTCTGTGGTATGTCAACATGGAAAATAAACCAAGAGTAAGGACATAGGGGGAAAATATCACCACCTTTGCTTACATTTAACAAATAAACTAGAAAAGTGAATGGTTAGCCCCACGGGATCATCGTCTTTTAAAATAAAGTGTTCAACACTTTTAAATTACAATAAGAAATTATCTTTTAATTAAACAGATATTCTGCTTTCTATACACCTCTTATACTATGTTGGGTAAATTGCATTTCCTGAAATAGCAGTAGTTACAACAGCCATGACAACTATCAAAAGCTATCATAGGCTTTGACAATTATCACCATGGAAATGTGGTTGTGCTTTAACTTGTAAGGCGAAGCATGATCATGTCATCATTCTACTTACATTCTATATACTTATTCTCTGGACAATATTCTCTACAGTTTCATCCAAAGTCTGACTCCCTGTGCACGAGACATTTCCTTCTCTTTAGGAACCTCCTTGTGTATTGCATCCTGAATAGGAATCTATTAGGCATTTTCACTCAGTCCATCAATTATACCAGGGCAGCATTTCCCAAACATGATAATACACAAGACAGTTTATGCATGGTATGCCTACCTTCTTAGGTACCAAAGAACACAATGGGGGAGAAGCTCACTAGGGAAGTAACTTTCTTATCTGTAGTGCACTGCTGGGGAATTCTTTGCAGTGGGTTTTATGGTCTAAATTGCTTGGTTAAAGAAAGTTATAAACAGGCAGGGAAAATAAGTGCTATTCATCCAATCAATGCAACTTATCTCTTTTTTTGTTTACTTTTACACAGACTTATAGTAAAGAGCATAGATAAAGACTATCAGGAACACTGAAATTCCAAACAGTAGTCTCCAAGAAGTTATCAAGGAATGAATTGGTCTGAACAGGCACTTTCTAATCCACCTTCTTTTTATTATCACCTGGGAGAGAAATTGATTCCATAAATTGTCATAGTTTCCTATTTTTTTATAACTGGAATGGTGACAAAATCTATAATTTAAATTTTCATGAGGGTTAGTCATTTGAACCATGGGGACATAGAGGAAGAAAATAGTGTAATGAGTAATCCTTTAAGGGGGGGAAAAAGAAAGGACTAGAGCAACCTAATTAAACTCATGGGAGAAAGTAGCCAAAATGCCAAAGTAAAATACGCAATTGTAATATTTTTATTTTAATGTTTTTTGAACCTCAAGATTTTACATTCTAGCTACTCTACTAAAAATTCTGTACTATGACTCCACCCTCTATATCTGATTCAAACTTTTCCAACATAGACCTGAAAATTAGTTGACCTTCCAAAGTTTCCCATTTAAATGAAGAATTTAAGCAAGGACTATGTAGTGAAGTAATATACAGTATTGAGCTTCGGAATATTAATTGGGCAATAACTTGGGTGTATATGATACAGGTCCATTTAATTACTGTCTTACAGGGTAAAGACCTTATGAATATATCAAGATAGTTCTTTCTCCCCTAGGCACTTGCCTAAAATTTACATGCACTCTCTCCAGATAGCTCAAAAAAAAAAAAAAAAAAAAAAAAAAAAAGAATCAACAACCAGCATAAAGTTAATCCAGTGTTAAAGCTGTGTAAAAGTATCGAGAAAGCTAAGGGGGAAAGTTTGAATCACCAAATATTTTCTACATTCCTACCGGTAACTCCAAGGCCTTTTTTTCCCCCTCTGTTCTTTTTTCCCCCCTCCTTGTCTGTTACAAGTTATGATGTGTGGATGAAGGCTTTTTCCCATGCAGTAATGACTGTATACTGAGATTTCAAGGGGCTGTTCATGACAATCCCATTTTCTGTGTAATTTCATGGTTGTCTTCTTGAATGAAGATATTGGCTGCTCTGAAGCAGGGGGTCAGCCGCTCCTGCTCCCTTTCAGTATTGTTCCCGAGTATGTTTCCTTTCAGCTGATGAAAAGTAATTCATCATTTACACCCCTGAATTCTGCCAGCATTTTTTGAACAACTTTTCTTTCCCTGTGGTACCTTAGGCCCATGAAAGAGATAAATAGGTTCAATACAACACGAGGCCCCAGATCCTGGGAGCAGGTTAGGCCTCTGAGGCCCCGAGCTGCCCCTTTCTCATGATAGAGTTTGTCACCTTTCTACCTCTAGAAGTCAAATCCTGTCGACTCAGCCATCTTTCAGGCTCTCTGAAGTGGCTTTGGCACCCACTGGGGCATGTGAGCTTAAAATTGATTTTTTTTAAGATCTGTCAAGTTCCCTTAAGGGACGGAGTTGACAGCCAGCAGGCCTCAACTATCACAAAGCATTCAATGTGTAAAAGACACCTAAGGAACTTCCTTTGAGGGGCCAAAGGGCTTCAGACTTTGTGACACATTGAGAGGGTGCTGTTGCTAAGAAACTGGCTTTTGGCAATAGGCTTTTTCCTGCAACTTTCTTACTTTGGGAAGTACTTTAGGCTACCTCTCTTCTTATGGCAAAAGACAACATTGACTATTATAAAAGCGAGATAAAAAAAAAAGAGGCTAAATGGAATCATTATGTGATTCTTCAGATTCTAATAGCCTACCACTTACGCAATTTAGGAATTAGTTAACTGTAGTATTCACACCAGCTTTCAGAAAAAATAAAGCACTGGGCAATTGAAACTTAATCAAATAATATCTGGTATTTGTTTTTAAAGCAAAAGATATCAACCCTTAGGAATTTGGATATTATAGAAAATAACGCAAAAATAGATTGCTCTTTCTCCACTTAAACAGTGACTGGCTTAACACCTCAGTAATAGCGTGATGCCAGAGTTCACCTCCCATTACTTAAAAAATAGCACCAGAGCAGTTACATCCAGCCAGCTGTTCCTGACCTGCGTCTACCAGATCAAGAGACTGTTTAATTCAGCCTCTTATTTAGCCATTTCTCCCCATTTCATATGTTCTCTTAGAAGTCAAAAAGATAAGGGCTATCATTGTTTTAAAGGCTAAGGAAGTGTTCTCTTCTTTCCGATATTGATTTTGAACAGCTTCAACATGGCAAGTAATTTTTTTTTGTTCTAAATAAGAAAACAACTTAGCCTCTTAGCCACAGCTTAACCACTTTTTCTAGCCATGCCATTTGTACAGAGCAAGCACAGCATCCTTTGGAAGATTAGTGATTCCTCAAAAGAAGTCAGAAGACAGGTTTTCAAATTCAATTCCAACCTGTGTGGCTTGAAGGCCGTGAAACTTTCAACAACAATATAAATACTGCATGTGTCTCTCTCTCCAGAGGCTGGATTTTACCGACTGGTATGTGAAAGGCCAATTGTATAAGCAGGTGTAGGTCTGAGTTGAAAGGATTTGATGGCATTAATCTCCCTTTAAGAGGTCTTGTTTTCATGGGCTGTTGTCAAGCATAACTCGGTTGTTCTGTGACTATAACTGCAGTTATATGTCCCTTGTCATAGAAAACTGCCCCAGCTTTTGAAGGAATTTCTACATGACTTTTCAAAACACAGTTTCAGTGTTCTCTGTATAGGGAGAGAGATAGTAAAGTGAGAAGAGTTTAGGCTTTAGTGTCAGACATACCTTAGCTTTGAATTTCAGCTGTGTGAGCTGTGTTGCCTTAGTAAATTCATGAAACTTCTCTGAGGTACAGCTTCCTTGTCCATAAAATGAGGACAACCATATCTGGGGATTAAACGAGGCTGTACATGGAAAATATCTGGCATAGTCATTGGAATGGAAGCACAATAAATGGTAATCATTATTACTCTGATCGACCAAATGTGTCCCACGATTTCATGGTCTTTGGCACTGACACTCAATACACCATAAATATTAAGAATTATGGACTTTAAAATGCAATTTTCCCCCTGAGTCCAAACACTGGACACGCTAAACTCTAAACTAGAAAGACTATTACCTAGGGTCATGTCAAGATGTGGCTATGATGGTTTTGAACAGATAACCTTGCTGAGACATTTTCTGAACCAAGGTCAGTAACAAGAGTTCTTGTACAAAAAAGGAACAGGTAAGAATAGATGTTAATACCACCATACTTCTGTTATTTTATAGACTTAATTTGTTCTGCCATTACTGACTGGCTAGGTTCTGCAGCCTATACTGTGAATATACTGTTTTTATTGGGTGGGTACACGTGGTCCTTCTGCATGTTGGTCAGTTTAAGTCATTTGGTCAGCTCTCCCGGCTTCCTGGTTAAATTAGTGTAGATGGGGGAATCAGTATTTCTGAAAAGTTTTGCAGGTGATTCAAATTCCAGCCTAGGCTGAACATCACTGCTTTAGATATCAAAATTTAATAACTTATCATTTTCTCCCAAAATGTGTTACATGTCAGTAACCAAAACTAATTTTGCAGGAGAAATATCATTGTAAATAGGCAGTCACTGAGTGGCTGGAGACAAAACACTTGAAATTTAAAGAAAAAGAAGGGGAGTCTTCAGTGTGTTATAAAGAGGTGTGTGGGTGGCTTAGTGGGTTAAGTGTCTGACTCTTGATTTCAACTCAAGTCATGATCTCACTGTTCCTGAGTTCCTGAGTTCGGGCCCTGCATTGGGCTCTGTGCTGACAGTGTGGAGCTGCTTGGAATTCTCTCTCTCCCTCTCTCTGCCCTTCTCCCTCTCTCTCTCTCTCTCTCTCTCTCTCAAAATAAATAAATAAATAAATATTTTAAAAATACATTGTTATACTTCTGTGTCCTCCTGACAATTGGTAACACAGAACAATTTCACCCAACAAATTGTGTGATTATATAACCATTCGTGTGTTACAAGGATATTTCTATCTAGACACACTGAAGAGATAAAAATGGGACTTTGAACCTCCTTTTCCCAGTGTCCACTAAGGCTTTACATTATCCAGTTATTTTTCTAGGAACTGTCTCCCCCGCCAACAGTAAATCAGATGTATTTGTACTGTGTCTGCCTAGTATTCTTCAGTCTTCCCATTACAGCATGGGAGGGACTGAACAAAGGCACTGGACACCATGAAGTGACTTTCTCATTGGCTTGTAGGCCACAGGAAAAAGTATCATGTCTGGTGGGATCACCCTTGTTTTCCCAGTGCCTACTTCAGTGTTTGTTGAATGCAGACACTTTACCCATATTTGCTGAGCGTGTGAAAAATAAATGAGCTACTCCCACCAAGACTTTTCCAAAACCAACACCTCCCCCCAACTAAAGGCTTAATATGTCTAAAGTCTTTGCCCAGAAATCTAACTATTGTTCTACTACAGAACTGTTCCATACTCTTATGGAAGAGGCTGGCAGAATTACTATGGCCAACAAACTCATAATTCATTAGGAAAAAAAAAAGATGGATTTTTCTCTCCTGGAGAGAGAACACTTTGGAATTTATTTGATAAGGTAGAAATGAGGTGAAGCAGGCACATCCTGTTTCTGTACTGGGAATAAGTTCACCAGCAGGATGGGAAACAGCTTGTCTACTTTGGACATTCTTACAGCTATACTATCACTGATAAAGAAAAACTACAAAAGTTTCAGTGATACACTTTGATGCATCTATGTGTTCACAGGGTCATCATATTACAGTCATTATGGCAGTAGACACACTTCCCTCCCTGGTCTATTATAACTGGCCGTAATGTACCATAGAGGCTCAGGATGTTCTCTTCTTGACTGAGTCTGGAGAGTATCTATTTCACAGTGTATTCCCCTTAAAGGGAGAGTCTACAAATGGCAATAGACGAGGCACTTATCTGTACATAAGCATCCAAGACAGAATGGGAGTAAATGATGCACTTCATGGAGTTGCATTACTTCTTCAGTACAATTTGCTGCGCCGAGAGAGAGAGAGAGAGAGAGAGAGAAAGAGAGAGAGAGAGAAGGAAAAGTAATTTGGTAAATGGACTCTAGTGACTTGAAAGAGTTAATGTGCTTCTTCCTGCTAGAACAGTGAGCCATTTATATGTAGGCAATGCCTTCTCTTCTCCTGAGTTACATCAATGCTGCAGGAGACATTTTAAAATGGATCTTCACAGACTCCAGGGATGGCGGAAGAGGCTTTTTATCGTTGTCAGTAGTAACTAGAAAATGAGTTTGTAATTTTTTTTCTTATCTTTTTTTTTTTTTTTTCCCTCTGTGGTGTCACTCTGAGAAGATGGTTTGAAAGACTTCCTTTCTTACATTTGGAATCACTATTAGGGACAGCTTACCTTCTTGCTGTTCTTAGTCCAACCATACAACAACTTGAGGGGTTAGCAAGCATTTTCTGTAATAAAAACAAAGAACAACAGAAAGAGCTGATATGTTTTTCATGTTTTGATAGATTTCCAATTGTTCGCTTCTCTCTACTACACATTACCAATTCAATTCTCATTTTTTAATATCTGTTTCTGGATATTTTAAACATAATTTTGCTTAGGTTGTTCTTTTTAAAATTATATCAGCTTTCTCTTTAGTCATCATTTAAATGAATATTAAATGCATCACAACCTTTTTTAATTATAATTCTCTCTCACAAATTCATCATGCATTATAAGATTCTGATAAATATGCTTTTGTGGCTTTTGCATTCTTTTCAAAATATCTTTTCCCAGGGCAACCTCTCTTGGATTCCTTTATTTTCATAATATGTACATGTCTAAGTGTTTCAACAGTAAGGATTTTTCAAACATGAAGCATTCATTCACTTCTTTTTCAAATTCTAGGATACGATTTCACAAATCTTTTACTTTAGCTGAACACAAATGCAAGATGTACTTTTTTTATTCCACCCCCGAAACAAATTTCAACCCTGGAAAGGAAATTTTATCTAGAAGAAAAACATTTGATACTCGATTTTTTCCTCATGCCCTAGAGGTGTATTTCAACATTCACAAAATACCTGACTATCCTTATTTTCCCTAATGTCTATCCAAGCAGTATCTGCTGTGTCAGCTAAAACACTCACAGCCTATCTCTTCTCAGGCTATCATATCTGGGCAATATCGAAGCCTCCCCCTCCTTTTTTGGTTTCTGGTTTCAGTAAACCTTATCCTAGCATTTTAAATCTTCAGTCATTTTTCTGATGCAACCATATCACTAGTATTTCAATAATATCATGCTTATCCCTGATACTCATATTCATACTTATCATCGATAAAGCTTTGATGTAATAAATCCTTGATATTATATCGTACTTATCCATGCTAGGAGATATAATCAAAAATGAAAGCAGAAATTTAAGATACAGAGTAAAATATATTACTTGCCAATTTTCCACAGTAACTTTTCATCATTACTCCAAAATTACTTTTTAATGCAAAGAGTAGTTTCAATCACATTGAGGCCCACATGATTCAGATACTATCATAATCACAATTAGATTACATTACTGCAATCAGGAATGGAGATCATTAAGAGAAAGAATATAAATTGCTTTAGTTTTACAAGTACTGAGCTAGCAAAATTATAATTAATCTCCATTTATAATCTTTTCTTTCATAGAACTGCAAAGCATGCTACTTTTTTTAGGCCATCAATACAAATTAGAACTAAGTAATAAAGCCCTAACTACTACTACAGTGCTGCTCACAATTGAAGAAACTTTCACATTATGTATAGAAGGCTTTTGATACAAGCAGTGCCCTTAGAGTAGATTGTTTCAATGCAATAAGCCCAACTATTACAAGGTGCTGTATAAAAAACAGAATGCTGCAGAAACTATCTCTACTTTCAGAATAATCAGAGTGTGCATTCATTCCATTTCCAAAATGAGATGGTGCTACTCATGTGAGATGAAATACTGAATTTGCAGTCACAGTGAATGCATCATGCTTTGCATCCCAAATTTTAAATATAGTCTTTAAAAGGATAGGAAATAATAATACAAAAAAATAAATTCAAAATATTGGGGCCCTCAAAATGCAATCAATTTTAATTATTTTAATTGTTTTGCAAATTTCAAATGGAGTAAGGGCCGCCTGGGTGGTTGGGTCCGTTGAGTCAGACTCTTGATTTCAGCTCAGGTCACGATCCCACGGTCGTGGGATCAAGCCCCACATTGGGCTCCATGCTGAGTGTGAGGGTGGAACCTGCTTAAGAGAGTCTCTGTCTCTCTCTGTCTCTCTCTGTCTCTCTGTCTCTCTCTCTCTGCCTTTCTCCCCTACTTGCTCTCTCTCTCTAAAATAAAACATTAAATAATAAAAAAATAAAATGGATTGAGTTGTATGATACCTTGGTATTCCAGGTCCCTCCATAGTCCTAAATATACCTTTCGGTTATTCATCCTCAAAATTCACCTCAAAATATACTAGAATATATATTATAGGTAATAATAAGAGTAGATTACCTAATATTTTGCAGCTTCACAAAAACTTTCCCACAATTCAGAAACCAAAACAATTATAAAAATCAGATGATGTTTTTGAACTCCTTTGGTGGCAGATTGAACCCACATGAGGCCAAGTTGACATGAACTTATTTGGCATCAAGATCTTTGTGGATAGTCTTGTAAGATTGCTCCAGATCCCAGTAAATAAGTTAATAATATATGGCTTACATACACTACATTACCTTTTCTAAACGGGAAAAAATAGTTTCTAAAAGGCATCTTGGGAGGGTTTTAGATAAGGATTTATGGCCTTGGTTGCTGCATACGGGTCATGCACATAGCTGAGACAAAACTGCCACTAACAGTTGTCTCCTTTGCCTGTTGCCTCTCTACGTCTAAGTCTTCTCCATTGGGCACAGACTTGCTCTCAGCTTCTCTGAGACAGTGTTTCATCATCTTGCTGTGAGTGGGTAGCAGCTGGGCCATTATTCTGATTCACTCAGCCCTCAAGGTAGCTGATTGGAGTTTGGGTAGCTGGAGCCCTGTTTGGACACCACCAGTTTTAAATCGATACGTCCAGCTACCTAAGTTACCAGTGGTTTCAGTGGGCTGCACAGGTATTATTGATTTGAAAATGTGTCATGACTTGGAAGATGTGGGTATGCAGTTTCTTCACACCTTCTAATTTTCACAAACCAGGTATAGACTGTTGATAACGGTGCCTGACATAATGGACAATGATTGCTTGCTGAGTGTTGAATGTATAAAATGCTATTATTATTATTAAAATGTTTGCATGTTTAATAGATGCATAAAATATTAGTTTCAGGAAACAAGGTATAAGGTATCAGGCTATGGTAGGTTTATCGGAAATGCTGAGTCATTCCAATGTAGGCTAATGTATTTCTAAGGCTGATCCTAAAGACGGCTCATTTAAGTGCAGGAAAGAAAAATAGGTCTAATATTCTGTATTTGTAACAAATCCTCTATTAATGGTGGAAAAATATGGCAGCATAGATCTTAAAAGTCATATTCATAAAACACCTTGACAGCTGATAAACCTCTTAAATTCCAGGAATTTGTAACGATCCTTTCTAATAATAAGAATAGGGAAAAATAATGATAAGAGAAATATTTAGCCATATTATTTTAACTACAAAAACAGAATACAATATTTTATTTATAAATAATTGTTTTAGTTTAAATTGTTAAAAGAATGGCTCTTAGATGGCTCTTTACTGAATCTAATTTAATTAAACAACATGCACACTCCTGCCCATCTCATATTTTTACTGTATATGCAAAGTAGTAATAATTTTTAAAAAATAAAATAACTATACTTCTAGGCAATGAAATTAGTTTTTAGTGCTAACAAACTCATGCTTTGCAGCTATAATATTCTATGGCTGCATGCTAGAACTTTTTGGCAAAACAAAAAGCTTTCCAGAAATTTTCCTTGTCTGTAGGGACAGTATGCAAAGTTTGATTCAAAAAGAAAATCAAGATGGAAAAAGAAGTTATGATCTCACCTCATCGATTATTATTGGATTAATTATATGTATTTTCTCATATACCCTGTAAATAAGAAATAAAGGCATCAAATTATGTATTTGTAAAGAGTAAATCATCCTTCTTATCTGTAATTTTAAATAGTTATGAGTGTAATACATCAATAGTATATTTTCCCTTCCATCATTAATTAATTAATTTATCTATCTGAATCAGATGCCTGTTGGACACTGATATGAAAAAACATTGTGTTTGCCATTGAAGAGACACAAAATAACTTTTAAAATCCATTGCAAAATACTATAAAAGAACAAGAAAATGCTATTACAGTTAATAGGAGGGAGTTTGCTTCACAGTAGTCAATAGAAAATATTCTGTGTGTGTGTGTGTGTGTGTGTGTGTGTGTGTGTGTGTGTGTGTATATGCTCGTGTACGTATGTATGAGTATGTGTATGATGGTCTCTGAAGTCTAAATTTCTTAAACAAATATTTAAGCTTCTCTAATAGTTAGTCTCAATCTGCATTTATATTCATATAGCATGAGTTCTAACTAAATTAGTTTTCTTTCCAAGTGTGCTTGGAGAAAAGCACGGAGACTAACTGTGTTAGGCAATGAATAGTATTTGTCTTAGGGAATATTGGGGAAAATTCTTTTGTTAGCAATTCGAATGAATTGGATGGTGAATGACCAAGGGGAGGGAAGCAAAGGTTTAAGCATAGAGGCAAGAAAAATAAAGACCAAAGACCTGAAATTAGGAAAGAAAGGAAAGAATAAGGCATCAATGTTTTGAAGAAAGCACTCACACAATCCAGGGTATAAGAAAGAGGGGCACGTTGAAAAATGAACTGCAAAACCTCAAAATGCTGTATTGAATTTGTGAGCAGTTAGGAATATTGTTCCATTAAAGAATTAGTAAATGGTCACAGGAACTTTCCTTAAAATATAGGAGAATAAAGGTGTTTTCCTTTTTTTCTCCCTTATTTAAACTTTCCTGTTTTCCTTGATAAAGCATATAATAAAAACAAAAAATGTAATTAGAAAAATACTCTCAAACCAAATCAAAATTTTGTGATATTCCTGCTGGGTATAAGTAAATATGGAACAAAATGATAGTAAATGTTGGGGACTCTTCATGTCTCTGAAGATGTTATTAGAAAATTGAGCTCTCAAAATGGAAAAACTGCAAGGTCTATCCCAATGACTTTTTTTTAGAGTCAGGTGAACCAGGGATTTGACTAACTGCTCTCTGTAGACATTCGGGTTGACAGTTCAGGATTGCAGTAAAGAACTTGCTGAGGGAGAAATTATGATTTCTGAACCATACCTAGGAAGCATGAAGGTCAAGAGACATGGAAGATAGTGCAGAGGAATTCATTTGTGTGTGATAATTAGACCAAAATGAAAATAACCGGTGACTTAAATATTTCTATGCATCCAACCTGCATCTTGAGGACAAAAATTGCGCAGAAATACACTCCAAATACAAAGGAAGTAACAGCCTTCATGAGTGAGGAGTAAGAAAAACAAACCTACATTAAAATTAGACTCTCCACCAACCCAAACTCAGTTAGTCATTAATGTTGCTGGCACAGGACACAATTGTACTTCTCAACTCCTTACAGTAACTGGGAGCCATGTGACCTGTTCTGGTTGATGAGTTGTGAACATCAGTCATGAAAGATTATTTAATTGCCCCAAATTACTTGTAGGGATCACTTTTTTCTCTTCCATAGTACTGGGTAATATTCTAGATAGCTTTCCATCTATCTTGATCATAGAATGAGGAGGGTAACAATGTAAAAATGATCTGCAGCTAAGCTACAAGATCGAAAAATTAAGAACTTTGTTGTGTAATGTGGGTATTCCTTTTTACTGCTTCCTAATTTAGCCTCTCCTGCCTGGTACTCACTTCTTCCTCCAAATTCAAATATGAGTAATAATCATAGAAAAGGAAGTATAGTGATAAGAGAGGGAGAAAAAAGAAAAGGACCAAAAACAACAAAAGTAAATAAATGGCACATCTCATAAAAGGAAAAATCCAAGGAAACTGAAGTTATATAAGATGTGATTCCTAATTCCACACATACCTCAAAGAAGCAGAGATAATATGCTCTCTCTAAATCTTTTTAAGTGCAAACAATACATAAATTCAGACAGATATTACAAGCCAGCCCAAGGAGATAAAAATAAAAAAAAGAATATATAAAATATTTTGGGAATTAAAAACATCATACAAAAGTGTCAATTGAATCAAGAATATTTGAAAGCAGTGTTCAAATATTGAACACGTTGAAAAATGTGTTCAGGGGCGCCTGGGTGGCGCAGTCGGTTGAGCGTCCGACTTCAGCCAGGTCACGATCTCGCGGTCCGTGAGTTCGAGCCCCGCGTCAGGCTCTGGGCTGATGGCTCAGAGCCTGGAGCCTGTTTCCGATTCTGTGTCTCCCTCTCTCTCTGCCCCTCCCCCGTTCATGCTCTGTCTCTCTCTGTCCCAAAAAAAAAAAAAAAAAAAAAAAGTTGGAAAAAAAAAAAAAAAAAAGAAAAATGTGTTCAGCAAAGGGCCAGAAACTGTCTATATTTTAAAATATAGCCATTCTAGAAGATACAGAGCATTATCACATTATGGTATGAGTTTGTATTTTCCTGTTCAATAAATATATGGAGCATCACTTCAGAGGTTAGTTGAACTTGTATATATCTAGTTTTGAGAATTTTATATTAAAATACTTGCCCAGTGTTCCCTGGGCTCTGTTATTAGTGTTATTATTTACATATTATTACTCAATAAATCTTTTCTCATATATTTCATATACATATGTCTCATATGTTTCATATATATATCACATATATAATATTTATTACCAGTGTGTGGCTGACTTGCTCATTTTTTACTTTTAAATAGTGCTTTGAAGAATAGTGCTTTTAGGTGCATGATATAATGTATCCTTTCTTCCTTTTATGTGTTATCTTTTGTCCTATTCAAGAAATGGTGGCCTCCTGAGGCACCTGGGCGGCTCAGTTGGTTAAGCGTCCAACTTCTGCTCAAGTCATAATCTCACAGTTGGTGAGTTCAAGCCCCACGTTGGGCTCTGTGCTGACAGCTCAGAGCCTGGAGCCTGCTTCAGATTCTGTGTCTTTGCCCCTTCTCTCTCTCTTTGCCCCTTCCCTGCTCACATTCTGCCTCTCTCTGTCTCAAAAATACATAAACATAAAAAAGAAAAAAGAAATGGTGACCTCCTTGTAATGCTAATTGTCTTCTATGTTTTTTTTTTCCTAGAAGCTTTATTGTTTTAGATTTTATTTTAGACTTATGATGCATTTTCTTTTATTTTTCAATTTTTAAGACTTTGTTTTTTAAAGCAACTTTAGTTTCACAGAAAAATTCAGCAGAAAGTGCAGAGATTCCTTACATAAGCCCTGCCTCTACATATGCACAGCTTCCCCACTGTCAAAACCCAGTACCAGAGTGGTACAGCCAATGAACCAATCAATGAATCCATGATACATCTTTATCACCTAAAGCCCATAGTTTACATTAGAGTTTAATCTTAGTACACTGCATGGGTTTCAAAAAACCTATATGTACATATAATGACATACATCAGCCATTATACTACCATACAGAGTAATTTCGCTATCCTAAAAATCCTCTGCTTTATTCAACCCTCCCTACCTCCTAACCCCTGGCAAATACTGATCTTTTTACTTTATCAAGTTTCACCTTTTTCAGAACATCAAATGGTTGGAATCATCCAATATACAGCCTTTACAGATTGGCTTCTTTCACTTAGTAATATACATTTAAGTTTCCTCCATGTATTTTCATAGCTTAATAGATCATTTCTTTTCATTGTTGAATGATATTCCATTGTTTGGATATAGCATCATTTATTTATCTATTCACCTACTGCAGGATATCTTAGTTGCTTACAAATTTTGGCAACTATGAATAAAACTGCTAGAAATATTTGTGTGCGGGTTTTTTGTGTGATATTTACCCACTCATTTGGGTAAATACCAAGGAGTGCAAATTACTGGATTGTATGGTCATTTTCATTTTTTCCACAGTGTTACAGTGGTGTGATTTAAATACCGTGATTTTGCATATTGCAGGTTTATATTGCAATGAATTTTAATAAACTTATAGGTTTATGAACTTAACCATCACAATCAACTTTTAGAACATTTCCCCCACAGCAAAATTTTGTCATTCTAACCCCCAATTCCACGGTTTGACTGTATTGATTTGCTTTTTCTGGAAATTTTATACAAATGAAATTATGCAATATATTGTTTTTTACATTTGGCTTCTTTCATGATATGTTCTTTTTCAGGCCCATCTATATTATAGGATATCTAAGTCTCTCCCTCCTTTTCATTGCTCTTATTCCATGGTATGGATATGCCACATTTTGTTTATCCATTTACTAGTGGATAGACACTTTACCTTGGGACTATTATGAATAATGTTGCTATTAATATACACACACTTATAAACAAATGTTCTCAATTATCTTGAATCTATAATCCATTTTTACTTCTTTTTTGTGTATGGCGAGGTGTTGTAGTGTATTCTCCTCCATCTGGATATCAGTTGTTCCAGCACCATTTGTGTAAAGCCTCTTCTTTCCAAATTGAATTAATTTGGCCTCTTTGACACAATATTGTCACAACTGATGGTATATATTTGAGTCTATTTCTGGACTTCCTATTCTGCACCATCAATATATAGAATATTATGCCAATGACACAGTTTATTAATTACTGTCGTTTTATAATACATCTTGGTATTAGGTATATAATATCCCATTTTACTCTCCTTTTGTAAAATAGCTTTAGCCATTCTAGATTAATTGCATTTCCACAAATAATATAATTTAATCTTGTAAATTTCTACTGAAAAGAAAATGTTAGTGAGATTTTAATTGGAACTCAGTAGAAAGTACAGTTCACTTTGGGGAGAATTAACATCTTAAAATCATTGAATCTTCCAGTCCACAGGCATCATACATTTCTCAATTGGTTAATTTCTCCCAGTAGTGTTTTATAGTTTCAATGTATAAATCTTATACATATTTTGTTTAATCTATTCCTGACTATTTGGGGTTTGGGGTGATATTTTAATGGTATTTTTATTTCAATGTCCAATTGTTAACTTGTATATAGAAGTTTTATTGATTTTTGAATATTGACCTGAATTATTAGTTCTAACAGCTGTTTTGTAGATTCCTTAGAATTTTCTATGCAAACAATTATGTTCTATGTGAAAAAAGTTAGTTTTGCTTATTCGTTTTGTTTACTCTTTTCTGGTCTTGTGGGGATTTATTTCTTTGTCTTGCCTTACTGCAAAGGCTAGGAACTACAGTGAAATGTTTAACAGAAGTGCTAATCTGAGAGAAAAAGCATTCAGAATTTTTTCATTAAGTATGAAATAAACTCATTTTTGTAAAGCTTAATAAAAGGTTGAACTTCTCTATTCCTATTTTTCTGAGTGTTTATAATATAAATGATCATTAAATTTTATTAAATGCTTAGTCTGAATATATTGAGATGGTTATTCTTTCTGTTTTATTCTGCTAATGTGTTGAATTACCTTGATTGTTGTGATAAACTAACTTGTCATGTTAGAATAGGTGTAGATTTACCAAAATCTATAAAGATACATAGTACCGAGATTTCTCTTTTACCCCATATTCAGCATCCTTTATTATTAATATCTTACACTGGTATAAAGCATTTGTCACAGTTAAAGAGCCAATACTGATACATTGTTTTCTACTAAAGTCCTTATCTTATTCAAGTTTTTTTTCTTATTAGCTAATGTCCTTTTTTCTGTTCCAAGAGTCTATGCAGAATACCACATTATACATAATCCTCATATTCCCTTAAATTCTCTTGGCTGTGACAGTTTCTCAAACTTCCCTTATTTGATTAATTTTACAGTTTGAGGAGTACTAGCAAGGTATTTTGGAGAATGTTCCTCAATTGGGATTTATTTATGTTTTTCTCATGTAAGAAGGAGTTATGGACTTTTGGATGAAAGACCACAGAGGTAAAGTGCCATTTCATCACATGACATCAAATGTGTATACTATGGACATGACTTATCACTGTTGATGCAAGGCTTGACCACCTGACTGAAGTAACTGTTTCTCAGCAGTAAATTTACTGTTTTTTTCCTCCCTTTCCATATTTTACTTTTTGAAAGGATGTTGTAATACATGGCTTGCTCTGAAGGAGCAGAAAGTTATGTTCCATCCCCTTCAGGGTGAAGTCACTGTATAAATCACACGGACTCTTTTGTACAGCAGCTTTATTTTTTCCACAATTATTTAATTAATACCAGGATGTACTCATTGATATTTATTTCATATGATTTTTCATGAATGATTTGTAATTTTGCACATACAGATCCTATACATATTGCTAATGATTTCATTTTTATTTTTACATCGTAAATTATATATTTTTTTAATTTCAAATTCAAATGGCTCATTGGTGTAATACATGACAACATTGGTTAATGAATATTGATCTTGTGTCCTATGTCCTTGCTATACTCAGTTATTGTTTTAGGAGACTCTTATTATTATATTAGGGGAGATCCACTAGGGGACAGGTATGTCATGTGTGAATAAAGCTTGTTTTCTTTCTTCCTGCCAATGAGTATATATTTTATTCCTTTTTCATAGTTTATTATACTACTTAGGACTTCTAAAAGTGGTGAAACGGTCATCCATGCCTTCATTCTTATCTTCAGAAGAAGATGTTCAGCCTCTCACGACTAAGTAGAACTGAGCGATAGACTTTCTTTTATTGTTCCTTTTCATGTTGAGAATATTCTCTATTCCTCATTTGTTGAGAATTTTTACTGTGAATAGGTGTTGGATTTTGTTAAATACTTGCTCTGTATCAATTTATATGATTATAAGATTTTTCTTCTTTAACAATTGGTGTGGTGGATTAAAATGATTTTCAGTCATTGAACTCTTCTCATTGTTTTTTACATTTTGTACATTTTAATGTATTTTGCATACCTGAAAAATTCATTTGGTTGTTGTACAAATATTTTATACACTTTTGTATTTTATTTGCTAATATTTGGTTAAGGATTATTACATCAATGTATATAAGAGAAATCAGTCTGTAGTTTTCTTGTAATGTCTTTATCTGGTGTTTAAATAGGCTTATGCTCCTCATGAATGATTAAAGAAATGTATCCTCTGTGTATTTTCTGGAAGAGATTGGGGGTATGAACATTACTTTTTCCTTAAGTGGTTAGTAGAATTGTATATATATTCATATATATATGTATATATATACATATATATGAATTTGTATATACATATGTTGCTGAACTCTAATATTTTGTTCATGATTTTGTATCTATATTACTGAGGATATTAATCTATAATTTCCATTTGTTGTAATATATTTGTTTGGGTAATGCTGGCCTTATTAGGATAATTCCAAATTCATAAAACAGCTTCTGCATTATTTCTCTTTTTCTGTTTTCTAAAAGAGTTTGTGTAAGATAATTATTATATGTTTTTTAAATGTTTGATTGATTATATCAATGCAGCTATTTGAATCTGGAGTTTTCTGGTAATTACATATTCAGTTTCTTTATATGCTATAGGAATATTCATGATTTTTATTGCTTTATGTGTCTGTTTTTATACTTTGAGTCTTGAAAAATTTACCCATTCTTCAGTTATTAAAAATATTGACATAAATGTGTTTTATAATGTTCCTTAATGTCCTTCAAATATATAAGATCTGTAGTGATGTGCCCTTTTCTCTTTTGATATTGGAGATTTTAATCTATTCTCTCTAGTTTCCTTTTTTATTTTATTAACTAGAAGTTTATTAAATTTATTGATGCATTTTGAGAGCATTTTTTTTAATGTTTATTTATTTTTTGAAAGAGAGACAGAGACAGAGTGTAAGCGGGAGGGGCAGAGAGAGATAGAGATACAGGATCCAAAGCAGGCTCCAGGCTCTGAGCTTTCAGCACAGGGCCTGATGTGGGGCTCGAACTCATGAACCATGTGATCATGACCTGAGCCGAAGTCTGAAGCTTAATCCAGCCACCCAGGTGCCCCTGAAAGCACTTTTAATCATCCTTTGGGTTTATTTTTCTTTATTGTTGGTTCAATTTCTATCCCATTGATTATTTATTATTTTCTTCCTTTCACTTAATTGGAGCTTAATTTGCTCTTTTTTTTTTTTACTATATTTTTAAGTGGAAGCTTAGATAATTGGCTCTATAATTCATTTTTTCTCAATAAAATATTTGAAGTATTAACTTTCCTATAAGCACTGCTTAGCTGCAAAGCACAAATTTTGTTATATTCTATCTTAATTTTCATTCAGATCAACATATTTTCTCTCTTATCTGTGATTTCTTCATTGTTGCATATACTGTATGGAAATTTATTTTTAATTTCCAAATATTTTTGTATTTTCCATACATCTGTCTTTAATTGATTTCTCTTTTCTTTGTTTTGTAGTTAAGGACTATTGACTGCATTACTTAAATATTTATAAATTTAGGAAGACATTTTTATGATCACACAAATAGTCCATTTTAGGGAATATTTCAAGTGCACTAGAAAAGAATTGCTGTTCTGAAATTCTCTAAATGCCAATTAGATCAAGCTGCTTGCGAATATTGTTAATATCTGCTATATGTTTATCAATTTTCTCTTTACTTGCAGACTTCTAGATTAGCCTTATTCTGAGGATAGTTTGCCCACTCCTATGTATAATCCTTCCTTGGGTAGCTATTCAATAGACTATTATTATTCAACAAGATCTCTACTCTGTCTGGTAAGAGCTTAATGCTTCCTGGCAGTTTTGAGTTCAGAGAATTGTTTGGCTTAAAGCTCCCTGATAGTTGTATTTCCTCAAAAGTTTTTCCTTACACAGCCTTACAGAATTTCATCCTATGGATGCACAAACAGATTCATCTTCCACCAATGACTGGAGGGGACAACTATACAGATTTTTGGAGCTTTTCTTTACACAGCTTTCTCTGCACCAGCATTGAGCCCTGAAAATTATGTACACACAGTCTCTCCAAGGTCTGACTTCTGCCCTCTCATCTCAACCAGAATGATGGTCTCTATTAAGTTATTCCCAACAAGCACTGCAGTTTGAAATTGGCTCCATGCAGAAAGCCATTGCAATTAAAAGGCTTCTACTATTTGTTTTCCTTTCTCTCAAAGATCATAGTTCTGTGCTGCTTATAATTCAGTGTCTAAAACAGTTATTGTTAATATTTTGTTTAGCTTTATAATTGTTTGCAGATAGAGAGTAAGTCTTGCTCTTATTACTTTTATCTGGAAGCAGTTCTATAAATGTTCCTGTTGAATGAAATATATCCAACATCTATCTTCCATGCTAACCTGATGCCATTATAAACTTCATGCATTTAATTATCTTTTTCCACTTTGATGTCTCTACCTAATATATTTTTTTAAAGATCCAGTTGATTACTTAATTGTTAAATTATGTTAGAAAACAATTCTAAACTAATTAAGAAAAGTTTAAACAAGGGTACTAATATGGATGTTCTGTTGAATATGTTTCATAATTTTGTGAAGAGAAAAAATCATATGCTAAATAGGGTGGTGACAAGCAGAGATTTTTAATTTTTATTTAGCTGAGGGTTTAAATAAGTCTAAGGGGCACCTGGGTGGCTCACTCAGTTGAATGTTCAACAATTGATTTTGGCTCAGGTCATGATGCCAGGGTCATGGGATTGAGCCCCACATTGGGCTCCACACTGAGAATGGAGTTTAAGATTCTATCTCTCTCTTTCTGCCCTTCTCCCCTACTCATGCTCTCTTTCTCTGTCTCCCAATAAATAAATAAATAAATAAATAAATAAATAAATAAGAAGCTTGAGGCAACTTCTTATTCCATGGTTTGGCATTGATATTGAAAATGAATTAGGTCAAAAAGGCAGAGATTTTAGAACATGGTATTTGAGTCATTAAAACAACTAAGTAGTCATTCTGTGCACATAGAAAGAAAAGGAAGAGGAGTGATATGTAGTGGTATGCAATAAATTCAGTTATTCAGTCAAGAATTCTTAAGGTTTTTTTTTTCTTTTTCTTTTTTCTTTTTTCTTTTAGTATCAATTGTAGTATTAATTTAGGGGGAAACAAGAATTAATAGACTTAACTAAAAGACACTAATATTTTATTTATTGTTTTTAAATATTTTTGATGTTTATTCTTAAAAGAGAGAGAGAGAGAGGGCATGGGAGGGGCAGAGAGAGGGAGACACAGAATCTGGAGCTGGCTTCAGGCTCCAAGCTGTCAGCACAGAGCCTGATGTGGGGCTTGAACCACGAGATCATGACCTGAGCCAAAGTCGGGCACTTAACCAACTGAGCCACCCAGGCACCCCCAGAAAAGACACTGACATTTTAAAAGGAAAATAAGATTAGAGAAATTACCCAATAATTGCATTATTTTAAAGGTCTGAGTGACTTCTCTAAGAAATCCTCATTTTAAAGGGCACATGAAAAATGAGTCCCTGGGAAACCAGAGAGGGTTGAACACACATACCAAAACTGCTTTCATGTAATATAAGTAGATGAACAAGATTAAAATACCCAAGTATATCTCTAACTGGCCACAAAGAACTCTGTTTTCCCCAGCATAACCCCTTGACCTTCCCTTAAACATTCTCTAAGTATAAAGGGAGAGTATTCAGATTAAGGACATCATGCATAGTTCATTGATTTCATGATAGCTGACTTAGCTTTTCTGGCCATAGTGCTTTATTCTTTTAATTCTGATAAAACTTTGAGAATGCAAATAATAATGTATTATACATATTTAGTCTTTTCATGTTGATGGTTCAATAAAATGACAGATTTAGAAATGTCTAATGGCATCTAAGTAGCTGAGGGTTTAGATACTGAGTATGGTATAGATTTTAATTTGCTCATTTCCCTCAAATGTGTCTAAACCTATAATGACTCTTCAACTGTTTAAATTGTATTTTTGTCTTTATGTATATTCCATAGACTACACTATAATTATTCATTTATTATTAATATACAAAGATTGCACTGGTATATGTCTATATAAAGTCAAAAGTTCTGTCTTAACATTTGTTCCTTAGATAATTAACACTGTGACTGACAAGAAGTTGTTTTTTGTTTATTTTTTTTTTTTTAATTTTTTTTTTCAACGTTTTTTATTTATTTTTGGGACAGAGAGAGACAGAGCATGAACGGGGGAGGGGCAGAGAGAGAGGGAGACACAGAATCGGAAACAGGCTCCAGGCTCCGAGCCATCAGCCCAGAGCCTGACGCGGGGCTCGAACTCACGGACCGCGAGATCGTGACCTGGCTGAAGTCGGACGCTTAACCGACTGCGCCACCCAGGCGCCCCAAGAAGTTGTTTTTAAATAAGAATTTGTTGGATTAATGAATGAACCTATGAATGAATTAATAAATGAAGTCATAAACATATTTTTATTGACTGCTTTCAATATGCCAGACATTGAATCAAATTCAACTCAATAAATATATGTTGAGAATGTTTTCTGCTGCAGATGCTGTGCTAAGTGTTGTGGTAGGCAACATTCTGGTAACCAGAAGAGGTTAAATAATTTCAAGATTTATATTCAAATAAAGAAGCATCACTTCAACAAATCAAAATGTGTTCTTGCTAGACTAAAGAAATATAGAAAATTCATTCAAATGGAAAAAAATTAATGAAATCTTATCAAATTTCTAGAGCCAAAAATATCTTGTCAACAATAGAACTCTTCAAGGAAAAAGCAAGTTGGTTTGAAAATAAAATATGATTCCAAAAATGTACATTAAAAGTAAAATAAACAAAAGACTAGGGAAAATTGACAGCCAGTATAATAAAGATCTCATGTCATTGGTAACAGGTCAGATAATACAAATTGAGTGAAATCTACTAATGGCATGAATAGGAAATTAAAGCAAAAATACAACCAGTAAATAAACTAGTGGAAATTTTTAAACCTAAAATAAAATATGTAAATTAAAACAAAGGATGTTATTTTTAACACTAGCAAAACTTTGAAGGGAAAAAAAAGCTCTTAAAGGTCCAATGCTGTCAAAGATGTGAAAAAAACCTTCAACATTTGCAATGCTGTTGGTATTATAAATTATACTTTACAAAGAAATTTTGTTTTTTGAGCAAAAAAGATATACATCATGGGATTCTGTAACACCACTTATGGGAATTTTAGTGGAAAATGAATTATACCTTATAGTTTATTATAAATTTATTATTTATAATTATTTATAATTATAATAAATTAGAAAAGCTCATGTGATTGAGAAGATTAGAATAATCAAAGAAATTGTATTACATCCACATGAGGAACTATTTATTGGCTCATGTATCATAGTGTTAAGAACTTGCACTTCAGCATCAGATTCTCCTCATTTGAATCACAAATGAAACATAACTATCAGTCTGACTTTATATATTTTTTGAAAATTTCTGTGCCTCAGTTTATTCATTTGTGAAATTTGGATACATACAGTTGTGTATGTATTTGTGCATGTGTGGGTATGTGTGTAGACACACACATATAATTGTACATAGATTTGTCCATATGTTTGCGCAAATTCTAGGATTGCAAGGTGGAGTCTCTTTGAATTAACTCCCATAACATTTTGATCAATAAACACCTTTTATGCTTTTACTCCATGCCAGATGCTCAGGATTCAAAGATGAGTAAAAGACTGTCCTTTTCCTTAAGGGAAAGATTATTTGACAGCATACATTCAGTGAAGAGACATATTTCTGTCAACGGGATTTAGTGGAGGAGAAGGGAGGGGGTCAATTTTACCTGAAATATTGTTACTTTTCTATCAATGTGGAGGCTTTTTTGTTGTTGTTGTTAACCTATATAAAACTTAATTTTCAAATCTTGTTAAAACGAATATCTATCCTTAATTAGTTTAGGAGTTATGGTAGATTATCCACTGAAAGATTAATTACATGCTTTCCAATGAAGTATTATAAGCCATAAGTTGAAAGTTGGACCAGATGCATTTCAGCCCTGAAAACTCATTAACCATCTGACCATGTTGCACATATGGTAACAAAGTGAAGAATGTATCCAGTCAAACACGCATAAACACTTCTTCATCATCATAGGACAACTGCCTCTTAATGTATGCCAGTAATCTTTTCATTTCTCATACCTACAAATATCTAGTTTAGGAACAGAGAGCTAGCAAGAGACAGGTTTCAAATGGTGGATTTGTAAACCCACACTCTTTATGTAGAAGTCAATACTGCTGGTATCTACGCTGCTTTTGTTACAAAATTCAGCATTCATCTGTCTTCCTCTCAAACTTAAAATGAGTTTTGGATAAGAAATGTGAAACTCCATGTTGGGAGTGGACAATTCCTCTGTTGGGGAAATCACTTGCTCTGATTTCATTGGCCAAAAGATTTTAATACCTAAATGATCTAGCTATTGGTTTATCTGAGAAGATACCAAACTTCAGACATCTCAAATCTCCTTCACAATTCCTGCTCTCAACACAGTACAACCACTAACAGAGTAAAAATTCTTTGCTTCTCTTCCCTAGTCACAAGATGGCCACCAGCCTCACCAGCCTGAACCGTGTGATAAATGAGGTGGCTTCAAAGGGAACTTTCTGGCAGTTGTATGAGTAAAGCCAGAATATGTCTGTCCATAAATATACCAGTGTAAGTGGTTTACTTCTTATTCTTTTAATTGATTTTCTTTTTTGCCAAAATGTCTTAATTTGATAGGTATTTACACATGCATAACAAGCACTAGCATTATGCTGGATCTATATTTTTGATAAAATTTACTAATCAAAAAAAACGTTACAAAAAAACCATTCTGTTCATCTCTTTCTTTGAATGTGGGTAATCCTTTTGAATTCTTTAACAATAGCCAGCTTACAATTTTATATGTTGCAATATGTCTGTATTGGCAAAGGAAGATTCTATCTTATAATATGAATCTTGAAATGTATCTATGTCTTCATTAAATTTTTGGTTTTAATGAAAAGAACTGATGGTGAGGGAGCCTTTAGTTTGAGTAGAAAGTTTAGTATGTGTTCTCTGGTACACATGGGCCTACAACAATGGTCATGATCTGTCAAGCAGAAAACTTGTTATTTTTCTATGAATATAAAAACATAAATGACAATTTAACTTATTATTTCTCCTTTGAAATGTAATGAATAGAACTCATGATAATTACCAAATTTATAAATATATACACTAAGTTGCCTGTATGATTTAAAAAACAAACAAACCCTGGATTCTTTTCTTTTTATGGGTATTTTTAGAATAATTTTTATCTATTTGCTGATTGTGGGTATTTATTTTCATGCAAGACCTTTGAAGAATGTGTAAGCACTGTTATTAGAATAAAATGTTTGAGAGAAAAAGGACAATATGGTTTGCTATAAAATGCACAGGGAAAGCATAAACTTTTATTCATTAAATACGGTGTTACTTCTTTTTCCTTGTATTCAGTATCATCGTTTTCTGTCTTTATTAAGCTAGTAATAAAAGGTTGAAGTTTACCAAAGTGTCATAAACAGAAGGAAAACAGTGATAGGGTTTGGGTAAGGTATGTAGTATTGTTTAATTTAATTAGTTAATTATTTTAAGGACACTTTGAGCAGGTATTATCTTCATGTTACTGAAAATATACTTAAAGGTTCATATCACAAAGACTTGATCACATATATGAATGAAGCTCTTGTTTGTGTGGATAGCACAAAGTAAAGATTAAACGGAAAAAGAAGAACCAGTGTTAGAGCAGTAAATAAATAAAAGAAAGAAAGCAGGTCAGTCTGGCTCAAATTGTGCTGACATTGTATAGAAGGAACAAGAGCCCACCGTTTGATGTTTCTATATTAAATTTTGGTATAACAGTTCGAATACATCTACTGACTCCAGTGTTCATTTTTATCTCCTTAATAATATTATGTACCAACCATCAATTATAAAATAAATAAATAAATAAAAATGGAAGAAAGAAAAAGCAAGCATAGAAGGACATTAAACATAAAACCACAGTAAATTAAGCACCACAACACATTCCAGAATATTTCATTTATTTAAGCTGAGGGCTGCAAATCTGATCACAGGTATCCTTGTAGCCAATACAAGGGAAAACATAGTAAGTTATTTCACCAAAATTTCCCTTGTAGCCAATACAAGGGAAAACATAGTAAGTTATTTCACCAAAATTTTTTCTAAGGAAATCAAAATAATTTCTCAGGATAACATTCTAAAGAGACATAAGCTGTGGAAAGTTGGGATGAGAAAAAATAAATCCATGAATAAAATCTCAGAAAACACCACAGATTCTGTTTGCAATAATGGATATTCTTAACATTTTAACACAATAAGTTGTTACAGAGGAAAGAAAGCTGTTCAAAACTTAATACAGGATTATAAAATGTCTTCTAAATAATTTAACCCTGAATTTTGACTACTATTATTATCTGGTTTTAGCCCTTTAAAACCTTATAGATTTGGTAGCGTTAGCGTATTTTGTATGAAAAATGTTTTTTTTTAATTAACTAAGATATCTACAATGAATATTCATCTTATATTCTGAGACGTTGGCAGACTATCTGGTGTTTTATTTCTTAACGTAAATCTCTGGAAAAATTTCTGTGCTAATATGGAAATTATATATAAAATATATATACCACGGAAAAGTCATCATTTGCCTTTAATGTACTATATTATACAGAAGTAATTTTTAAAAATTTTTTACGTTTATTTATTTTTGAGAGAGAGAGAGACAGAGCACAAGTGGGGGAGGGGCAGAGAGAGAGGGAGACACAGAATCCAAAGCAGGCTCCAGGCTCTGAGCTGTCAGCACAGAGCCTGATGTGGGGCTTGAACTCACAAACCACAAGATCATGACCTGGGCCGAAGTCAGACGCTTAACTGACTGAACCACCCAGGCGCCCCAATGGAAGTAATATTTTTAAGAACTTTTTTTGAGGTCTTCATGCTGGAAGCTGCAGATTGGGGATCTTTTGATGTTGAAATGGAAAAGTGGGTATAAACCAGAAAGTAAATAGGGAGAACTGGTAAAAGCCATGGGGGCATCTATTATGTATCTGATAGTGTGCTGGGTAAGTTCCCTTTGTTTTTCTCATTTAACTCTTAAAGACAAATCTAAAAATTTGTTATTTTTATCCCAGTTCCTATACCAGGACATTAGCATCCAGGTGGACTGATTTTCTTATCAGATCTTATACAACATTGACCAGGTAGCAAAACCCAGGTCTTTGGCTCTAAAGCCTTTCTTTGTACCACATCACACTACTAAGTAAGTAAACATGTTTGTTTGTTTTTACTCTTTTCCATTTTCAATTTCAAGTCTAGACAACTTGTTTTGTTGACTGTAATGTTCCTGACATCTCACACTGAATCCTGCTCAGCTTCCCTTTCTGGGATCCCCTTCTGGCCATATACCCTATTCTTCAACACCTCTCCTTTCACATTTCAAAAAATCCTCACCTGTATTTCAGTAGGATCACAGTCTAACCTGAAATTTCTCAAAAATTGGGGTATGAAACTGACCAATCCGGATGTATATCTACCTATGTAGATACATCTATATCTATATCTATATCTATATCTATATCTATATCTATATCATCCATATCTATATCTATATCTATATCTATCTATATCTATCTGATATATATCAGATAGAAGGTTAACTCACCCAATATGCCTGCTCAACCTTAATTTAGAAAAATTATATAGATGCCAAGATCTCTCACTATGACTTCCTTATTTATTACATAAAAATTATTTAGTATCAAAAACGTATGTACATTGTAAAGATGTGGGGAAATTGGAACTTTTATGTACCACTGATAGGACTATAAAATGGTGCAATAGCTATAAAAAATGGGATGGCCTTTCCTCAAAAAATTAAAAGTAAAACTCCCATATGATGCAGCAATAACCGCTTCTGGGTATATATCAGAATGTAAATAAGGAGGATAGAATCTCAAAGAATTAAAAGCAGGGTCTTAAGGAAATATATACACACCCATGCTCATAGCAGCATCACAGCCAAAAGGTGGAAGTAACCCAAAGTCCACTGACAGGTGAAGGGATAAAGAAAATGCAGTATATACATACAGTGGCATATTATTCAGGCTTAACAAAGAAGGAAATTCTGTTACATGCACAACATGTAGTAACCTTGAAGGCGGTACACTAAGTGAAAGAAGTCAGTCAGTAAAAGACAAATCCTATATGATTTCCTTTATATGAGGTGTCTATACTAGTCAAATTCATAGGAAAAGAAAGTAGAATTTGGTAGAGGTTCAGTTTTACAAAAGGAAAAAAGTTCTGGAGCTCTGTTGCATAATACTGTGAATATGCTTAATGCTATTACTGTACTGTCCACTTAAAAATGATTAAGATGGTAAATTTTATGCTCTGGGTGTGTGTGTGTGTGTGTGTTTTTTTTACTACAATTAAAAAACATATATGCCTTGGGGCACCTGGGTTGCTCAGTAGGTTAAGCGTCCGACTTCAGCTCAGGTCATGATCTCACGATCCATGGGTTCAAGCCCTGCATCGGGTTTTGTGCTGACAGCTCAGAGCCTGGAGCCTGCTTTGGATTGTGTGTCTCTCTCTCTCTGATCCTCCCCCATTCATGCTCTGTCTCTCTTTGTCTCTCAAAAATGAATAAACATTAAAGAAATTTAAAAAAAAACATATGTGCCTTATAACGAGTGAAAGAGAAACTTGTAATATCGAAATTAGGGCATACTATATAACAACAAATAGACTGTATTTATTAACAGCTTTCTCAGAAATGGTGAGTACATTTCTTTGAGAGTCTTTATGGAACACTAACTTTTACTAACATTCTATTAACTTGCTTTGAGTAGATTTCCAGTGATTCTGGATAAGTTACTCTATAGACTAACCAGGGAAATATTTCAGCCTTGTTACCACCTGTTCATTGTAAACTGCCAGTTACATTTAGCAGTGTTTACCACTTTGATATTTGGTTCCATTTATAATGGTGAACATGTGCACTTGGGTGATATATGATTGTAAGACTCATTAAAGAAAAAAAAGTAGATAGGAGACTGATTTGATATAACTGGTATTATCTGAAATAAAAAGTTGTTCTCTTCATTAAAACCATTATCTCAATTTTAAATTCTATAAGAAATCCCATCATGCTTGATGTAGTTAAGAGATATAATTCAGCTTTCTTCTTTATTACACACTGAACTGTTACTAAAACCTTACTATTTTTTATTAGTTACTGCAAAAAAAGACCCTTTAGGAAAAATGATATTTAACAGGGGTGCTAATACACTTTAAATTATATAGTATTTTCAAAGTTTATTTTTTATTAAAATTTAACATTGATTTAATTTTATTGAATTGAAATATACTTATTGCTTAATATTACTTTATATATATATTTATTCAACTAGGTCTTTTATCCATGTTTTTGAACATCTTCATGTCTTTAAAATTCTGTTCAATTTTTTTGAACAAAATATGCTTTTATTTTTCTGTTTAACTGTTTTTCTGTTTTTATGCTTTTAAGAAATTATTCCTTTGTGAATTTTTGCTTTTAAGTAGTTTATTGTTATGGATGATTCATAAGGTACTTCTTGAAATATCTCACATTAATCATAGGCAATGTTTCTTCAGTTTTAACCTTCTTACCTAATCAGTTTAACCTCTTTTCAGGAATGAAACTCATTTTGGGATCTTCCTATATATATTGTTAATTGCTTTAGAAAATTTATGGTTACCTAAAATCACCAAGCTTATTCATTTTCCATTGCTTTCAAAATGGCATTGTCAGGATAATGACCCTTAGCCAAGCAGTTATTATTCTGTAAATTATTAATATTGGAAAATAGGCAAGTAATATTAAATTTGATTCTCCACGTGTGTTCTTTATACCTTAGGAAGTTCATTTTAGATACCTTTGACACTTACAATGTAGTATAACTTTTAAATAGATCACTCAAATTCCTTGATGAATTGTTGCATTTGTTTCCTCATATGGGGGTAACTACTTACATAAAGGAGAAATGTACCCCTTCTCGGCATACATCTTCTGTTTCAAGACAGTTGCATGATTTAAACATTTTCCAATATTATCATTACTTAGCCTTTTTACAAGCTGAGTTAAATTCTCTAGGTATGTATTTCCATCAATACGACTTTAGATTTATCACATTACTAAGTACTCTATTTAAAAAGTAAACTCATGATCATTTGATTTGAATTTTTGTATGTCTTTACTATCTCTTTGATTAAATAAAGAAATCTAAAATGTAATTTTCCACAAGAAAAGCAAAGACTAAGAAAATTTAGCGACAGATGCTTCAAGGACTTCTTCACTTGGTATATATGCTTGCTTTATTAACTCTGTGGTACTGGATAATACAACTTTTAAAAATCCTACACCCTCACTGGAACGCTTGGGTGGCTCAGTCAGTTGAGCATTTGACTCTTGATTTTGGCTCAGGTCATGATCTCACAGTTTGTGGGTTCGAGTCCCCGTGTTGGACTCCATGTTGATAGTGTTGCAGAACCTGCTTGGAATTCTTTCTCCCTCTTTCTCTGCTCCTTCCCTGCACATGCTGTCTGTCTCTCCCTTTCTCTCTCTCTCTCCCTCTCAAATAAATAAATAAATATCCTACAACCTCAAAATAGCAAAACATAAACAAAGCACCAAGAAGCCCAAATACATACAGTGGTCATTAAAGTTATTTCCCCAGTGATCCCCTGAATTAATGATTGCAGCGTTCACACAGCTAAGCTCTCATTTCTTTCTCTTACCTTCTGTTTCTCAATGACACTTTGCATCATTCCTGCATATTGTTTTTAATAACTTTTAGAAACTTTTCATCTCCTGTCTCCTAATCTGCTTCAATTACCCTGTATTTGTTATTCAATTTGTAGGCCCTGCTTCTTCAGAATGAAAAAAAAAAAAGTATAGAAATTCAGAATTGTTTCCAAGATTCTTAACTAGAAATTCCTGTCTGTTCACTGAAGTGGAAATCCTTACTGATTTAAGTCTATTTGAAGAAAATCACTAGGTTCAATTGCTTTAAATGCAAACTGGCTCCTATAAAATGTTATTAGTTTGAGAATTAGCTATGCAGGGGTGCCAGGGTGGCTCAGTTGGTTAAGCATCCGACTTCAGCTCAGGTCATGATCTTGCAATTCATGCTGTTCGAGCCCTGCATGGGACTCTGTGCTGACCACTCAGAGCCTGGAGCCTGATTCAGATTCTGTGTCTCCCTTTTCTGCCTCTCTCTCTCTCTCTCTCTCTCTCTCTCTCTCTATATATATATATATATATATATATATATATATATATAAAATAAATAAATATTTAAAAAAAGAATTGGCTGCACAGTTACATAGTTACACATTAGCCAAAATCATCTACTAATATGTGTGTGTGTGTGTGTGTGTGTGTGTGTGTAATTTGCCTTTTGGTTTCTATTTCCATATCTTTTCCCACATGAAGCCCTCATATGTGTAAACATATTTATTTTAAAGTGTTCCTTTATTTATCATTATGACACAATTAAAAAAAAAACACCTCTGTATTTGGAGTGCCTGGGTGACTCAGTTGGTTAAGCATCCAACCCTTGATTTCGACTCAAGTCTCGATCTCACAGTATAGTTCCTGGGATTGAATGCCCTGGGACTCTGCTCTGACAGCACAGAGCCTGCTTGGGATTCTCTCTTTGCTCTCTCTCTTTCCCTCCCCTTGCTTGTGCTCCCTCTTTCTCTCTCAAAATAAGTAAACATTAAAAAAAACCCTCTGTATTTAAATGCACGTAAGAGTGAGTGAGGGCAAGGGTTCTGTCTTGATTGTGGTTGTCAGGTGCTAAATAAATATTAGTGGATTAATTAATGGATCCTACAAAAAATAATCAATTAACTCAATCAATTCCCTAAACATATAAAGCCAAATTAACTAGACAATTCTGTTAAAATGGACTAATATGTAACTGCTGTGCAGTCTGTATAAATCAGTGATGGGCAATGGGCTGGCTACTGGCCACCTGCCTCTAAACTAGATGCAGAATCTGTCTGTGGTCTGATTTTAAATAGGACCTCCTCTTCATAAAAGAAGAGGAGGAGGAATTCAGTGAAAAACCAAGATATACAAACAGTTAAATAAAAGACTTTCCATTACAACCAACTTTGACCAGGAGAGGAGTCCTTTAAGAATGTGTTGACTCTGTGCAAATGAATTGCAGCAGCGTAAGAAGTCAGGGTGGGAGGCTGGGAATTGTCCAAATGAATTCCCCCATGGGAATTCGCTTCTACGAAGCAAAGACCCCTGGTCCCAGTCCAGTCTCTACACAACAGCATCTTTCTGGTTTAGAAAATAGAGGTGACACCACCGCCCTGACCTAATTACTCCCTGCTTCTCTGAACAGCAATAATCCCACAACCATATGAAAAGGGAGGTCCATGATGGAGGTCTACTTTGATCATTTTAGTACTCCCAGTATCAAACACAAGTTCTCTCACATGATAAGCACTCAGCAAATGGGCTATGGGTGGAAATGAACAAATTCCAGTGACACATCTGATCCTAATAGCTAAGTGACCCTCATAAAATCCCTTGATCTGAATACATTTCTCTACCTGCTAAACGGAAATGATGATGCCTGCTTATTAGTGTTTCTTGGATGCCAAAGGAGAAAGAAGGTGGATACACTCTATGAACTCTACAGGAGTACAGAACACACAAAGTCTGAAAAATAAGAATGCTCTGTCTCAAATATGCCTACCTATCAATTTTTAAATTTTTTCCTACATTTTAAATAGGTTTATTGAGGAATAATTAGTATATAATAAACTGCACATAAAGTTTGGTAACTTTTGACATATGTATACATTTATAAAAAATCACTACATTCAAGGTAAGAAGCATATCATCACTCCCAAATGTTTCCTCATGCCCCTTGGTAATCCCTTCCTCCTACCACGTCCCCTTCCCCCAGACTCTGATCCACCCTATATCACCGTAAGTTTCTATTTTCTAGGTTCTTATATATAACTTATAGTATAGAATCTTATAATATGTACTCCTTTGTTTGTTTTTTATTGTCATCATTCTGGCTTCTTTCACTCACTGTAATTATTTTGAGATTCAGCCACATTTTAGCGTGCATCAGCAATTCATTACTTTTTATTGCAAAATATATTCCATTGTATGCATATACCATAATTTGCAATATATTTAAATGTTTATGGCTATTTGGGGTATTTCCGTTTGGGAACTACTATAAACAAAGCAGCTACAAACAGCTGTGAAAAAGCCTTTTTGCAGACATGTGTTTATACCTGGAGTGGAATTCTAATGATATAGGAGGTGTTCGGTTACTTTTTAAGAAATTAGTACCGTTTTCAAAGTAGTTGCAAGGTTTTCTATTTCTACCAGTGATGTATAAGAGTTCTAGTTTCTCCAATTTTACACCATTTGTATGGTCAGTGCTTTTAACGTTAGCCATTCTTTTGGCTATGTAGTGCAATTGGTAGTTTCATTTTGTATATCCTAATGATTAATGCTATCGAGCATCTTTTGATGTCCTTATTTGGCAGCAATATACCTTTTTTTAGTGAAGTGTGTTCAAACTGCTTTTCCACTTTTTTTGGTTGCTTTTTTATTATTGAATTTTGATAGTTTTTGAAATATTCTGGAAACAAATCCTTCATCATATATGTCATTTGCAAACATCTCCTCCCAGACTGCGGTTTACTTTTTCATTCTCTCAACATATTTTTTAGAGAACACAAATTTTTAATCAAAACTTTTAATCAAAATCAAAGTAAATTTGTGGAGATTGATAATCTGATTCTAGTAGAACAAAAGTAGCATTAAAAGAAGAACAACAAAGTTGTAGGACTAACATTTCCTACTTTCAAGATTTCTTTTCAAGGCAGTATAGATTTGCCATAGTAGAAATATAGATTAACGAAGCAGAATAATAGAGTATCCACAAATTTATTCACACAGTTATGAGCAGTCGATTTTTGACAAATTGCAACACAATCCAGTGGAGAAACAATAGTGTTTTCAACAAACTGTGCTGGAAAAAGTGGGCTTAGTAGGCTTTTTAGATAATTGTTGATATTTTTCTTTGCCACTACAATAAATCTCAACAAATAGTTTCTTGAAGACTAGTTGCAATGTGGAATCTGATATCGTATGAGTATATTTTATGTATTCTGTTACATGAAAATCCATCAGTCTATTTGCATTTTGAAAAAAATTAGTTTTACCATTGCAGGCTTTGTCTTTTATAAAATATTCATTTGCTGAGTTATGCATATTTTTCAAATATTGATATTTTTCATTATACATATCTAATACTAAAACTAACATTTATAATTTTCATTACCAATCTCATCTTGAAGTACTGGTGAGCTGGCTATAAAGTTTATGTTAACAGTTGTAAATTTTCAGTCATTCTAATTTTTGCTTGAAAGTTCAAATTTTGTGATTGGCAGCAAACACTGTTGCTATTCTCCAGGTTGCAAGTCATTTGGTTTATTCATAAGCAAATGTCTTCCAAACACCAAATTTGAATTTCTGTATTTCCTTGCCAGTCATTCTTTCAAGTAAAAATAATGTTTTGAGAAAAAAAATGGCTAGTTTAGCTCACAACCCAAATAATTGCACACATGCCTGATGGTTGCCTTGAGATAACCATCGTGCTTTGGTGTGTAAGAGAATAGCTTTCTGTGGGCTTGCCATTTCCTCACACAGGATATTGACAATGTCTACTCAATGGCATTCTTAAAAGAAACTGGTTTTTGTTTGTTTGTTTGTTTGTGTGTGTGTTTTCCTTTGAGTATATGAGAAGAATACAATGGTTACTGATATCATTTGGTGTCTCTGTGATTCAGACCAAAATACCAGCACTACTTTTGCAAACAGTAAAATTCAATACAATGAAAATAATGAGTAAATAAATAAACAAATAAATAAGTAAGTAAATAAAGTCTTATAATTAGAAAAATAGGTTTGATTCTTTGGACCTCCCAGGAGCCTCTCATGGATGACCCAGGAGTTCACAGACCTCACTTGAAAACACTGTCCAGACTTTACTACATGCATATTTGGCACATTAAACTCAACTATCAATTAAAACTTTAAACACATCCCAGACAATGCAAGAATGTTAGAATACTCTAATGTCTTTTATGCTAATACTGGCATATATCTGAATATATATTTCTTTGCAAAATCCATAAGAAGTTGTTATCGTTTTGTGCCGAAAATAATTACATGGGTTTATCCACATATTTAACATTTCCATTGTTTTTATTTTTTGTTATATATTTGAATTTCTGTCAGGAATCATTTTTCTTTTGTCTTAAGTACTCCCTTTGGAAGGTCTCAGTGAGCTCCAAAAAATTAATCCTCTTTCATATGTTTCACCACATATTTATTTTGCCTTTATTTTTATTAGAGTATTTTAACTGGAGATAAAATTTTATACTGTCATTTATTATTTTTATTAATTATTATTATTATTTTATTATCATACTTAAAAAATGTCATTCTATATTCTTCTGGTTTCTATCATTTCCCAATCCCATCTGGATATTGACCTTTACTGTCCAATTACTTCCAAGTGCTGTTTTGTTTGTTTGTTCCTTGTTTTTTAGTTCTGTGTTTTATCCAGCTTTATTAGTTGTTCTTGGCAGAGCTTTTTTCTCATACAAGCTACTCCATCGTGGCTGGGAACAGAGTTCCTTTCTAATTCATTTTTTAATTATAAAGTAAAATAAATAATGGAAGAAGTGTTATATCTAATTCTAATTGCATTTAATTATTTTAAGTATTCAGATACCACAATATTTGTTTGACCTTGTCTATTAGAAGACTCGAGTGGAAAATATCAGCTACATTGAATCTGTTCACACATTATTTCCTGTGGTTCTAAGGCAGAAAGCTGAAATTTGTCTTTGTGTCAGACTCTTATACTTTGGAATGAATCATTTTGATAAACTCTTAGTCATGAATATATAAGCCAAGTACCTTTGTATTGTGTTGGCAGCAGGCCCAAATATATGTTGAGGAGGAAAAATGCCAAATCTTTGTAAGAAGTTGGTAAGGATTTCCATTATAGTGTGAGAGGTTATACCGGTGAAATAGGCAGCTCAGCAGGGGGATGATCCGTATAGTAAGAGGGGATCTCCAGCCTCCTATGGTAAAGTCTGAGGAAAGAGACCGAAGAAGTAAGGAGCTAAATGTAGATGTACCCATGAAGGAAAGGGACTAGCAAGACAGGGGAAAAAGAGAAATAGCCAACAAGAACCTCCCCAGTGGATGTGAAAAAACAATGACCTGAAGAGGAGAACGCTGCTAGACAATTTTCAATACATATTCCACTTCTTCATTTTAATTCCTTAATGATATTTTCCAGAGGAATTATAGTATTGACCTTCCAAAGTACCATTCAATGCAGACGTCTTAAGTGGCACAGAAAAGCGGAGATGAGGTCACCAGATGTTGCCTGAGAGGGACAGTTCATAGCCAGAGGTGAAAACATTATATAATATATATATTTGCAAAGGTATAGCATGCCATCAAAGATACACACACACACACACACACACACACACACACACACACACACATAACAGATGTCTGTCTTCTCCAGAGATTCCAGGAATTATGTAAGGAAGTTATTAGACTTGAGTTATTTTATTTTGCTACAAAAAGAAAAGATAGCCTCAAAAAGATAGAAAAAGTGGATACACTTAGGTTTCAATATCTATTGAAATAAGAACCAAAGTAGAGAATTATATAGAAAAAGTTTCATAGAAGGACGTTTTATACTTGAAGAAATCATAGAAAATCCATATGTATTTAAAGACAACTAAATACACAATGCTGAACAGTGAATATGCCTAAATTAAAGTTGATACTCATTTTTTTTCTATTTTTGACATCACTACCAATCATAGAAAAACAAAGTATCTTTGTTGGCATGCTATACCTTTGCAAAAAGTTGTTCATATTAATAAGTAGTCCAGCCTTTAACCCCAAGAGCTTCCTCGAATGAACAGGCCTCTGGTTACAACTTCTAATATACAAGTTAAGTAGATTTTTAGTTATGCTCTTTTCTGTGGAACCACAGAATAACAAATCTCTAAAATTTGAAAACTTCAAAGCATTGTTAGAAATTGATGTATAGTGTAAAACTCTACATACTACTAGAAGGAAAGGTAAGTTTTCTTCTCTGTCATTTGTTCTTAAAAAATATCTGCAAATGTTAAAGTAATTTTTGTGGTTTGGAGAAAAAGAGTGAAGCAAAATAATAGCATATTTTTTCACTTGCTCAAAATTCTCTACCACTTTCTTACTACTATATGCATATTATAGTAAGCCACTGAGGGAAATATTGTTTTTTTTAAAAAGCAGTCAATCAACCAGTTGTTTCAATCCTACATATATCTTTTTGTAATGATTTGGCTATACTTTTCCATAAATGAACTAAAGAAACAGTTTATTGCTTGGTGTAAAAATATCATTATTTTACTCATTTAAATACTCTAATTTTAAAATAGGAAATTCCTCATCTCTTTCTCTCAATGAACATATATTTAACATATGTCAGATATGCATTCATCTAAACTTACATACTTATGTTATGTACCTATATTCCATATTAATGCCAACAGATACAGATATAACAGATATCACTTTGATAGGTCCCAAATATCTATAGTTTTACTTTCAGTTCAGAGCACACATTCAGTTCAATACACTTATTAATCAGCCATTAGGAATGTGTTACTATGTTGAAGCAGCCATGGCCTTTGTTCCATGTCACTTGTGTTGGCTTAGGCTGACACATAGCTACAAGGCATGACGGATCAAAGTAATTAAAGTTCCAATCATTTACCTTTCTATGTTCAGTGTCAACTCAGCTAGCCTTCCCCCTGAATTCCTAGTGTTTTAATATTGCCAGATGTGTGTGTTGTTGGTGCATGTGCACACACACCTGCATGAATATGTGCTGGTAGATAATAAAGAGTGTCACTACTTTTGCTGTATTTATAGAATTTTTCAGCATCTTCATTTTGAACTTTGCTTATGTATTATTAAATCCCTTCATTATTATGATTTTTTAAAATAAAAAATCTTGACTTTCAATGAATTTACATTTCACCCAAAGCTGGGACTGGCTTTGCCTTAGTATGTAAGATGGGAATCACCAGTAGGTAGATGTTGTGTCCATATATGGAATGTGGGAGAAAGTTTGCATGGTCCTCTGAGCAATCCTTCTGCATTAAGGCAGATAGATATGAGTCCATCTATGAAAGTCAGTTACATATCCAACTCCTTAACAGATTTCTCAAATGAAGACTTAGTTTACAATTTAAGTTTATATCTCTAACAGCCAGCTTTTCTAATTCAAGAAGTCAATAAAAAATAATTGGTTTAGATTAAAAATCTAGTTTTCTAACAGAAGTTCACTGTAATGTCATAGTGTTCAATTGTGAATATTACCCAAGTTGATGGACTTCAGGCAATCTTTCACATTACTATTTAATAGTTTCTGTCTTTAGGTGATAGCAACTAAGACTTTAGCCAGATTTACATTTTAATGGCATAACCAACACCACATTAACATTTAGCATGGGAATCTATTCAATAATACCAATTTGTGATCTCCACCCCTGCCCCTTGTTTTCTACCTTGGCTTTATACAGTTTAATCTTGCCTAATACTTTTAGTTAACGATACTAAATATGGCAATAAAACTTTTTAAATATCTGTACTTACTTAGTTCGATGTTATTTGGAAAAGATCTCCATATTTTTTAAATCTCTTATTCATCATTTTTTTGTTTGCTTGTTTTGTGGCAGCTTAGATAGAAAGGAAGTGTATTTCTGAAATATCTACTAAAAAAAAAAAGGAATCCAAGCATTTTTCAATAGAAAGAAATTAGCCTATCTATTTAGATAACTATTATTTGGAAAGAATAGTTGGTAAGTGGAATTACTACTTTTATAAAGTATATCAGTTAAGGAATTATACCCTCAACGGATCCATATGGATAATAACGCAGCCATTGTTAGCACTTGATTAGTGGCACGCATTAATTGTTTTTTGTTGATTGATGGCTTTAGGATAATATATTTGTTCCAAGTTTCCTACATGAACATTCTTTTGATCCTGAAAGTTATCCTGTTAGGATCTCCCGGCCTCTGGCATTCAGTTGCTAAAAGCAGCATGTTCATTTAGCTGTGAATGCCACAGAACTTTAAAGCGGCATTTTGTCAACAGGACTCCAAGTCGCATGCAACAAATTAATAAGGCAAGATTCTCTTCATAGAGGTACTTTGTCTTTTTAAAGTCATTGAAAGATTACCAAATGCATTATTTTTGTTATTTATTATTACACAGAATTCTCTTCAGATTCCCTGGCTCTTTGGTTACACTGACCTTTCTGGTCCATGAAAGGCAGTTGTAAAAACTATATTTGCCAGACTTTTCATAAACTAGTTGAGTGTAGAGAGAAAAATGGATGATGGATAAATGTTATCTTGTGTGTGTATGTGTCTGTGCATGTCTTTCTGTCTACACACATATATTATCTTTCTATTTCAAATATAAAAACAATATTAAAATTATCATCTGATTTCATAGTTTTCCAGAAAAATCAAGATTTCATGAAAAATGTGAAATAAACTTAATTACAGAATAAGAAAAAACAGACTTTCCAAAATATTGACAATTGGCAAACTTACTCAACAATATATTTTAGAGTTCCTGTATTTAAAAATAAAAAGTCCAATGGTACAATGTTGGCATGGGTATGAATTTGATAGTACATGAGTCTGTATTTGACAGAATCACAATATCACGAAAAAAAGCCTTACTTTTTACAGCTACCTCTTTCATCAGTTTATATTTTTAAAAGGCCATAGTAAAAAGACACATTTAAATATTTACTAAATGTGAACAACATTGCAATTGAAACTATTCTGGGCCATAAAAAAATCTAAGAAAAAGTCACATATGTGACTCATAAGAGTGGCTCTTTTGCCTCTCTTTCTCTAGAACTTGTATCTTTTTCAGTTCTTTATTACACTGACTAGAACAGCCAACACTGTATTGAATAGTTCTGTGATAATGAGGATCTCATTTTGTACATCTAGATAAAACTCCTCTGAGATTTTACTAGTGAATATAATGAAGCTCTTGGTTTAAAATAAGTTGTCTTTATCGCCTAAAGAAGATTTCCATTCTTATTTATAAATTTTTATTAGGAATTGTTGTTGAATTTTATCAAAGGTCAGTTCTACATAAATTCAAATGTTTTATGATTTTAATCAACCTGTTATCAATTTATTAATAAATTTTCTTCTGTTAAATCATCTTCATATCCCTAGGTTTAACTTGGATTGAGTATAATGAGATTTTCCTAGCATGGGAATCCTTTTTCACCATCTTAAGTTTTAAGCATTTATTAATATTAAAGACTGATCTAGAGTTTTCTCTTGGATTTTTTAATTTAAGGATTAAGATTATACTAATTCCATATAATCCATAGGAGAGCTCCCCATCTTTTTATTCACTCCTGAAGATGAAAACACACTCCTCTTTCTATCTCCATTATCTCAATTTTAATCCCTGTAAAATAGAGAATGAAAGATAGAAATGTGTGATAATACAAAGTCAAATCTGACTATAATGAAGAAATTGAGGCTAATTTAATAAATTAAAACTTTCCCTTGTTGCACTTACATCAGCAACTAATACCCAGTACTGGTCGTCTTGATTGCTTTACGGTGTTGGTTGCTATGAAATAACAAGCCACATCAGTACATAACATGAGAAACTAATCTGAGAAATAGTCCAGATGACTTTCTTATTGACGCTCATTGTATCATGGGAATACACCGATTCTTCCAAATATCCATGTATATGTATTAGGGGCAAAATGACATTTATTTTTAAAATTCTGCACAAGAATTTGCATTTTCCATTTTAAAGATATAACATCCTCTACAGACTTATTATTCATTAGTCTGCTAACTTGCACCAATACATTATATCTGCTAAATTTTAATACTATTTTGGTGGTTAAACCTGCTTAAACACAACCAAAGGCAATGCTTCTCAACCTTTGTTTATTTCTCATAGACAACATTGAGTATCTGATGCAAGTTTTTCACCTTTCAATAGGAAAACAAACACAAACCTAAAATTGTACAATAAATGCCAACAGTTTTGTCAATCCATTATAACTCATTGAGGAGCCCCAAGTTAAGTACATGTGACCTAGGAACCATTAACTACTTAAATGGTCTTCAGATACTTTGGCTTTCAATAAGATTGAGTGAGATTAGAAATTAAAACTTCATCCCAAGTACACTTTTTATGCCATAGATAATTAATAGTTTAGCTTTTATATTAAGTTCATGAAAAACTTGTCAAAGAAAATGGCATACTTTCCACAATTAATACCTTTTTGATCGTAGAAGCACAATAAAAATTCTGGAATTGTAAAGATGAAAATAACTATTTCTTTTTTCTATGATGTGATTTTTATACTTCACCCAATCTCTGAAGTATGCACGTCTTTATACATGAATATATGCTTGAATGTATGTATTTCTTTATCATACTCCATGTGCCTTAACAACTAATTTCAAATCACATTAAACCAGGCTATCTGAAGTTGTATCACCTATATTTAGTTTGGCCTCTTTTTTAATCTAGAGAAATGTTGAGGTTCTACTGATCTGATAGATTTTATCTTGACTAACTTCTAAATTTAGATATCAAAATTTGTTATGTATATAATCTCTGCCCATATCTTCCATAAAATAACAAATCACATTACACTTCCAAATGCAGTTACCTCTCTATACATATATCTCATTTTCAATGCTCTGTTTTAAACTTCTGGGGGACAAAAGCGTGTGTGATGAGAAATATAATCCCTCTGAATTACTACCCTACACTTGTTCTCTTACACATACACACACACACACACACACACACACACACTCACTTAAAGCTTCTGTAAATTCTGACATTGCTATGATTCTATTTGCAATTTTTGGCAGGTGCATGTCAATAAAGGTAGTGGAGTTTGGAGAAGTCTTCAAGTATGCATACATACCTCAAATCTATACACATCTGAGTTTGGAAGTCTTCAAGCTTCACCAAACAATGGGATTGGGAAACTGGAGGTTTGAAACTATCTGATTTAGCTCTCTTGGGAAGGTAGGCCCCAGATGACTTGTGGGTTATGAGGCAATATGTTCAATCTTGACATAATTTTAAATGCAAGAAATTAGTTTTTGATGTGGACATTTTGGGGTTCTGTGATACCACTTGGTGTTTCCAACAGCATAAACACTTTGTAGATGCAGAATTTCACTAATTAAAACCATTTAAAGCAACAAAGTTAGAAATATAAATAATAAAAGGTAGTCATCAAGAAGTATCTGGATGACTTATTTTTTTTCAGTATGCTTACAAAAATCACTTGTACATTACAAAGAATTTTTTTCCATTATAAGTTGGTATATAAACTCAACCTTTCATTATATTTTGAATGCATTTGCAAAAAATAAATATAAATATGATGTTTAAGTTTCTCATACTTTAATGTTTCTTCTGTGTATTTCTAGGAGCCAAAATCTTTGTATGGACAATTAGTCATTTGCCCCTTTAAAATTATGGCCAATGGACAGACTCAATGTTTCACCTGTGCTATAATGTTGCCCAAAATTTGCAAGTTTCCAAAGAAAGGTCTCACTTTGGAAAATGGCCTTATATAAATGGACCTGTGAAAATCTGACATTGTTGTGTGTATGCACCAATAACATATTAATTGCCAGATTTTTTCTAATTTCATGTAGAGAAAATACAATATTTTATATAAAGACAGTATATATTTAAAATAGATCCCAACATGTTAGATACTCATATATACTTCTAACACATGTCACTCAGTAATCACCTAGTGAAAAAAGAATATTTCTGAAATTAATTTTCCATCTCAAGGATGTCAAGACTATAAAAGGGATGATGTTAATAAAATTATACTTAACGGCACTAAATATCAAGATGCAGGTAGCACTGTGAGCCATCTGGAACTCCCAGCGGATGGTATATACCCTCCGTCACACAGACACACAGACACACTTTCTCTCTATGGGAAGCAGAAGACATCTGTTTGGTTTTTTGAAATGCTGCCAAGTAGGCATTAGAGCAGGTAGCATCAGGTTAAACTGCGTAACCGAACCAAGCACTAATCCCATTTAGCATATACAGTTTTTAATGACCGTAATGTTTCATGTCAAAGGAGCTTTTAAATAGTGTTTTTCAAACATTAGAATTACATGCAACTGGACCATCTTTAAAAGAAAACATAGTGATAAGAGAAACTACATTGAAATATTCCAAAAGTTTTAACTAGTAATTACAACTTTCTTTAATGAGAGTCTCTGGATTTTATATTTTTTGTTCCTCTTATTTTTTCCTTGCTCTTAAATGTCTAGTCTTCCAAACTTTTTTTTTTTAATATCATACTGGAATAAACTTTGTGCCTATATCGTGTTTACCCACTTTCCTCCATTTATTTGTCCAGTTAGTACCACGAGATAAATTTAGAAATCTATAGCATGGTTTCTTCAAATCTAATGACTATAAATGGTATCATATAACTCATAAGTAATTATTGTCAAGGAAAACTGTGTAATTTAAAATGTTACAAAGAAATTTAATATACCAAAATACTTAGACTGCTCAAACGTGCAGGTACAGGCTTATTTGTAAAAAGTATATTCATGTAGAAGATTACACCAATATTACAAATAAAAGTGTTTCTGATAACTTTATGTGAAGCTTAAACAGTTCTCTTAATAACTTTTAAGAGACCTGCTCCTATGTTTTTATATCTGTAGTTGAATCACATAAGGTTAGAATACTTGTACTTTTATTTCTGTGTTTAACCATTATCATCTGGAAAAGCTATAAGATATTCTATCAATAGTTATTATGTTCTTGATTATATACTCCATTTTCACGTCAGTACAATTCAACATTTTAGAAACTCAGTACTAATCAGAGGTGGTCTGACGTAGTCTGACATATCTTCTTTCATATTTCTACACTTAAAGGTTTTCTATCAATGATTATTTTAAAAATTTAAATATATCAAATTAAATGAAATATACTATATATGAAAATAGATTTCCTACACAAGGAGATTTTCTTTCACAGTCATTAGTATTTTGGGAGGCACCTCTGGAATGGCAGCATGAGGAGCTCCACTGACTTCTCTAGGAACACAACCATAACCAGTGAGAATTATATAAAAACATAAAAACACATTTAAAATCCCTGGAAATTGTCCTAATATCCCACAGGAAATGAAGACACATTTATTGAAGATAAGCTCCTGGATATCTGTCAGAATGAGAGTCCGGGATGTAATCCACTGAGCTTCTCCCCTTCCGTCCTCATTGTCTTTACTTACTGAGATGAAAGCTTTCCTCCTGGTAGATGCAGCCAAGAGTACAGGGCACCCCTTGGTCCAGTCCCAGTGTAGGGCGAGGGCATCTCTCTAGGAGTGGCAGGTCAGACAACTGAAATCAAGGTGTCGGCCTGGACAGCACACTACATGCTTGCCTCTCCAAGTTTCTGGTGGCCCTTGGCAATCTGTGGCTTGTGGAGGCATAGCTGCAATCTCTGCCTCCATTTTCACATGGTCTACTCTGTCCTTAGGTGTCCTCTTCTCTTATAAAGTCATTAGATTTAAGAACCATGCTAAATCCGGAATGATTTCATTGCTAGGTACCTAACGATTCACAACTGCAAAGATTCTATTTCCAAATAGAGTCACATTCTGAAATTCCCGGTGGACAGAAATATTTGGAGAAATTGTTCAATCCACTACATGCATGAGATTTAAATAGTGGAAATTACATAGGTCAGAAACACTGGTTTGACTCCTCTTCCAGGATTTACTGACTGTGGGATTGGGGCAAAATACTTAAACCTCTGAACCTCTCAGTGGGGGTTAAAAATAGTGATAATGGTTTTTATCTCAGAAAGTAATATGAGGATTAAAAATTATGTGTATGAAATATTTTCATACTCTGACATGGATAAAGGAGATATTTGATAAGTGGGAATTTAAAAAAATCTCTTGTCCAAAGTGAAATTTTAATAATAAGATGTGAATCAAAGCTTTGAATTCGATTGTTCCTGACTCAAAAAACTCTCGTCCTTGTCCACCCACAGATTTTATTCTTCTGGCACATGTGGAATTACATTAAAATGTTAACTCTTGCTAGGGGACTGTTCAGATGAGATCTTTTAACATAAAGTATGTTTATATTAATATTAGTTATGGTTTGTGGTTATTCCATTTAGGATAAGTTGCTAATGGTCTCTGATGCAGCTTTTGCGTAAACAGGACAAATGCTTATCATATGTAACCCAATTGGAGGATATCCAGAACCACAAACCATGAATGATTCTAAAGAATCTCTTACAAGGAAAATATACTGATTTTTTTATATTTGTTATGTACTGATTTTTTATATGTGCTGTATATTGATCAGTAAAATGCTGATTAAAAATAATAATAAAAACAAAACATAATTTAAAAAAAACATGAAAATCTGTACTATCCTGTACTATTATTAAGTCAGAAAGTTTTAAAAATATGTTTTTTCAGAGGGCTACAGTTAAGGCAACTCAAGTAGATATTAAATAGTAGTATTTGAGAAAATCGAAATCAACTAATAATTGGGGACATTTGTAGCGATTTCACTGATCAACTTCTGAATATGCATGTTTTATAATTTAGTTATTCAAACCACTTCACGATTCCTTTTGCTCCTTTACTCTTACTTCATATTCTCATTTTTAAGGAATGTGTTTCTTGACTTCTAAGATTCAGGAAAGAGACTTTAATATTGTGCTTTTTCACACATTGAAATATAGCGTGGCTGTTAACATTAACTAAATCAACCTGTATCAACATGAATAAGATTCAGAAAATTAAGTGGGATGACAGAAACAAGTTGCAAAAAGAATTATATATACTTGGTAACAAAAATGGCAATGTTAATGGGGCACCTGGGTGGCTTAGTCGGTTAAGCCTCCGACTTCGGCTCAGGTCATGATCTCATGGTCTGTGAGTTCGAGCCCCGCGTCAACCTCTGTGCTGACAGCTCAGAGCCTGGAGCCTGTTTCAGATTCTGTGTCTCCCTCTCTCTCTGCCCCTCCCCTGTTCATGCTCTGTCTCTCTCTGTCTCAAAAATAAATAAACGTTAAAAAAAATGGCAATGTTAAATATTCCTTACATTTACAATGTGATGAAGGAGATTGGGCACACCAATGTCATAGTAATGATTACCTCTGAGGAAGTCAGGGAGAGAAAGGACTCAGGTTGTATGAAACTTGAGCTGTTAATATTTTATTTGACACAGAGAATGAGAGAAATTTGAAGGAAATATGGCAAAATATTAACTTATTTCTGCTATAAAATTTTCTGTATGTTTGATATATATGATCATTTTTATATGACATAGATTTAGCCATCAGATCGAGCTGGCAGAGTTCCTGTCTAATGAAAACAAAACAAGAAAAGCAAGACAAAAATAAAGCAAAATAAAATGTGTGATACTGAAACCCAAACCAAAAATATTTCCTCTTGTGTTAAAAGATTACAACACACCATAGAGCCAAATTCTCCACGTTTTTAGAATGAGAGAAAAATGCCACTAATTGTCACTCAGGCATGTCTCGTTTTATTGTGTTTCTTCTTTGCAGATTCCCGTTTTTTACAAATTGAAGATTTGTGGCAACCCTGCGTAGAATAAGTCTATATCGGTGCCTTTTTTTCCAACAGCATTTGTTTGCTTTATGTCTCTGTGTCATGTTTTGGTAATTTTCACAATATTTCAACTTTTCCATCATCGCCATTATTATTATTATTATTACTATTATTATATTTGTAATGGTCATCTGTAAGCAGTGATCTTTCATGTTACTATTATAATTGTGTTGGGGCATCATGAACCACATCCATAAAATAGAGCATTTTTGATAGATCCATGTTGTTTGTGCTCGGATGGCTCCACAGACTAGACATCCCTCATCTCACTCTCTTGCCTCAGGCCTCCCTGATTTCCTGAGACACATCAATATTGAAATCAGGCTAATGAATAAACCTACGATGACCTCTAGGTGTTCAACTGAAAGGAAGAGTCAACTGATGCAGCAAGCTTCATTATTTTATTTTAAGAAATTGCCACAACCACTTGATCAGTCAGCAGGAATCAACATTTGAGGCTGGACCCTTAACCAGCAAAATGATTGACTTCCTGAAATTTCAGATGACAGATAGCATCTTTAGCAATAAAATATTTTTAAATTGAAGTATGTAATTTTTAACTTAAGTTTACCTATTTTTTATTATTTTGAGAGAAAGAAAGAGAGAGGGGGGAAAGGGCAGAGAGAAGGAGAGAGAGAAAATCCCAAGTAGAGAAAATCTATGCCCGGTGTGGAGCCCAACACGGGGCTCCATCCCATGACTAAGAGATCATGATCTGAGCTGAAATCAAGAGTCAGATAACCGACTGAGCATCCCAGGTGCCCCAAAGTATCTAACTTTTTTAAAAACTGAATGCTATGCACACTTAATAGACTATAGTACAGTGTAAACATAGCTTTTTTATGCGCTGGGGAACCAAAAAAATTCATTTGACTCGCTCTATTACTGTGGTCTGGAGCCAACTCCAATATTTCTGAGGTATGCCTGTTATCCTCTCATTTCTTCTTCCTTCTCCTTCCCCAGCCATGTTGTTTGGCTCTTACTTGGAGCAGAAGCTGACCAACAACAAGACAAACTACCAGCACAGCTGATGTCAGACAGCATCCTGACTCGGGTGAGTTGCAGCTTAGCATCCAAAGTCAGTAGGCTGATCTCCTCCACTCACTTCTACAGTCTGCGGGGCGTGTTCACACAAAGCCTCCTGAAGAACTTCATCTGGGCACAAGAGGCCACCTTAAAATGAAAGATTTTAGGCTTTTGTGGAAAAGCTGATGGGTGCTGAGCTAAAATGGGAAAGTGAAGAGGTTCTCCAAGGATGGGTCTTGAAAAGTGTTATGGACTGATGTTTGTGTCCCCCTCAAATTTACACGTTAAATCCCTTCCCACTAATGTTATGGTATTAGGAGGTGGGGGTCTTTCGAGGTAATGAGGATTGGATAAAATCATGAGGATGGGGCTCCTAGAGAAGTCAGAGAGTTTGCTCTGCTCTCTGATGTGAGGACACAAAATGTTGGCAGTCCTCAGCCTAGAAGAGGGCTCTCACCAGAGCCCAATGACTTTAGCACCCTGACTTGGACTTCCATACTCCATAATCATGCAGAATAAATTTGTGTTGCTCATAAGCTGCCCTGTCTATGGTATTTTTGTTATAGCACCCTGAGCTAAGACAGGAAGTATGGAAAATATAACTCTAAGTGTAAGGTCTAAATAATAATTTCAAAGAATTTCAATCACATGTTTCTCATTTCTTTTTGTTTTAAATGTCTCTCATTTCTGCATAGAAATAAATTAAAGAATAAAGTTATGTTCTCCTGAGTCTATTTAGATAGACTTGGAGAATCATGTTTGGAACAGAAACTATTAAACGAAGGTAGATTATAGAAATCCTATTTGTCTAAATGTTTAAAGAGTAAATTTAAATATTAAATACAAGAGCTTCAATGTTAAAATAGTAAGTTAGTAACTATATTAGAAGGTTTAAGATCCATCGTCCCGTTGTGGAATTTGGGTGGCAAAGCTAATCGCAGGCTGTGTGCTTTCACTTAAGCAGTCATCCTGCCACTGGGAAGCTAAATCCTAGCAGCTGGGAACATAAGTCTGAAGTAGAACTTCATGGATAAAACAGCTAAGGTCATTTGCAACTTCTGAATCTTCACTGTTTTGCGTTAACAGAGAAGAGATTCAATCAAATTTAGGATATTCCATTTATTTTACACTACTTATTTCAAAATGATTGCCTGTATCTTTTTTGGTATATTGGTCTTAGGCAGAAATAAGTGCCCACATTTTTTCTTTAATTAGCTCTTCAGCTGCAGTTAATCTTACATATATGTATAGGTGTAGCTATATATAGCATCATATTTATAATGATGTATATATTTAGTTTATATACATACATGGTGGTATATTTATAATGATAGGTAGTGACATACAGTTAGTTAGTTAGGTTCCACCTATATTGGATGACTAATTTGCTTTTATAATTTACTATCTGATTCAGAATGATAGCAGAATGATTTTTAAAAAGTTAGTTTGATTAGTATTGGAATTTAAAGCTCTAATCTCATTGAGTAGTTTACTACTAAAAAAAGAAAGTATTGCTAATAATTGAAATAAATGTAAGGACATTTAGAAACTAATCATAATACCTGATTTAGAAGGATGTTGGATTAATTAATTTCCACATTTTCCATGTCTGCTAAAAGCTAACTTCATCCTAAATGAGAGGGAAGAAAAGTGAGGGAAAGTACAGAGTATAGTTGGCCACTCTGGATCCTTGGGGAAATCTACTGAGCTAATGAAAATGTTTACTAAGCCAGCTCTAATTTCCTTCAGAATTGCCTTTAAAGATGTTTTCTTGAACTACTGCCTATCAAACCTAACATTTTGGAAAACCATTTTAAGGTTATTTGCTGAGGATTTTTACCCCCCCCATCATGTTTTCTATTTGTTTTAGCAAATATCAAAACTTATATAATACAAAATATATCTAGTAAGAATATAATTTCTAGATCACTGTATTATAGTATTTTTTGCTTATCTTTCTCAGAAGAATATTTAAGAGCACACATACATAAAATTTAATAATTATTTCAATGGATTTTTAACTTTTTACATTATAGTTTAAGGCACTCTGTAACAAATGAATTTAAATTTTATATTTTATATTGCTTTCTGTTTAGGATCGATAAATTAGCTTTGGAAATGACACCTGGCTATATGTACCAACAAATCATGTATTAGAATTACAGTTGTACCACCAAAGGACATTGAAACAAGTAAACATGGCAGAAAAAACCTCGGTCCACCTGTGTACATTATTAACTCTGATATTGCTTCCACTTTCCCACCACACTGGTTCTCTCAAAGTTCCTCAAATGTATCAACTCTTTCCAGTTTCAGACCTTTCATATTTGCTCTTCCCTGTGCCTGGAATACTGTTCGCACGGCTCTATATTCTTGTTAATCCATCACTTCACATAGCCACCTCCATCAACATTTATAGCTCCCTTAAAATGCCGCTTCTTCCGAGAAGATTACCATGACTGCGTATCACTTGTAACTGTCTGAAATTATTTCTTCATGTACTTATTGTATGCCTTTCCTCCCCTTCAACAACCCCTGCCTCATTCTACTAGAATAAACTTAAGGAAAGCAAGGATCCTGCCCCTTACTCTTCATTTTCTTTCTAGTAGCTAAACAATGCTAGGCACAGACCAGGGGCTCAATACATTTTGTTGACTTATGGAATAATTTTTAAAAAGGAATATATTATTATATTATTATAATAAGCTTGAACATTACCTCTTTGCTTTACTTACTCATAACAAGTTTTTCCAGTCTGCATCTGTATTTCTCTTATATATAAATGTAAATTTAAGCAAGCATTTAAGGCCAACAAATGATGTAGAGATTCTACTCTACTCTATTTACATTATAGTCATGGAAACAAAAGACAAGATAGTACATTACATTTTCTTTAACATTATACCAGCTAAAATCAAATATGAGACTAGAACTTTGCTCTGTATCAGTCCTTTGTCGTTTTCATAAAACATGCTGAAATCTAGTTTAAAAGCTAAATGAATCCTTCAGCCTGTTTTGAAAAAGGAAAAGTCAAATAGTAAACGTGGCATTGGATTCAAAAGAACTGACTTTCTTTCTCTGCTGCCTCTCTTACTAGCAGTATAATCCCAAGATATTTAACTATTCTGAGATTCACATCTGCAAATGGAAATCATCTCATGGGTTTGAGGCATAAGTAAGAAAATATAGTCAAAGTGCCTGATAGTCCCTGATAATTAATAGCCACTCAATATATGGTATTTTGCAGTCATTACATTAAGTAGTGAGGTAATTTGCCTGGTTCTCATGATTCTAGCTGATTGGCGTCAAGAATTGCAACATTGTCTTCCCAAACCTTTTCCCTATTACAAAACTGGGAACATTTACCCATCACTGCCTCAGGTTATGCCATTTGAACACTCACTGTTACCTCCATGGCTTCATTATAGCACCATGAATTCCTTAAATTAAATAGAAGTAGAAGGTATAAAGATTATTGTTCATTAATTACTTCAATTCTTGTTTATTAGCACTTTGTTTTTGCCTCATTAAATTTCAATCAAAACTACAACTGATGGGAAGAAAAGGTAGTGGTTCCCATTCTGTGAGAAACTGGAGGGGAGGAGGCTACCTGACCAAAGTCTTTCTGGTTGTCTGAAAAAAGCTTCTGAGAGCCAGAGAAAGAAGTCTTGTCCTTTTTCCAAGAGAAGTTGGCAGGGCATGCATTGTCGGTTCTTCCTCATTCTTCTCGACCTTTAAACCCCCATTAAATGGTGTTAAGTATTGAGTAAAACCTAAATCTCTTACAGAAAGAGTTATGAGACCATCATCACTTGATAAATTGCTTCCTAATTATGCAATACTACTGTTGTCTCTTTGTTGCACCAGTGAAATATATGGCTGAAATGGAGATGAAGTAAAGTGCAGAACCAGTGAATCCAAAAGATATGATATTTAATATGAGCTTCAGAATGTCTACATGACGCGAGTATTCTTACACTGTATACAAATACTTAGAATAAAAGAGGAAGTTTTAATTTTTTTGCTAAGATCCAGTATATTCATAACCTTCTTCCTCTGAAATGCCCATAGCTCTTTTTTGCATTTACAGTCATGTATGATGTTCACGATTGGCAAGATACATGGTGGTCTATAACTGCCATTAGCTGGTAAAGCACTGAATTCAATTCAAATTACCTGAATTCAAGGCTCATGGAGTAAGAGTGGTTTTAAGTTGGGAAAGGAAAGGAACAACCAGCATTGTAGGTAATGATTTAGTGCAATTTACTTGTAAAGTATTTAATTAATGATAGCAGTGGTATAATTTTGCTTTTCGGATATTTTATGTGCAGACTTTGAAGTCCCCCAGCTGCCCCCAAAGCCTAACCCAGATGCTGGGCTGCAGCCAGGCAGCATTCAAAGACCACCATTTCAATTAGCTCCCCCCTACTTAGAACAGGTACTTATTGCCAGTAGTGATAAGTTAATCAACTAATGAGTCGATTAAAGAAGTAATTAAAGTGTAAAACAGCAGGAAGGGACTTGCTTTTAAAAGATGCTGTAATACTTAAGGTTAAGTCAAATCAGCTTACTTATATTACATCAGGTCTGTCTAAAATAAAATCTTCATGTGGTTTTTTTAAGCTGGTGAATTCTGCTGAATTAGTTAAAGTAATCTGTATGGCTGGGTGTTTACTGTTGCCATAGAATCAGGGGAAATTTTAATCATTTTTAAAAATTCTTTGTAAAGGCCACTCTGTATTATGAAATAAAAGGTATGTAGGGGAAAAACAGATTTAAAGTACCCATTGTTTTAATAATTGTGCCAAGATCATGTGGATCAATTGAACATTTAACAAACTTTCCTTGTAGCGCTGTGCAGAAGAATAAATGTACATAAACTATATTTTGATGATATCTGCATGTTCTTTGAAAGATTCTTAAGTTTGATGTTTATTATATCTCTGAGGCAATTGTTTTATTTGAACACAACTTTGAAATTATAATGGAAATCAATGAAACTGTATGATTAAAGGCACAAGTACTCAATCAGACCCACAGTTTTCTAGAATGTGCGTTTGTGGTCACATTGCTCAACATAGTACATTACTACTTAGGGGCTAGAGAAGTTCTTGTGCTAGTTCCAAAAATGTTTTAGATCAAGTGAAATTAGTTACTATATTAGGAGAATCTTTCTTTTTATGTCTTTATTAATTCCTATAAATAAAGCAATTTTATACAGTTATCCCACTTTTCAGATTAAGAAATCTAGGGTAAAAGGGAATCATGAATCTTGCTCACATTAACAGAATTTTTGACAGGCTTAGCAAAAGTCCACAGACTGATCTCAAGCTACTCATATATGTTATTAATCACTGGATTTTGGTGTTAGCCAAACCCTGAAAATGTCACTGTGAGGAAATTCTCACTTTTAAAAATATTTTGATACCTTGTAGTAAAGGGTAACTTTAATGAGGCAGAGAATTTGCTCAGTCTCTTCTGTCTAGGTAGAATATATAAACAGGTGTGATGGAAGTTCCTTTACCATCTGATGTTATTTTAGTAGGCCTGGTTGAATACATTAAGATTCTAATATTTTTTCGTGAGGTCAGTTCTGAATCTGTATTAGATCTGTCATAGTGATTTCCTCTTGGTACTGTCTTTCTCCTTAACTATGACACAGTTATTTCTATCTGTAGATCATATTAATTCCCAAGTGATTATATATATAAAATCACTTATACACACACACACACACAGACTCACACACACACACACACACACACACACACAGTAAAACCTTGGTTTATGAGCATAATTCTTTCCGGAAACATGCTTGTAATCTAAAGCACCTTGTATATCAAAGCAAATTTACCCAAAAGAAATCATGGAAACTCAGATGACTTGTTCCACAACCCAAAAATATTCATATAAATATATTCCAATACTGTAATATAAAACAAAATAATAAATAAAATATAAAAAATTTTAAATATTTATTTATTTTGGGGAGAGCACAAGCAGGGGAGAGGAAGAGAGGGAGAAAGAGGATCTGAAGTGGGCTCTGTGCTGACAGGCTGACAGCAACAAACCCAGTTTGGGCTTGAAGTCACGACCATGAGATCAGACCTGAGTGAAGTCCAATGTTCAACCAACTAAGCCATCCAGGTGCCCCAAGAAAATATAAAATTTAAAGAAAAATAAACAAATTAACCTGCGCTTACCTTTGAAAACCTTCATGGCTGGTGTGAGGGAGACAAGAGTGAAGGTTTACTATATAAGACCACTTTTATTGTCACTAATGGAATTACTTCTATGTGTTTGGCTCAATGGAATCTTCCTTTTTTTCCTGCAACTTTACCAAAGGAACCTATCCAATGACCCATAAGCAAAGCATTCCTAATTTTACGCTGTATGGAAAAGCAAAGGACTGTCCAAAGGTGTTAAAAAAGTGACAAAAAAAATACACTAGTGCCAGTTGTGGGCACTTTCTAAGATTCTGAAAAATCACTGATTTCTGCCAAGCATCATGGCCTGAGATGGAGCATCTGAGTATGGGAGATGATCACCCACAATCCCGCACAAAGAGAGAAAACCATTGGCTCATTTTGATCATGTGATGTTCGGGGTCACATACTACTTGTATTGCAAGACATCGTTCATTTGTCAAGTTAAAATTTACTAGGAATGCTTGCTCATTTTGAGGAACTCTCACAGAACAAGTTACTTGCAATCCAAGGTTTTATTGTGTGTGTGTTTGTATATATATAAAGAAAAATGGACCAGATAAAACCCATCATGGTCCAGAGTAGTGGCTCTCAAACATGGTATATATCAAATCATTTGAAGCACTGTTGAAACAGATTGCTGAACTCACCTTTAGGGCTTCAGCGTTAGTAAGCTTGGAATGGGTTCCAAGAATCTGCCTTTCTAACAAGTTTTCAGGTGATGTTGGTGCTGCTAGTTGAAAGAATACACTTTGAGGACCACCAGTGTGTAAGAAAGAGCAAATTTTTTGGAAACGGAATGTCTCAGGGGTGAATCCCATATTTACCATACTCTATGTATAATTTGGAGTGACATACTATATTTCTACAAATCTCAGTTAATTTATTATAAAAATCTAAATCTACCCCACTATCTTTTTGGATAATTACAATCAGTCGATGTATAGTATATGGTGATTAAGGAATATTCAGATATCATCTTTTAGATTGGTTCTTTAGTGACTTATAAAAATACTTTTTGGGGAGGAGCCAAGATGGCAGAACAGCATGGAAGTTTTTTGTGTGTCTTGTGTCCATGAAATACAGCCAGACCAACACTAAACCATCCTACACACCTAGAAAACTGATTAGAGGATTAACACAACAATCTGCACCACCTGAACCACAGAATTCAGCAGGTACATGGCCCAGAGTTGAATTTGGGGAGCGAGAAGCAGCGGAAGGTAGGGAACAGCTTTTGTGGGCGGAGAGAGGACTGAGACTGGGGAGAGGGAGAGAATACAGGAAAAGCACCCCTCCCCGAAAGCAGCTGGAGAGAGTGTGGGAAATTGGAAACAGCCGCAGGGACTAAACTAAAAAGGGAAAAAGGAGAAAGGAGAGGGTTTAAATTCCATTAAGACTGTAAACAAGGGGAGCGCAAAGGCTGCAACTCCGCAGCTCCATACCTGGCAGTGCTCTGGTGGGAAAGGCGAATCCCCAGGAACAGAGTGGGGTCTGGAGGTCCTCGGGCCACAGGGGGAAAAGCGGTTCCACTGCTGGAAGGACATTTGGTAGAAACTGTTGAAGCCATCTGGACCCAGCAGACCCCAGAAGGCAGCCACATTTGCTGGTGCTGGGGCAAGGTTGTTAAGGGTGAAGCCTGGTGCCAGATGTATGTTGTGATTTTCCATAATCCCTGAAAGGCTGCTGCTACACTGTCTCGCGAACTTTATCAGGGGTGGGCTGGCACCCGGCTGCAGTCTTAGGGCACCAGCAGCAGTGGGGTGCAGTAAGCGTTCCTAGGTGCAGCCGACATTCTGCCATTGCTCACTCAGCCATTGCTCGGTGAGACCCTCCCACAGAGGGGTGGAACAGGTCAAAACCGCAGTCCTTCGGAAGTAAGGGGCCAGGGAAAACAGCCGCATGAGACAAAACTCGAGACAGAGGTACTGCCTGGGGCCTGGTCATGGAGAGTGACAAAGCGGGGAGTGGATGAGAGCTGAAGACAGAGGATGGGTGCGCTATTGCTGATCCAGGAGAACAGACTGGATAGCTGGGTGGCGCCATTCACCCCTCCACCGCATGCGCACATGCACCTACGCGCACCCACAACAATCCACCCCAGTAGGCTAGCAGCGCCATCTAGTGGAGAGTGTAGCTGTTACACTGACCCCGCCCAACTGGGCCAACTTCGCTCTTTAAGAACACAAGTCTCACGGCCGGCTTAGTTTATGGACTATAAAGCATTACATAGACTGACTTCTAGGGGAAAATGAAGCAATTTCAGTCCTACTTCAATCTGTTAGCAGGTTCATCTATTCAATTTTCTTTCTTTTTTCTTTTCTTCTTTTACACTTCCTTTCTTTTTCTTTAATACAAGAAAGAGAAAACATTCTTTTTTATTTTCAATTTTTATTAAAAATATTTTTCTTAAACTTTTATTACTATATTGTTTACTTTTGTGTAATTTTTTTTCAAATTCTATTTTACTTTCATCATTTTATTTTAGTCTACTTCAGTGTATTCACCTTTTCAAGTTTTCAAACAATTTTCTTATCTTTTGTTCTCTTTTTCATTTCTTTTCTTTTTCTTAAATACAGAAAAATAAAAATTCATATTTATTTTTAATTTTTATTAAAAATATTTTTCTTCAATTTTTTTCTACTATATTCTTTACTTTTGTATAAATTGTTTCAAATTCTATTTTACTCCCATCATCTCATTTTAGTCCACTTCAGTGTAATCATTTTTTTATTTTTTTTTATTTTTTTTTTTTGTAATCATTTTTTTAAATTCTCAAATGATTTCCTTTTTTTTTTCTCTCCCCCACCCTTTTTTTTCTCTAATGTGTCAAACCACTTTCAACACCCAGACCAAAACACACCTAGGATCTAGCATCATCTATTCAATTTTTGTGTGTGGGTGTGTTTTTAATTTTTAATTTTAATATTTTTTTAATTTTAATTTTTCTACCTCATTAATTCCTTTTTTCCCTTCAAAATGACAAAACGAAGGAATTCATCCCAAAAGAAAGAGCATAAAGAAACGACAGCCAGGGATTTAACCAACACAGATACAAGCAAGATGTCTGAACCAGAATTTAGAATCACGATAATAACAATACTAGCTGGAGTCAAAAATAGATTGGAATCCTTTTCTGCAGAGATAAATGAAGTAAAAAATATCCAGGATGAAATTAAAAATGCTGAGTTGCAATCACAGATGGATGCAGTGGCGGCAAGGATGGATGAGGCAGAACAGAGAATCAGCTATATAGAGGAAAAACTTATAGAGAATAATGAAGCAGAAAAAAAAGAGGGAGATTAAGACAAAAGAGCACGATTTAAGAATTAGAGAAATCAGTGACTCATTAAAAAGGAACAACATCAGAATTATAGGGGTCCCAGAAGAGGAAGAGAAAGAAATAGGGGTAGAAGTGTTATGTGAGCAAATCATAGCGAAAAACTTTCCTAACCTGGGGAAAAACACAGACATCAAAATCTAGGAAGCACAGAGGACCCCCATTAGATTCAACAAAAACTGACCATCCACAAGGCATATCATAGTCAAATTCACAAAATACTCAGGCAAGGAGAAAATCATGAAAGCAGCAAGGGAAAAAAAGTCGCTCACCTACAAGAGAAGACAGATCAGGTTTGCAGCAGACCTATGCACAGAAACTTGGCAGGCCAGAAAGGAATGGCAGGATATATTCAATGTGCTGAATCAGAAACATAGGCAGCCGAGAATGCTTTATCCAGAAAGGCTGTCATTCGAAATAGAAGGAGACATTAAAAGTTTCCCAGACAAACGAAAACTGAAGGAGTTTGTGACCACTAAACCAGCCCTGCAAGAAATTTTAAGGGGGACTCTCTGAGGGGAGAAAAGATGAAAAAAAAAAAAAAAATATATATATATATATATATGTATCAAAAGCCACAAAGATTAGAAAGGACCAGAGAACACCACCAGAAACTCCAACTCTACAAGCATCATAATGACAATAAATTCATATCTTTCAGTACTCACTCGAAATGTCAATGGACTCAATGCTCCAATCAAAAGACATAGGGTAACAGAATGGATAAGAAAACAAGATCCATCTCTATGCTGTTTACAAGAGACCCACTTTAGACCTAAAGACACCTTCAGATTGAAAATAAGGGGATGGAGAACCATCTATTATGCTAATGGTGAACAAAAGAAAGCCGGAGTAGCCATACATATATCAGACAATCTAGACTTTAAAATAAAGACTGTATCAAGAGATGCGGAAGGGCATTATATCATAATCAAGGGGTCTATCCACCAAGAAGACCTAAGAATTGTAAACATTTATGCGCCAAGTGTGAAAGCACCCAAATATATAAATCAATTAATCACAAACAAAGAAACTCACCGATAGTAATACCACGATAGTAGGAGACTTCAACACCCCACTCACAGCAATGGACAGATCATCTAAGCAAAAAATCAACAAGGAAACAATGGCTTTGAATGACACACTGGACCAGATGGACTTAACAGATATATTCAGAACATTTCATCCTAAAGCAGTAGAATACACATTCTTCTCCAGTGCACATGGAACATTCTCCAGAATAGACCATATACTGGGACACAAATCAGCCCTCCCTCAGCAAGTACAAAAAGATAGAGATCATACCATACCAGATCGAGATCATCTGCATATTTTCAGACCACAGTGCTATGAAACTCAAAATCAACCACAAGAAAAAATTTGGAAAGGTAACAAATACTTGGAGACTGAAGAACATCCTACTAAAGAATGAATGGGCTAACCAAGCAGTTAAAGAGGAAATTAAAAAGTATATGGAAGTCAATGAAAACGATAACACCACAACCCAAAACCTCTGGGATGCAGCAAAGGCTGTCATAAGAGGAAAGTATATAGCAATCCAGGCCTTCCTAAAGAAGGAAGAAAGATCTCAGATACACAACCTAACCTTAAGCTTTAAGGAGCTGGAATAAGAACAGCAAATAAAACCCCAAACCAGCAGAAGACAGTAAATAATAAAGATTAGTGCAGAAATTAATGCTATCGAAACAAACAAACAAAACAGTAGAAAGCTGGTTCTTTGAAAAAATTAACAACATCGATAAACCACTAGCCAGTTTGATCAAAAAGAAAAAGGAAGGGACCCAAATAAATAAAATCAAGAATGAAAGAGGAGAGATCACAACCAACACAACTGAAATAAAAACAATAATAAGAGAATATTATGAGCAATTATATGCCAATAAAATGGGCAATCTGGAAGAAATGGACAAATTCCTAGAAACATATACACTACCAAAACTGAAACAGGAAGAAATAGAAAATTTGAACAGACCCATAACCAGTAAGGAAATCGAATTAGTAATCAAAAATCTGCCAAGAAACAAGAGCCCAGGGCCAGATGGCTTTCCAGGGGAATTCTACCAAACATTTAAGGAAGAGTTAACACCTATTCTCTTGAAGCTGTTCCAAAAAATAGAATGGAAGGAAAACTTCCAAACTCTTTCTATGAAGCCAGCAGTACCTTGATTCTAAAATCAGACAGAGACTCCACAAAAAGGAGAACTATAGACCAATTTCCCTGATGAACATGGATGCAAAAATCCTCAACAAGATATTAGTCAACCGGATCCAACAATACATTAAAAAAATTATTCACCACGACCGAGTGGGATTTATATCTGGGATGTAGCGCTGGTTCAATATCCTCAAAACAATTAACGTGATTCATCATATCAATAAAAGAAAGGACAAGAATCATATGATCCTCTCAATAGATGCAGAGAAAGCATTTGACAAAATACAGCATCCTTTCTTGATAAAAACCCTCAAAAAAGTAGGGATAGAAGGAGCATACCTCGACATGATAAATGCCATATATGAGTGACCCAATGCTAATATCATCCTCAATGGGGAAAAACTGAGAGCTTTCCCTCTAAGATCAGGAACAAGACAGGGATGTCCACTCTCACCACTGTTATTCAACATAGTATTGGAAGCCTTAGCTTCTGCAATCAGACAACACAAAGAAATAAAAAGCATCCAAATTGGCCAGGAGAAGGTCAAACTTTCACTCTTCACAGATGACATGACACTCTATATGGAAAACCCAAAAGATCCCACCAAAAAACTGCTAGAATTGATCCATGAATTCAGCAAAGTTGCAGGAATATAAAACCAACGCACAGAAATCGGTTGCATTCCTATATACCAACAATGAAGCAACAGAAAGAGAAATCAAAGAATCAATCCCATTTACAGTTGCACAAAAACCCATAAGGTATCTAGGAATAAATCTAACCAAAGTGGTGAAAAATCTATACACTGAACACTATAGAAAGCTTATGAAAGAAATTGAAAAATACACAAAAACTATGGAAAACGATTCCATGCTCCTGGATAGGAAGAACAAATATTGTTAAAATGTCGATACTACCCAAAGCAATCTACATATTCAAGGCAATCCCTATCAAAATAACACCAACATTCTTCACAGAGCTAGAACAAATAATCCTAAAACTTGTATGGAACCAGAAAAGACCTGAATAGCCAAAATAATCTTGAAAAAGAAAACCAAAGCAGCAGGCATCACAATCCCAGACTTTAAGCTATACTACAAAGCTGTAATCATCAAGACAGTATGGTACTGGCACAAGAACAGACACTCAGATCGATGGAACAGAATTGAGAACCCCGAAATGGACCCACAAACGTATGGCCAACTAATCTTTGACAAAGCAGGAAAGTATATCCAATGGAATAAAGACAGTCTCTTCAGCAAGTGGTGCTGGGAAAACTGGACGGTGACATGCCGAAGAATGAACCTGGACCACTTTCTTACAACATACACAAAAATAAACTCAAAATGGATGAAAGACGTCAATGTAAGACAGGAACCCATCAAAATCCTCGAGGAGAAAGCAGGCAAAAACCTCTTTGATCTTGGCCGCAGCAACTTCTTACTCAACACGTCTCCGGAGGCAAGGGAAATAAAAGCAAAAATGAACTACTGGGACCCCATGAAAATCAAAAGCTTCTTCACAGTGAAGGAAACAATCAGAAAAACTAAAAGGCAACTGACAGAATGGGAGAAGATATTTGCAAATGACATACCAGCTAAAGGGTTAGTATCCAAAATCTGTAAAGAACTTATCAAACTCAACACCCAAAAAATAAATAATCCAGTGAAGAAATGGGCAAAAGACATGAATAGACACTTCTCCAAAGAAGACATCCAAATGACACATGAAAAAATGCTCAACATCACTCATCATCAGGGAAATACAAATCAAAACCACAATGAGATGCCACCTCCCACCTGTGAGAATGGCTACATTAACAACTCAGGCAACAACAGATGTTGGCAAGGATAGGGAGAGAGAAGATCTCTTTTGCACTCTTGGTGGGAATGTAAACTGGTGCAGCCACTCTGGAAAACAGTATGGAGGTTCCTCAAAAAATTAAAAACAGAACTACCCTATGACCCAGCAATTGCCCTACTAGGTATTTACCCAAGGGATACAGGTATGCTGTTTCAAAGGGGCACATGCACCCCAATGTTTATAGCAATGCTATGAACAACAGCCAAAGTATGGAAAGAGCCCAAATGTCCATCGATGGATGAATGGATAAAGAAGATATGGGATATATATACAGTGGCGTATTACTCGGCAATCAAAAAGAATGAAATCTTGCCATTTGCAACTATGTGGATGGAACTGGAGTGTATTATGCTAAATGAAATTAGTCAGAGAAAGACTAAAATCATATGACTTCACATATATGAGGACTTTAAGAGACAAAACAGATGATAATAAGGGAAGGGAAACAAAAATAATATAAAAACAGGGAGGGGGACAAAACAGAAAAGACTCATAAATATGGAGAACAAACTGAGGGTTGCTGGAGGGGTCGTGGGAGGGGGGGGATGCACTGAATGGGTAAGGGGCACTAAGGAATCTACTCCTGAAATCATTGTTGCTCTATATGCTAACTAATTTGGATGTAATTTTTAAAAAATAAAAAATAAAATTTAAAAAATACTTTTTGTTCTATTACATATACTCATGCTTCATACACTAGGCTGCATATTCCCCTTAAAATTTGTCATTCTTGTTTTTATATTATTAACCTCTTCTGATGTTAAAGATAATTTCATTGATTTTCAAAATCAATATATCCCCTTGTTTTTATCTTCTTTTTTGAGTTTACTGAAGAAGGCCTTTGCCTTTAAATTATTGATGCCCTCTCAGCCATGCCCTGTCAGGATATGAACCCTTTGATTAAATTCTTTGCCTCCGATATGGCAATCTTTAATCTAACATTTATATTTAGCTTTTCCAGTAGTTTCATATCGCTGCTGAATACTTCTTCAAGTCCTCTCCATTTTCCACTGGGTTTTAAAAATATATTATTCATAGTCATTTTTAAAACCCTGTGTGATAGATTAAATATTTGGGCTATGGCTAAGCCTCAAATAAGTTGCTTTATTTGTTTACAGTAAGTTGTTTTTTCTTTTCTGTCTTGTTTTTTAAGGTTTGCTTTTTACTTATTGATTAAACACTGAATGTGATTTGTAGCATGATATTTGAAAACATGGTCACACTTCTTCTTTCAGACCTTTAATGTGAGTTAGGAGTTAATCTAGTTAGGAATTGGTTTGGGTTTGGCTTGTCTCTCTCTTTCTTCTCCCATACACATGCACACACACACACACACACACACACACAAACTCGTGCACATACATATGGGTGCACACACACACACCCCACATTACCTATATTTCATCATATCATCAGATTGATTAAAGAATAAATATCAAGACAGAGATTAACTAAAGGCAATATGAGTAGATACTTATCTGATATTCAAAATCAGTCAAAAAAATTACCTAACGTGAAACATGAAGATAATAGTGTAAAAAAAAGTGAATCCAAGAGTTATGACACATTATAAAACAGTCTAAGATACATATAATTGTAGTTACAGAAGGAGAGAAAGAGGTAAAGCAGAAAAAAAATTTGAGGAAATCATAAATGCGAACTTTCCAAATTTAATGAAAGAAAATAAACCATGTATCCAAGAGCTTTAGACAAACCCATGAAAAAAAAAGAACTATAATAATAATAATAATAATAATAATAATACATAGTCAAACTGCTGAAGGGCAGCCAAAGAAAGTTAAGGGTATAAGAAACATTACATACAGAGAAGTAATGATAAAAATAAGAGAAAACTTTTAATTAAAATGATACAAGCCAAATTTTCAATGGAATGACGTATTTACTAAAAGTAAAATACTAAAAGAAAGAAAACTGTCAACTCTAGATACTATATCCATAAATATAGATAAAATATAGATAAATAAATAAATATAGATAAATAAAAAAGTATTATTCTAAAATAAACTCAAATAAAAAAAATTTCAAACAAACAAAAGCTGAGTGAATGTATTTCCAGCTGATTGTGCTACAAGATATACTCATGAGGGGCTCGTGGGTAGCTCAGTTGGTTAAACGTCTCACTTCAGCTCTGGTCATGATCTTGTAGTTTGAGGGTTGGATCCCTGCATTGAGCTCTGCGCTGACAGACCCTGGCGCCTGCTTCAGATTCTGTGTCTCCCTCTCTCTGCCCCTTCCTCTCTCTCTCTCTCTCTCTCTCTTACAAAAATAAATAAATATTTTAAAAAAGATATGTTCATGAATTTTCTTAAGTAGAAGCATTATAATTGCATATTAAAGTATTGATTTGTACAAAAAAATTAAGAGTGGTAGAAATGGTAAAAATGAAAGTAAACACAAGAATCATTATTTCCTGGGGTGTCTGGGTGGCTCAGTTGGTTAAGCATCTGACTTTGGTTCAGGTCATGATCTCTGGGTTTGTGAGTTCAAGCCCCATGTCGGGCTCTGTGCTGACAGCTCAGAGCCTGGAGCCTGCTTCGGATTCTGTGTCTCCCTCTCTCTCTTTCCGTCCCCCGCTCGTGCTCTGTCTCTCTGTGTCTCAAAAATAAATAAGCATTAAAAAAAGGAATCATTATTTCCTTAGTTTTCATTACTTCAAAAAATCATTTATCTAATGCAAAGTAGTAATAATTTATTGTGGGTTTCTAAAATATTTAGAATTAAAATGTGTGATAAAATGACATAATTTGTGGGAGGGGAGAAAAGAAAATGTTTTTCAATGCACTAGTGTAAAGTACCAAAACATATTTATATTTATATACTTACATATACTTCTATATATTTACATATATTTAGTACATATGCCATGTATGACACATATATGTCTACTCATGATATTAAAATCTACTGGATACTTCCTTCTTTTTTTCTGTTGAGACATTACTTTTCCTAAAGAGGTGTGTTAAGTTCTTTATCTATATGATATCTTATTGCTTTCATTCAATGTTTCCAATGGGTTTTATTCACTTTTCAATTTAAATTTTATTTCTTTTTTTTTTTTTTTTTGCTATTTTGTGGTCATTGGATGGACAAATAGTTGAATGTTACACTTGCTATTGTTATCCTTTCTCTTGTTGTATTTCACATTTCAAATGTGTACTTACTGTTTTCCATATTAGTTTCTTAAACATGTTAATATTTATGTCCTCTCTCAAATAAGCGAGAGTTTTCACTCATAGGAGCTTCCCTTATTCTCCTTTTTCCCATGCCCAGTGTTAACTTCAAAGTTTATTTATTTATTTATTTATTTTTCAATATATGAAATCTATTGTCAAATTGGTTTCCATACACCACCCAGTGCTCATCCCAAAAGTGCCCTCCTCAATACCCATCAACCACCCTCCCCTCCCTCCCACCCCCATCAACCCTCAGTTTGTTCTCACTTTTTAAGAGTCTCTTATGCTTTGGCTCTCTCCCACTGTAACCTCTTTTTTTTCCCCTTCCCCTCCCCCATGGGTTTCTGTTAGGTTTCTCAGGATCCACATAAGAGTGAAAACATATGGTATCTGTCTTTCTCTGTATGGCTTATTTCACTTAGCATAACACTCTCCAGTTCCATCCACGTTGCTACGAAAGGCCATATTTTATTCTTTCTCATTGCCACGTAGTACTCCATTGTGTATATAAACCACAATTTCTTTATCCATTCATCAGTTGATGGACATTTAGGCTCTTTCCACAATCTGGCTATTGTTGAGGGTTCTGCTATAAACATTGGGGTACAAGTGTCCCTATGCATCAGTACTCCTGTATCCCTTGGGTAAATTCTTAGCAGTGCTACTGCTGGGTCATAGGGTAGGTCTATTTTTAATTTTTTGAGGAACCTCCACACTGTTTTCCAGAGCGGCTGCACCAATTTGCATTCCCACCAACAGTTCCCGTTTCTCCACATCCTCACCAGCATCTATAGTCTCCTGATTTGTTCATTTTGGCCACTCTGACTGGCGTGAGGTGATATCTCAGTGTGGTTTTGATTTGTATTTCCCTGATGAGGAGTGACGTTGAGCATCTTTTCATGTGCCTGTTGGCCATCTGGATGTCTTCTTTAGAGAAGTGTCTATTCATGTTTTCTGCCCATTTCTTCACTGGGTTATTTGTTTTCTGGGTGTGGAGTTTGGTGAACTCTTTATAGATTCTGGATACTAGCCCTTTGTCCAATATGTCATTTGCAAATATCTTTTCCCATTCCGTTGGTTGCCTTTTAGTTTTGTTGATTGTTTCCTTTGCTGTGCAGAAGCTTTTTGTCTTCATAAGGTCCCAGTAGTTCATTTTTGCTTTTAATTCCCTTGCCTTTGGGGATGTGTCGAGTAAGAAATTGCTACGGCTGAGGTCAGAGAGGTCTTTTCCTGCTTTCACCTCTAGGGTTTTGATGGTTTCCTGTCTCACATTCAGGTCCTTTATCCATTTTGAGTTTATTTTTGTGAATGGTGTGAGAAAGTGGTCTAGTTTCAACCTTCTGCATGTTGCTGTCCAGTTCTCCCAGCACCATTTGTTAAAGAGACTCTTTTTCCATTGGATGTTCTTTCCTGCTTTGTCAAAGATGAGTTGGCCATACGTTTGTGGATCTAGTTCTGGGGTTTCTATTCTATTCCATTGGTCTATGTGTCTGTTTTTGTGCCAACACCATGCTGTCTTGATGATGACAGCTTTGTAGTAGAGGCTAAAGTCTGGGATTGTGATGCCTCCTGCTTTGGTCTTCTTCTTCAATATTACTTTGGCTATTCGGGACCTTTTGTGGTTCCATATGAATTTTAGGATTGCTTGTTCTAGTTTCGAGAAGAATGCTGGTGCAATTTTGATTGGGATTGCATTGAATGTGTAGATAGCTTTGGGTAGTATTGACATTTTGACAATATTTATTCTTCCAATCCATGAGCAGGGAATGTCTTTCCATTTCTTTATATCTTCTTCAATTACCTGCATAAGCTTTCTATAGTTTTCAGCATACAGATCTTTTACATCTTTGGTTAGATTTATTCCTAGGTATTTTATGCTTCTTGGTGCAATTGTGAATGGGATCTATTTCTTCATTTGTCTTTCTGTTGCTTCATTGTTAGTGTATAAGAATGCAACTGATTTCTGTACATTGATTTTGTATCCTACGACTTTGCTGAATTCATGTATCAGTTCTAGCAGACTTTTGGTGGAGTCTATCGGATTTTCCATGTATAATATCATGTCATCTGCAAAAAGTGAAAGCTTGACTTCATCTTTGCCAATTTTGATGCTTTTGATTTCCTTTAGTTGTCTGATTGCTGATGCTAGCACTTCCAACACTATGTTAAACAACAGCGGTGAGAGTGAACATCCCTGTCGTGTTCCTGATCTCAGGGGAAAAGCTCTCAGTTTTTCCCCATTGAGGATGATGTTAGCTGTGGGCTTTTCATAAATGGCTTTTATGATGGTTAAGTATGTTCCTTCTATCCTGACTTTCTCGAGGGTTTTTATTAAGAAAGGGTGCTGAATTTTGTCAAATGCCTTTTCTGCATCGACAGGATCATATGGTTCTTATCTTTTCTTTTATTAATGTGATGTATCATGTTGATTGATTTGTGAATGTTGAACTAGCCCTGCATCCCAGGAATGAATCCCACTTGATCATGGTGAATAATTCTTTTTATATGCTGTTGAATTCGATTTGCTAGTATCTTGTTGAGAATTTTTGCATCCATATTAATCAGGGATATTGGCCTGTAGCTCTTTTTTTTTACTGGGTCTCTGTCTGGTTTAGGAATCACAGTAATACTGGCTTCATAGAATGAGTCTGGAAGTTTTCCTTCCCTTTCTATTTCTTGGAATACCTTGAGAAGGATAGGTATTATCTCTGCTTTAAACGTCTGGTAGAACTCCCCTGGGAAGCCCTCTGGTCCTGGACTCTTATTTGTTGGGAGATTTTTGATAACCGATTCAATTTCTTCACTGGTTATGGGTCTGTTCAAGTTTTCTATTTCCTCCTGTTTGAGTTTTGGAAGGGTGTGGGTGTTCAGGAATTTGTCCATTTCTTCCAGGTTGTCCAATTTGTTGGCATATAATTTTTCATAGTATTCCCTGATAATTGTTTGTATCTCTGAAGGATTGGTTGTAATCATTCTATTTTCATTCATGATTTTATCTATTTGGGTCATCTCCCTTTTCTTTTTGAGAAGCCTGGCTAGAGGTTTGTCAATTTTGTTTATTTTTTCAAAAAACCAACTCTTGGTTTTGTTGATCTGCTCTACAATTTTTTTAGATTCTATATTGTTTATTTCTGCTCTGATCTTTATTTTTTCTCTTCTTATGCTGGGTTTAGGCTGCCTTTGCTGTTCTGCTTCTATTTCCTTTAGGTGTGCTGTTAGATTTTGTATTTGGGATTTTTCTTGTGTCTTGAGATAGGTCTGGATTGCAATGTATTTTCTCCTCAGGACTGCCTTCGCTGCATCCCAAAGCGTTTGGATTGTTGTATTTTCATTTTTGTTTGTTTCCATATATTTTTTAATTTCTTCTCTAATTGCCTGGTTGACCCACTCATTCGTTAGTAGGGTGTTCTTTAACCTCCATGCTTTTGGAGGTTTTCCAGACTTTTTCCTGTGGTTGATTTCAAGCTTCATAGCATTGTGGTCTGAAAGTATGCATGGTATAATTTCAATTCTTGTATACTTATGAAGGGCTGTTTTGTAACCCAGTATGTGATCTATCTTGGAGAATGTTCCATGTGCACTCGAGAAAAAAGTATATTCTGTTGCTTTGGGATGCAGAGTTCTAAATATATCTGTCAAGTCCATCTGATCCAATGTATCATTCAGGGCCCTTGTTTCTTTATTGACTGTGTGTCTAGATGATCTATCCATTTCTGTAAGTGGAGTGTTAAAGCCCCCTGCAATTACCACATTCTTATCAATAAGGTTGCTTATGTTTGTGAATAATTGTTTTATATATTTGGGGGCTCCCATATTCAGCACATAAACATTTATAATTGTTAGCTCTTCCTGATGGATAGACCCTGTGATTATTATATAATGCCCTTCTTCATCTCTTGTTACAGCCTTTAGTTTAAAATCTAGTTTGTCTGATATCAGTATGGCTACTCTGGCTTTCTTTTGACTTCCAGTAACATGATAGATTATTCTCCATCCCCTCACTCTCAATCTGAAGGTGTCCTCAGGTCTAAAATGAGTCTCTTGTAGACAGCAAATAGATGGGTCTTGTGTTTTTATCCATTCTGATACCCTATGTCTTTTGGTTGGCGCATTTAGTCCATTTACATTCAGTGTTATTATAGAAAGATATGGGCTTAGAGTCATTGTGATGTCCGTAGGTTTCATGCTTGTAGTGATTTCTCTGGTACTTTGTGTCAGAGGATCCCCCTTATGATCTCTTGCAGGGCTGGTTTAGTGGTGACGAATCCTTCAGTTTTTGTTTATTTGGGAAGACTTTATCTCTCCTTCTATTCTAAATGACAGACTTGCTGGATAAAGGATTCTCGGCTGCATGTTTTTTTCTGTTGAACACATTGAAGATCTCCTGCCATTCCTTTCTGGCCTGCCAAGTTTCAGAAGAGAGATCGTTCACGAGTCTTATAGGTCTCCCTTTATATGTTAGAGCACGTCTATCCCTAGCTGCTTTCAGAATTTTCTCTTTATCCTTGTATTTTGCCAGTTTCACTATAATATGTCATGCGGAAGATCGATTCAAGTTACGTCTGAAGGGAGTTCTCTGTGCCTCTTGGATTTCAATGCCTTTTTCCCTCCCCAGATCAGGGAAGTTCTCAGCTATAATTTCTTCAAGTACCCCTTCAGCACCTTTCCCTCTCTCTTCCTCCTCTGGAATACCAATTATGTGTATATTATTTCTCTTTAGTGCATCACTTAGTTCTCTAATCTTCCCCTCATACTCCTGGATTTTTTAATCTCTTTTTCTCAGCTTCCTCTTTTTCCATAATTTTATCTTCTAGTTCACCTATTCTCTCCTTTGCCTCTTCAATCCGAACCATGGTTGTTTCTATTTTATTTTGCAGCTTGTTTATAGCATTTTTTAGCTCCTCCTGTCTGTTCCTTAGTCCCTTGATCTTTGTAACAATAGATTCTCTACTGTCCTCTATACTGTTTTCAAGCCCAGCGATTAATTTTATGACTATTTTTCTAATTTCACTTTCTGTTTTATTGTTTAAATCCCTTTTGGTCAGTTCATTAGCTGTCATTATTTCCTGGAGATTCTTTTGAGGGGAATTCTTTCGTTTCGTCATTTTGGATAGTCCCTGGAGTGGTGCGGGACTAAGGGGCACTTCCCCTGTGCTGTTTTGAATAACTTGCGTTGGTGGGCGGGGCCGCAGTCAGACCTGATGTCTGCCCCCAGCCCACTGCTGAGGCCACAGTCAGACTGGTGTGTACCTTCTCTTTCACTCTCCTAGGGGTGGGATTCACTGTGGGGTGGCGTGGTCTGTCTGGGCTACTTGCACACTGCCAGGCTTGTGGTGCTAGGGATCTGGCGTATTAGCTGGGGTGGATCAGCAAGGTGCACAGGGGTGGGAGGGGTAGGCTCAGCTCCCTTATCCTTCGGTGATCTGCTTCGGGAGGGGCCCTGCAGCACCGGGAGGGAGTCAGACCCGATGGAGGGATGGACCTGCAGAAGCACAGTGTTAGGTGTTTGCCCGGTGCAAGCAAGTTCCCTGGCAGGAACTGGTTCCCTTTGGGATTTTGGCTTGGGGATGGGCGAGGGAAATGGCACTGGTGACTGCCTTTGTTCCCCGCCAAGCTGAGCTCTGTCACCTGGGGCTCAACAACTCTGCCTCCCGTTGTCCTCCAGCCTTCCCGCTCTCTGAGCAGAGCTGTTAACTTATAACCTTCCAGATGTTAAGTCCCGCTTGCTGTCAGAACAGACTCCATCCGGCCCCTCTGCTTTTGCCAGCCAGATTCGGGGGCTCTGCTTGGCCTGTGCGTTGCCCCTCTGCCGGCTCCCTCCCGCCGGTCTGTGTAGTGTGCACCGCCTGGCTGCCCTTCCTACCCTCTTCCATGGGCCTCTCATCTGTGCTTGGCTCCAGAGAATCCGTTCTGCTAGTCTTCTGGTGGTTTTCCGGGTTATTTAGGCCGGTGTGGGTGGAATCTAAGCGATCAGCAGGACGCGGTAAGCCCAGCATCCTCCTACGCCGCCATCTTCCCTCCGAGGGCTTCAACTTGTAAAGTTTAAACATTCTATTATCATGCTTAAGTTCTTTTTATATTTTTAGAACCAGTTCTTTCTTCAACAATAAACTTTCCAAATGACTTATCTACCATTCTTCACTATAACTAATATTCCTCCGAGGAGTACATCCTGAGGGTCTAATTGTGTTTTCTTTTCTTTTCTTTCCTTATATATCTTTTTTTTTTACAGCCTATGAATCTTTTATAACTGACAACTTAATCTTTCTTTTGTTTTATGACATTTTCAGCTAGAATTTCTTTTATTTTTTATCCTTCATTGTATGTTTTCCTTTTATTCAGGATCTTTGGTGATATGCATATTGGCTTTTCTTTTTTTTTTTTTAATATTTACTTATTTTTGAGACAGAGAGAGACAGATCATGAGCAGGGGAGGGACAGAGAGAGAAGGAGACACAGAATCTGAAACAGGTTCCAGGCTCCAAGCCATCAGCACAGACTGCGATGTGGGGCTCGAACTCACAAACCATGAGATTGTGACCTGAGCCAAAGTCATACACTTAACTGACTGAGCCACTCAGGCACCCCTACACACTGGCATTTCTAATTCTAGTTTCTGTGTTCACTCTTGAATTTTCTTAGAATGTAATTTCTCCTTGATTCAGTTTTGGCAAATTCCTTGACTTGATTTTTCAGCTTACACGTTTTGCCACTTGACTATATCCATTTGACTCTTCAAACTATCTAGTGAGTTCTTTATTTCAATAATTTTTATTTTATACTCAGATTGCTGCTTGTGTCATCTTTAAAGTCCTCTAACGCTGTTTTATGTTTTTCTTTAAGGATATTGTCTGTTTTAAGTCTTTTCTGCACCATTAACTCTGCTTTCTTGGTGGTAGGTTGTTCAGTGTACTCTCCTACTTTTATATGATTTCCTATAAAAATCAACATAAGTGGGGAATGACATTCCTTAAAAGCACCTTTAGCTTGACTGGGATACCACTGTTTTAAAACCCAACATAGTTAAAGTTTTGGATTGTTTTTCACTTTTAAAACTTTACATTGGAGCACCTGGGTGGCGCAGTCGGTTAAGCGTCCGACTTCAGCCAGGTCATGATCTCGCGGTCCGTGAGTTCGAGCCCCGCGTCAGGCTCTGGGCTGATGGCTCGGAGCCTGGAGCCTGTTTCCGATTCTGTGTCTCCCTCTCTCTCTGCCCCTCCCCCATTCATGCTCTGTCTCTCTCTGTCCCAAAAATAAATAAAAAACGTTGAAAAAAAAATTAAAAAAAAAAATAAAACTTTACATGTATGTATGCTGAATTTTAAGTTCTATACCTCCATGTGTTTTAAGGGTGCTCCATTTTAATATACAAAATATATCTCATCTTAGTTTTTGAAAACGTTTATATTCATGCAAATTATACTAGCACATTTCTTTAAAAAAAAGTGTATCCTTTTGTTGGATTTTACAAATAAGCATTTTTGTGACTTTGTTTTGATTTTTCCCCAGTTAATTTAAATAGAAATAAATAGAGTTGAAAAGAGAATTGACCTCTCACACACTTAGAAAGAGATTTATTGCATCTTGTGGATACCGCTTAGCTGGAACCGTTCTCTCAATGGGAGGGAAGATAAAAACAAACAAACAAACAAACAAACAAACAAGAATTATCTTCTCTTGCAGAGATGTGTCAAATTAAATGTGCTAAGAGATGTGGTAAAGAATGTGAAGAATTAAAAATAATGCTTGGCTATTAGTGTTTTCTTCCTACTTTTGTTTACTCCTCTTGAATTATGCTTGATATTATTTGGGTATCAAGTTTTCTTATGGTTTGCAGTGAAGTCAAAATATATTTTACACAAATAAAAGAAAATATGGGGAAAAAGGCAGTGAAAACATGGCTCAGGGATAATATCCAAAGCTTATTTGTTTGTGAGATTTGGGGGCTTTGTAACTTAGAAAGCTCCTTGTGATGTATTAATTAACTGAAAACAGGAACGTATTGTGTCCAAACAGTGCATATATTGAGAGGGTGCCGTGTGCTGGGAGGGCCTAAGCAGGCAATTGTGTTGTGAAACCACAATGAAAAGACTCAGGCAGGAAACAGCTTTCCGAAAATTGCACCTTTTGATGTGTTGGTGACACGAAATTGATGGAGTTCGGTGGAATAATGACTTTAAACATTAATCCTTCCTTTCCTCAGACAGGCAGTATCTTGAGGTGCTCATTAGGTCTCATATGGAAAGAGGATTTAGCAAAAAAAATTTTTTTTACCTTTCACAAAACTGCTAAGTATTTTTGATATACATGATTATTCTGCTTGGGGGTTATCTGGAGCTGGTAAATCTGGGAGGAAGCAGGTCAGAATAACACCACTTGACTCCATGAGAATCTATACGGTGAGGTGCTATGTGGTGCATGGTGCACACTAACTCAGTGCTGACTGAGCCTCTGGTATTAATTTAATCTCAAAAGCAAAGCTTTTACATTTGATCCACTGGCCTTCTCTTCACTACCTTGCAGCCAAAAGCTTTCTTTTATAATAACTGGGATTCTAGGTTCCTGGGGTGCCTCTGATATCATGGCTTTTAGAGGAACACCACCAGAAATGGTATAGTGCAGAGCAGTACAAACACAATGCTTTCAGTTAGTGTGCATATACTAGTTAGTTGCCAAGAGTTTTCAGATCAGCTTTAAGGAAGGTTGGTAGTTGTTTATTTTTAATGTTTTCACAGGGAATTCAATTTTCTTTTCCATTTGCAGCATTTATGAGAAAGGTATATAGGTGCCAATTACCTTTCCTATGTAATAAAGATTGGATAGTTGTTAAGTGAGTCAACATACCATCAAAGCCTCATTAATGAACAACTAGATGGCTGAACTTCATGCCTTTCCTTATACTATGTCTTAACTAATGTTGAAACAGGTGTTTGAATAAGAAAACTACTTTTGTGTGTGTATCTGTGTGTCTCTCTCTTTGTGTTTGTGTGTGTGTGTGTGTGTGTGTGTGTGTGTGTGTGTGATTTCACTGATGCATGATTCTCTAATAAAAAGAGTCATCATGTGGTGCAATCTAGCATTTTAGGATTAATACAGCCAAGACCAGGAATTGATTTAGGGTTAGAATGTATGAAAACATGGAAAAGGAGGGCTTGAAAAAGCTGGCTATCAAAATTTTAAAATTAAAGGTTTTATGATGGGCTAATTTTTAGATGGCTGTTTGTACTTCCAAAATAGTAGTAGAATTTTCCTTGCCTCAGACCTTGAAAGTGACCTTCCCCAGAAAGAGGATGGGAATGGAAGTTTCAGGAGTAATCTTTCTGCAAATAAATGGCCTATCTGACCTAATTGTGGGGTCTTTCTGTCTCTCTTTCTCTCTCTTTTCTACCACTTGGAGAAAAGCTGCGTGGGAAGCAAAAATTCCTCTTCTCACTATGTTTTGCACATTGTCAGAATTTATTAACACAGTATTTTCAAAAGAATGACAGGGTTATTAGACATTTCATGGCAGAAACTCAAAAACAATTCTGCATCCTGTTTGGTCAAAACTTGTAAAATTTTCAAGAACCACAGAAGCACAAGTGGCCTTCCAATGCATATGTTAAAGGCAGACCTGCCAAGATGATAGAACTTGAGATTGAAAGAGAAAAATGGAAAGTCAAGTGTATAAAGTCATATTATGCATTAGCATGTGTGGGGGGTAGATGCTATTATAATTTACGATAAACAAAGGCTCACAAAAATCCACAAATACCTTCATTTAGAAGGCCTAACCTACGGACACCCCATATGGAACATGGTCTGTGTCTATACCATGCCAGAAAAATTAAATATTTAAAAATAATATGAATAAATTTTGAAAATTTAGTCAGTAAATTGATTGATTATTTTTGCCTTTGGTATGTAAAAAAACTTGTCTATCCTCTTTTTTTTTTCCTAATGTTGACTAATAGTTTCATTGAATCAACTTAATTTGTATGTATATTATTCAACAATATGAATACAAAATAGCATTATCTATTGGCACACTAGTAGTTAAAGAGTCTTTGTTATCTAAACAGAAGCTATTGTGTTTCTTTAACTGAAAGACTTAGCTTAAGTTTTAGAGTTCAGTTTTCTTTTTACCAGGTTGCTATGAGCTCCTAGTGAAATTTCCTTTACCTTCCATTCTCTGGTTTCAAATACATTGCTTTAGAAAAATCTAGGGAGGCACCTACGTGGTTCAGTCAGTTGAGCATCAGACTCTTCATATAGGCTCAAGTGATGATCTCAAGGTTCCCCCAGACACTTTGTGAGATCGAGCCCCAACTCCCCACCCTTGAGCTCTGAACTGGCAACATGGAGCCTGCTTGAGATTCTCTCTCTCCCTCCCTCCCTCTCTCCCTCTGCCCCTAGTCCACTCATGCTTTCTCTCTCAAAATAAATAAACATTTTTTTTTAAATCTATGGAAAAATTAATCTGAAGAATAATAAAACAAGTTAAAATACATAGAATACAGGGGGACCTGGGAGGCTCAGGTGGTTAAGCCTCCAACTCTTGATCTCAGCTCAGGTCTTGATCTCACGTTTGTGAAATAGAGCCCCATGTCGGGCTCTGCACTGACAGTGTGGAGTCTGCTTGAGATTCTCTCTCTCTCCCTCTACCCACCCCCCCACAACAAATACACTTTAAAAACATAGATAAAATACAGGTCACTGTTCAGCTTGAAGGGGAAAGGAGGGGATATTTGTTTTGCAGATGTATATTTATGTCCATATTTACATATTTCCCATGTATTAATTCATTAAATATTTAGTAAGTACTGATTTGTCTTGACCACAAGGTCTAGACCCTTACAGATACAGGAAACGCAAAGATAAATATGACTTAGTTTCTATCATCAAGGAATATGAGGCAAACAGTAGGAGAAAGATAGAAAAGAAATTTGGGAAAAGAAGGCTTAATTAACTGTATGACATAAGCTCATGTACATTAGAGTGGAATACCAGGAAGGTGGTGGACGAATCCACCAGGCCTTTTAAGGGGTGGAGCTGATCAGAGACACCTCAGTGATGAGGTATTTTGTTTGATTTTGAGCTGAAATCTATGGAAGTGTATGACAGGCCAAGAAAAGGGCACACTAGAAAAAGTCAGGTTAGTTTTACCATTATGGTCTAGAGCATAAGAACATACCTACAAGTGTAGGATGAGACAGTAAGAGAAAATACAGAGGTAAGATCTTAATTCATATAGAATGATTGTTAGCTTATGTCTGCAGCCAAGACCAATCATATGACAAAATTATGAAATAATGGATTTTCTTTTGTTATCTAAACTGCAGCTCTGCTGGTGAGACGCCCTATTTTTATAACCCAGAATTTCTTGCTACCAACAGTGTTGTAATCTGTCAGTCCCCTTTCGAATTGCTTGTGCTTGGTTCTCACTCCATCCCATCTCTTCTACTTTGTGCTCCATTGCTTCTCACTTAGTGGTTGATGAAAAGCAATCTCATAAGCTAATTCTTACTAAGGTTTAATTACTTAACAGCTTGATTATTAAATCTCTAAGGGTATTTGGATTTTGAATAGAGGACTATTGGATGTTGTCTTAATTCAATACAATTAATGAGTGGGTTTTTTAGCAAAGGAAGACGTTTTGTTGGGGCACAAAAGGCAACAGAGAGGAGTATTCCAGAAATATTTTGTATTTTTGAGGAATCGCAAGCTCCCGCAGAAAAAGTATTGTATTTGGAGTTAAAATCCCATACATGCCACACCAGCTTAATTGTTCCTTTGGGTAAATCACTTTATGTCTTTGAGTCTCAGTTTTCTCATCTTTATAATAGAACAGTTATACTAGGAATGCTAGGATCAATTGAGAAGTAGGAAATTCTTTATGACATACAAATGTACATTATTATTATCATTCAGAAAAAAATTAGATTTACCTACATTAAAATAATTTTTTATTCCTAAGGTTTTGTTAATTCAATCAAGTGCCTATAAGGACAGCCACTAAAAAGATAGCTGGATTTGTAAATAATAAAGTTTATCTTGTATACATGTATATGAGCTTTCAAAATATATTGTTTTCATCTTAAAAGTTTTTTTTAAATAATCAACATAACATGGAAAGAGGAACCCGTGAATAAGAACAAATTAAGAAATAAAAATACAGTATGGCCTTAAGGATGGCTCTAGGAAGAATAAAGATGCAAATTAATTCATAATTATAAAAATACAAAAGGAAAGTAAATGGGAATTTAAGTTGTTTATAGAATCAAAACACATGGTTAGATGTAGATATCTTACTTAGCACATATCATATAATTAGTATACAATAAGAAGAAAGGTAATTATTTAAATCCTATTGTCAAAGGTGGGAAAAAAAGATACAGTATTATTGCACTATTACAGGTAAAATAAAGTGATACAATCTACCAGGCAATTTGAGAGTCCTGATAAAAATTTAACATGCATGCATGACCCAATTAGCTTTGGGGTTTGGAGCTTTTTTTCTCATTAAACTTCTGTTTTAATGGGTTTCAAAATTCTGTGACAGATTTTTGGTCAAGTTGTCTCCATTAAAAAGTATGGATTTAAAAACTAATAGGTTGAAAGTGACACACACACACACACACACACACACAAAACCAAATGGTGCACAAAAGATTCTCCTTTCCTTCTGAAGGTTTTATGATATATTGTTATCATTAACCAGTCATTTACTATTAAACTTAAATGGTCAGTTGACACAAACAGCTCTGAGATGGTTCTTCTACCAGTTATTAAGACTGAGGTGGGGGGTACCTGGGTGGCTCAGTCAGTTAAGCATCTGACTTCGGCTCAGGTCATGATCTCATGGTTCATGAGTCTGAGCCCTGTGCAGGTTCTGTACTGACAGCTCAGAGCCTGGAGCCTAGTTCAGATTCTGTGTCTCCCTCTCTCCCTGCTCCTCCCCCACTTGCACTCTAAAAAATAAACATTTAAAAAACTTTAAAAAAGAGACTGGGATGGCAGGTATTGGAGATTATATTTATTTAGCCTTCTAAGCTTTCTGAGCAGACTTGGTGACCTTGCCAACTCCAGCTGCCTTCTTGTCCACTGCTTTGATGATACCCATAGCAACCGTCTGTCTCATGTCATGAACAGCAAAATGGCTGAAGTCCTCAACACACATAGGCCTACCAGGAGCCATATCAATGATGGCAGCAGCACTAGATTTCAGGAACTTGGGGCCATCTTCAAGCTTTTTTCCAGAACAACAGTCAATCTCCTTCAGCTCAGCAAACTTGCGAGCGATGTGAGGTGTGTGACAATCCAGCATAGAAACATATCTATCACTGATTTGGCCTGGATGGTTTAGGATAATCATCTGAGCCATGAAGCCAGCTGCTTCCCCTGGTGGGTCATTTTTGCTGTCACCAGCCACATTGCCACAATGAACACCTTTGACAGATATGTTCTTGACATCGAAGCCCATGTTGTCCCCAGGAAGAGGCTCACTCAAAGCTTCGTGGGCATTTCAACAGACTTCAGTTGTAACATGGACTGGAGCAAAGGTTGACCACCATGCCTGGTTTAAGAATACCAGTCTCCACTCAGCCCACAGGGACAGAACAAATATCACCAATTTTGTAGACATCCTGGAGGGGCAGACACAAAGGCTTGTCAGCTGGATGAGCTGGTGGCAGAATGCAATCCAGACTTTCAAGCACTGTGGTTCCACTGTCCTTGCCATCTTTATGGGTGACTTTCCATCCCTTGAACCAAGGCATGTTAACACTTGGCTTTAGCATGTTATAACTATTCCAACCAGAAATTGGCATGAATGCTACTGTGTTGGGGTTGTAGCCAATTTTCTTAATGTAGGTGCAGACTTCTTTAATGATTTCCTCATAACTCTTCTGGCTGTAGGGTGGCTCAGTGGAATCCATTTTGTTAACACCAACAATTAGTTGTTTTACATTCACTGCATAAACCAGAAGGGAGGGCTCACAGATCTGCCCATTCTTGGAGATACCTGCTTCAAGTTCACCAACACCAGCAACAACAATCAGGACAACACAGCCTGAGATGTGCCTGTAGTCATGTTTTTGATAAAGTCTCTGTGTCCCGGGGCATCAATGATGGTCACATAATACTTGCTGGTCTGGAATTTCCAGGGAGATATCAATGGTGATACCACATTCACGTTCAGCTTTCAGTTTATCCAAGACCCAGGCATTCTTGAAGGAGCGCTTTCCCATCTCAGCGCCTCTTTCACATTTTTTTTTTTGATGGTTCTTTTGTTGCTACCATCACATGTGTGCATCAGATGACCAGTAGTGGTAGACTTGCATGAGTCTACGTGTCCAATGACAACGATGCTGATTTGAGTCTTTTCCTTTCCCCATTTGGTTTAGGTTTAGAGGTGGTTTTCATGACACCTGTGCTCTGGAAGCAAATCCTTTGGCTGCTGTTAATGTTTTTGTTTTTCATACAAGTATGTGAGTGCACAAGGCATCTTGGTTTCTAACGGTGATTGTTTAGAGACAACTGAATATCTTTCTGTAGAGAAATCTTTAAAACAATTTCAAAACAGAAAAGGAGAGAATGCAACAGATAAAGTTCTGGTAAAAGAGCAGCTACCTCACAAAAAGCTCATGATTTTCGGGCAGAAGAATATTGCTTGTGAGCTCACTGAAAAGTGGATGCAACTGGAGAGACTTCATACATGATATTTTGGAAATCATTTGGAAAATGCAAGATAAAACAAGAGAAAATTAAGTAAATGCTCTCCTTTACATAAAAGGGGATTTGTGGTTTCTAGACTCAATAAGCATAAGTATGAGATCTATTCCACAAACCTATATCATGAATTTTCAGATATGTATGTTGTTATCATTTTGATACGTTACTAAGACATTTTTGTTTAAACTAATGTGATTTATTTTCTTGACAGATTTGTTAGGCTGGTGGATCAAAGAAATGCCACACACAGCTTATATTTTCACTCAAGCAAGGCATTTGGCAAAATCTCTGATTCTCTGAGATCACTGGGGAGTAAGGTCTTAACAATCACTTAGGAAATACCTTTGGAATGTGAATGTGGGACACAGAGAAAGTATCATTGCTAGTAGTATGGGCAGAATGTAAGCAACAGAGAAAATACAGGCAGTGAGCTAGCATCTAAACTTTGAAATCAAACCTGAATATGAACCCAGGTTCAGAAAATGCCTTACCTATCAATGATCTGTCAATTTGGTGTTGTTTAATCTCTCTCCAGCCCTCAGTTTTTTTCTTATGTCATTTGAGAATTAAAACATTGCCTACCTTAAGGTCATTGGGAAAACTCAGAGGACTGAATGACCAGTAAGTGCTTAGTAAGATGACCAGCATCAAGTATTATGATATTAAAATGAATACACAGAAGATACAATTAATTAGAAGCACTCGGGCAGAGTAACAAAGAGTCTTTATGTCTTTCCACAACAGTAGCAGCAGAGGCAGAAAAAATTTGAATTACCATAATATCATATACTGCAAGGAAGAAAGAAGGATCTTCCCAAGAAGGATGATGAGCACAGGACATTCTCCTTTGGACTAAAGAAAATTGGAATTGAGACACGCTATTGATTATTTACAGAAATCTTTATTTTTTTCTCTAAGACGCTTGTTGTATAACTTCTCAGTTTTCAATATTTAACATTTACTACAAGTACACTTCAAATAAATATTCAATATCTAAGATAAATTCGGAATATGTGTTTCTTATCTCCTAAGAGAGTGTAACATAATTACTAAATAAAAACTCAAAAGGATGAATTGTTTCAAACTAACAAAATAAATATAAAAGTGTGGTGAAATGTTGCCACAACTTTAGGCAGGGTCCTCAACTTCTTGTGACTTTCTTATTGTTGTTTATATGTAGATAAAATTAGGGATAATTATGTGATTTTAAATAATGTAATCAAGATAAAATGATTAGCATGGTCATTGGCTAACAATGAACAACCATGAAAATGAATGCGGTTTTCATTATTATCAGATGAAGAAATTAATAAACACCTAATATTTAGAACAGAGAGGAGTGGTTCATTTTAAAACCCTAAATAGGGGACACCTGGGTGGCTCAGTCGGTTAAGAGTCCGACTTCGGCTCAGGTCATAATCTTACGGTTTGTGAGTCCAAGCCTGGCATTGGGCTCTGTGTTGACAGCTCAGAGCCTGGACCGTGCTTCGGATTCTGTGTCTGCCTTTCTCTCTCTCTGATCCACCCTTCCTTGTGCTCTGTGTCTCTCTGTCTCTCAAAGACGAATAAAAGTTAAGAAAATTAAAAAAAAAAAAAAACACCCTAAATATTGTACTCAATGGCAAGTGCACTGTGATCCAAGAGCATAAAAAAACAGTGAAATACATCATGGGATCTCTTATTGTATTAAATAGAAGTATGGTGTTTTCATTAAGAGAAATAATTGTTTCACTTTATACAGTTAAGATATCATCTAGGAAATTTCATTCTGGTAGTAATATTTAAGAAGGACTTGAACAAACAATAGAGATAGTAAAGAAGCTGGAGCACTTAATGACTTGATTTGGAAAAGGGAAACACTGAAAGGGAAAAGTAATGCTTATCTTCTGGTATCTAAAGAGTTCGTACTGGGAATGTGCAATAAATTAGGATTAAGTGGAGAAAGTTGTAGGAATCAGATTTTGAGCAAACATACAGACAAATATCTAGTAGTAGATTTGTCTGACAGCTCAATGATGTTTTAGGGATTGGAATCTTCATTTTTGACCAGCTTTTAGTGATCTTCTTTCATACGAAATAAGGGAAGGTGGTACACAAGATGCTTGCTACCAATTTCCCATTCAGAACCTAAGGCATATATTCTCAGCCAGCCAAGGACTCTTCCTCACTGGAGCACAGGTATCCTTTAATCTATAATCTTGATAGAATCTCTTAAATGGCATTTTAGACAGCGACTGCCAATCACTTAGTATGCCATTTCTGTCTAAATGATCTCTAAGGTTATTTAAATTCTAATACCTCATGATATTAGTGTTTAGACCATATTTTTTCACATAGAATACAGGTCATTATGTCTGCCATTTACTTATATAAAAATAAAGGGAGTAAAATTGTCAACCAACATTGTAATGTCTTATTCCTAACAATAAATGATTTTGAGATAATTTTCATTTCTCAACAGAACCACCAGATGGTATGTTTTCTAGACAAGTCATATTTATAACAATGTATTTTTACATTTTGCAATACAACATAAAGCCTAATAATAAGATCTGAATTCTGCAAATACTAGACAAATCTGCAAGTATAACATTCTTCTCTCCTAGCGAACATCCTGTGAATTCATAAATATTTACATATTACAAGTTATAATTATGTAGCACTGGGGAAAAGGGAAAATGTAACTGTATATTTATATCTATAAGAATATAAAAGAACATTCATAAATTACAAATGTGCATTGTTCTAAGAAAAGTACCTACTGAGCTTTTGTATCTTAAGGCCAATACATAAGACATGTCTCTCCATCCCCCCCAACAGTGGAATAAAAAATTATAATTGTAAGTTTGAATGACTATTGATTGCTTATTATAGTTTCTATTAATAGTTATAAATGATTATGTATGAGCACATCATTGTAGGTATTTGATAATGTAGAAGGGAAAGTTTGTATTGCTACAGGGATAATCCTCCTTAAGAAACTGACAAGCATTATTATAAAAAATACTGCAAAGTATGTATTTGCTCTAAAACTATTACCTAAAATAGTGCATTTAAATGCTATCTTCTTCTTGCTTTTCATACTAGGCATTCCACAGTAAATTCTATATCACAGATTAATCTGCCCATTAATAAATTTCTGCTAAATAAAAGTGAATTTTTTAGAAATCTGTGATGCATATAACAGATTAGCTTTGAGTTATTCCAAAGCTTTAAAAAATGAAAAGTAATAAATGTTCCCTACACTTTCGCATTATTTTCTACAGAAATAATCATCATTTACATTTTTTTTTATTTTAGTTTTCATATGCTCCTTTTCCTACCATTTTCACTACAAAATGTTCCAACAATTTAATTATTTCATACCTACATTTTTATGCACATCTCTGCAGGTACATTTATGTATTAGAGTAAATTCAGGTCTTAAATAGTCTCACCTCTGAGGTTGACAGCTCTTATGTGGCAGTGACCTCCAGTCATCTGATCAAATTTTGGGTTACTTACTAGTTATAATCAAATATATTCTCATCTCTTATTTGAACAAATCATACAGAAATTGAATACAATTTTTATGAACACTAGCAATATGTTCACTTCCCTGATAATTTTGACATTAAAATTCCATCTTAATAATCCCATCCTTCAGGCTTTGCAGACTCTTAAGGTATTAAAGCAAAAATTATCCTAAGCAGTTAGATTATAATGTATTTAAAGATTAGACATTTCATGTTGAATATTAACTGCTCCACTTCCCAGGAAAAGAAAACTATGCTGATTTTCTTCTTCTACAATTTATACATTTCAAAGGCCAGCTATCCAAGTTTCAAATCATATTGCAGGAAAACATACTTAAAATGACTTGAATGTTCCATAGAGTTTCAAAGTATAAGTAACAGCATATTAAGATACATTAGAAATATTTACAGCAATTATTTAATTTTATTTCAAAATAACATACCATAGAGTTATTAAAAATTGAACTATAGCCAATACTTCATAGATAGAATATTACTTAACTAAAGTTGTTAAATTCTCTATTGAAAAAAGTAAATATGCACCTTGTTAGGTATTAGGTAGATATTTATTGAATATGCCCTTTGTAATGTAGAATGAGAGAAATTAAAGACAAATGTGAACTAGCAGATGAGGAAATGACCTATTGTATTGTTTCTTAGGATTAAAGAGATAATGAAATGTCATCTATTACTTCTTTTTACTTCTGGAAATTATTAATATGATCAGTTCATAAGGATGAAAGCCTGTCCTAGTTTGAATTTCTCTAAAGAACAAAATTTTGAGCCCATCCGTACACTTCAAAAGTGGTAACTTAAACAAAAGTCAACATTTTTTTTTTTTCTAAATCTTGTCTTGGTTCTTTGGCCAAGGTTCTAGAAGGTATGACAAACATGTTCAGGATGACAAACATTTACTCACATACAACTTAAAGAAAAAAGGTGCTATGAATGTTTGTGCCTTTCTCACAAATTAATATTCATATATTTAAACCTAATTTCCAACATGATGGTATTTGGAGGTGGGCTTTGGGTGGCCATGAGGATGGAGCCCTCATGAATGAGATTAGTGCCTTTGTATAAGAGACCCCAGAGAGCTCCTTTACCACTTCTACTATGAGTGGACATGGTTAGAAGATGTTATTTATAAACCAAGAAGTGGGTCCTTACCAGATACTGAGTCTATTGGAGCCTTGATCTTGGACAGCCTCCAGAGCATGAGAAATGTATTTCTTTTGTTTTTGGTATTCAGTTATAGCAGCTTGAATGGATGAAGGTAGAAGGCTTGCAAAATAATAAAGAACATGTTTCCAGTAGCCCGTGTTTCCTGCTTCTGTCACTTCTGATCAAAGGAGAGAAATAAGAAGGATAACTTGGATAGAAATATCTACAACATATACCCTTTGGCACAGTATATGCCAATGACTTACATTAGGACCTTGGGTTGCAAGTAACTCGTTCTGTGAGTGTTCCTCAAAACAATCAAACATTTCTATTAAATTTTAACTTTATAAATGAGTGATGTCTTGCAATACGAGTAGTACATGATACCAAACATCACATGATCATGACTGAACCAATGGTTCTCTCTCTCTTATTGTGGGATTGTGGGTGATTCCCTCCCGTGCTCAGATGCTCAGTCTCAGGCTACAGTGTTGGGCAGAAATCGGTGATTTTTCAGAATGTTGGAAGTTGCCCACAACTGACACTAGTGTATTTTTGTCACTTTAAAGCATCTATGGACAGTCTCTTGCTTTTCTATACAGGAGTAAGCTTAGGAATGCTTTGCTTCATTCTACGTCAGGCTGCCTGAAGATATAGACCCTTTCCTTTACTACCTTATTGCCAGTTACATTAAATATAGTATATGATAGAGTTTATTAATACTGTACCTTAGTCAACATCCATGTGAGCTTATCCAATGGCTCTTAAGCAGAAAAAGGTTGAAAAGAAAGGTGGTAAGAAGAAGGAAATGATTATGGTGGAAGTTAAGAAGGAAATCATCAAGAAGTACAAACAAGGTATGTGAGTGGCCAAATTGCAAGAAGTCTACATTGACCATTTGCACAATGTTAAAGAAGAAATAAGAAACAAGAGGGCTAGATGCAGCTAAAGGAGTCACGAGAATATCAAAGCAATGGCCACATTTCTAGAAGATGTAGAAAAGTTGCTTCTGGTTTGGATAAAGGAGAAGCAAGTAGCAGGTGATACTGTGACTAAGAACTTTATTTGCAAGAAGGCAAAGGCCTTGTACACTGACCTGGTAAGTAAACTGCCAGATACGTCAACAGAAAATGAAGAAGGATTCAAAGAAAGCAGGGATGGTTTGATAACTTTAAGAGGAGAAGTGTTGTGAGGCATGGCAAGGCTGTGAGTTCAGATGCCCAGGCAGCTGATGTATTTGCTACTGAGTTCCAGAAGCTCATGGTGTTTGGGTGTTACCTGCAGGAGCAAGTTTTTAACTGTGATGAGACAGGGAGTTTTGGAAAAAGATGCCAAAGTGGACCTACATTACAGAAGAAGAGAATGCAATGCCTGGTCACAAGCCCATGAAAGACCATCTCACTCTCTTGTTTTGTACTAATGCAAGTGGGGATTTCAAAGTCAAGCCCTTGCTCATGTATCATTCCAAGAATCTATGAACCTTCAGGAAATGCAAGGTGCAGAAGAGTTAAACGTTATGTAGAGGTCCAACAGCAAGACCTGGGCCATTCCTATCTTGTTCATTGAGTGGATCAACAAGGTCTTCTGTCCTTCAGTGAAGAAATAGCTTTTAGAAAAGAATCTGCCACTCAAAGCCTTGCTGGTTATGGATAATGTTCTTGCTCATCCTCTAGGCTTTGAGAATGACTTACTGGAGGAATTCGAGTTCATTAAAGTCAAGTTTCTTCCTCCCAACACCCCCCCCCAATCCTCCATCCCATGGATCAGCAGGTCATTTCAAGCTTTAAGAAGCTTTATACCACATTTCAAACTTTAAGAAGCTTTATGCCAAAGTACTATTACAGTGAAAAGTTCGAGGTGACCAAAGGAACAAACCTTACCCTCCTAGTTTTGGAAAAATCATTTCCACATCGTGAACTATCTCAAGATCATTGATAAAGTCTGGGATATGGTCACCAACAAAGCCCTCAACTCTGCTTGGAGAAAACTGACCTGACTGCATTTTTGGATTTGACTTAGAGGGGTTTTCTCATGAACAAGAGCCACCAGTTGTTGATAGAATTGTGCCCCTGGGGGAGAGCTTGGGGCTGGAGGTGAATTAGGATGGAATTCAAGTGCTGGAAAAGGAACATGGCCAAAAGCTGACCACCCACGGACTGATGGAGCTGTGTTGCGAACAATAGCAAGAGGTTATGGAGGAGATCTCATCTGCAGAGGAGGAGGAGAAAAAGGCAGAGGAATCCCTCACTTCAAATGAGATTGGAGAGATGTGTAAAAGGTGGGAAACACTGCAAAATTTTGTAGAAAATCACCATCCAAATAAGGCTGTAGCGGTGTGGGCAATGAACCTGTTTAACAACAAGGCAATGTCACATTTCCACAAAAATCCTCAAAAGGAGACAAAAGCAAGTGTCATTGGATAGGTTCCTTGTTAAAGTTGCATGAAAAGAAAAAGATTCCATTGAGTCAGTAGATAACAGTGATTCCATTAGTGATAGTGAAAGTCGTCATACACAATAACCCTCCTGCCTTGTCTCCCTCATATCAGCCATGAAGGTTTCCAAAGGTAAGTGCAGGTTAATTTGTTTATTTTTCTTTATATTTTGTATTTTCTTTACTATTTTGTATTATATTACAGTATTGTAGTCATTTGTGTGTGATTATTTTGGATTGAGGAACGAATCATCTGGATTTCCATTATTTCTTATGGGGAAATTTGTTTGATATACAAGTGCTTTGGATTACAAGCATGTTTCTGGAACAAATTGTGTTCGCAAACCAAGGTTTTACTATATCTTATTTTGTACCCATTAGCAAATATCTTCTATTTACCAAGTTCCATTTCTCATCATTCCCCAAAAAAGATAAAGATAATAATTCTTCATTTTTTTACTTATATATGTCTATGCAAGTGTGTGTGACAATTAAATAGCATAAAATCTCATTTTATATTGAGTTGACTTTATTTCAACTGCTAATTATTTTGTTTTTGTTTCGGCTCTCCTAAAGGTACATTCTAAAGCCAGATTAGTGTGCAGGTTGTTTGTTTGGGAGGCTGTGACAAGAAGTACCTGAATGACAAAGGGAATGAAAGAGCAGGAGGAAAGATGTTTTAGTTCTAGTTTACTGTGTAGCAAACCACTCCAGAATTAGTGGCTTGTATTCATTTATATTTACTTATATATATTTTTTATTTGTTAATTATTTTTTTTATTTATATCTAACAATTATGTGTGTTGATTGAATGAGATCAGCTCTGGTTTTTCAGTCGGTCTCGCTTGGGGCTTCTCAAGGGGCCTCTATCACTAGAGACCTCTGCTGGAGTCTTAGGACAGCATGATATGATTAAGCTGGCTCTCTGTAATCATAGGGTCTCTTATGTTTTATGTGATCGGTCTCTCAACATGATGTTTCCAGTAGTATGTTGCATAGTCACACTTCTTATACGGCATCTCAGGATTTCCAAACGTGCTAAAGAGGAAGCAGACATGTCATTGTGAGAGGTGGGTTTCAAATTGCAAAGTGTCACTTCCATCACTGGATGGAAGAGGAGACTACTCAAGGACATGCATACTCAGAAGGTTGGTTCTTTGGTGGTTTTCTTTGGAGCTTCATAGCTACAAAAAGAAAGTCAGTACATTGGAGGTAAATCAAAAAGTTTACTGTGGGTAACAACAGGATGAGCCCTTCTGGGGATAACTGGAATACATATAGAACTATCTTAGAATTTCCTCCCTTGAGAGCTGCGGAATATCTACTAATTTTGGAGGGGGACTTTGTTAAAGCAACATTTTTGAGTTGACAGAAGGCACTGGAATACAAGGTCCTACGGGGATAGGGGAATAAATGTATTTTGTACAGCTTACAAGTATAACAAAATTGAACACTCAGACCAAGGAACAAACTTTATCAGTTTTTTTTAAAGTCCTTGTGTTTCTTCTCTCCATTCATATTTCCTCCCTACCCCCAATAGAATAGCCACTATGATAAATTTTGTTGTAATCACTTCTTTGCTTCAGAAAAAAAATATTTCTTCAACAAAATTTGTATTCATAAAAATTGCACTGCTTAATTTTTATCTATTTTGTAAATTTATATCAATGGAAACATACAATTTCTATCTTTTTGCAACATGTTCATTCATTGTACATTGTTTTTCACATTCATATGTTTATGCTTAAAACTGAGGTTCATTTGTTTTATTTGCTCTGTAGTATTTCATTACATAGATCCATTTTACTGGTGAGCAATGTTTTCACTGAATCCCCCAGAAAATAAGAGAGCATGCCTTCTGTTTCTTTACTGGGAGGTGGGATGTAATCCCATGAAGGCCCCGATGGTGGGGACGCAAGTGAGACAGGAAAGGAGTGTAAGCAGATGAAATGGGGCAATGCTGAGCACTCCAGAACTTTTAAAGAAAAAGGCATCCAAGGTGTCTCTAGACATGTTGAAAGTTGCCTCTGCTCCTCAGAATGATCTGTTCGGAAATGGGATAGGATGAACAAATAATTTATCAGCATCTTCTCGTTACCTTTATTATTGCTCAGAATTTACCTCACAGGGCACTAACTCCATAGCACTTCCAAGTTTGGGTCCCTGTCCTCTACAGAAAGATGCTGAGGACGCCAGATTTCAAACTCCACAGGGCACATACTCATGGACGTCCAGAAGTAGTGAGAGACCCCAGATCCTCCATGGAGTGTGCTGGGTTGAGCTTTGATATGATATATTTATATTACATGAGTAAATGAATGCATGTAACAGTTTTTAATAGATAACTTCAATAAAGTTAGGGGATTTTCAGTGTTTTTGTCACTTGTTAACATTTTATCATAAAGGTATATACAATATTATTGAAGAGTTTCATTCATCTATTGAGAAATCATGTTTTTTCTCATTTAAGATGTTAATATGACGAGTTATATCATTCCACTTATAACTTGAAAGAACTCTGCATTTCTGAGGTAAAAATAATTTGGATATGAATCCAAATTATTGGATATGAGTGGTATGCCACTCATACCTTTTTTCAAATTCACATTAGTGAAATTCTCTTGGTGGTCAACTCTTTTATGTCATATACTAATATTACACACATGTTCTTAAAACTCTATTTCTCCTAGGTGTGTAATTGGAAACAGCAAGTTTAGCTTTTGTTTTGTATACACAGTTTTGTGTATTCTTTCAACAGAAAATGATGCCAAACATCAATTTAATTGCCATTTTATTGTTCTACCAGTCTGTTTTTAAATTTTTTTATTAGTTTTCTTTATTTTTGAGAGGCAGAGAGAGACAGAGCACGAGTGGGGCAGGGGCAGAGAGAGAGGGAGACACAGAATCAGAAGCAGACTTCTTGCTCTGAGCTGTCAGCGCAGAGCCAGATGCGGGGCCTAAACTCATGAACCATGAGATCATGACCTGAGCCGAAGTCGGACGTGCAACCAACTGAGCCCCCCAGGCGCCCCAACACCAGTCTGTCTTTAAAATCATATTACTAATAGTATTTTAAGAATCTTCTCAGCTTATTTGCTGATCACTATCTAGTATGAATTTCTTTCATTTATCTTGCTTGGGTTCTATTTGAATTTCTGAATATGTGGCTTTGTGTATTTCATAATTTATGAGAGATTATTAGCCATAATTTATTCAGATATTGCCTCCTCCTTACCTATTGCTCCTTTTTAGAACTCTGGTTATGCTAATATTTGAGCCATCTCATTCTGTCCTCCCATCTCTTATACTCTTCCCATATTTCTTCCTCTGTATCTCTCTTGGCTACATTCCAGATAATTTTCATACTATTTCTTCCTTCATTGGATCTAATCTGTCCCTTGAATAGCTTATATTATAATGGTTTTTTTGTAAAGAGCTATTTTTAATATTTTAATTTAAGCCTGCATGATGCGAATTTTCAAGTTTCTGTGTTATTTCCTTAGGCTTGTGTTATATAAAATTGTTTTATAATCAATATCTGATAATTACAATATTTGAATTATTTACTAGTATCTTTTCTATTGCCTGTTTTTGGTACTAGTTCTTATTCATAGTGTTCTATTTCTGTGTGTGTGTGTGTGTGTGTGTGTGTGTGTGTGTGTATGTGTGTGTGTGTTGTGTTTTTATAATTATTTACTGATATTTCCTTTGGCATATTATCCTGTAAAGTGTTTGTCACCTGGGTTGAAATTGAGTTCCTCCACCCAATATCTGTATTTTCACAATGCCCTTCTATTGGGGGCACTGCTATTTCAAGATTATTTTAAATTAAATTATTTACTTGAGACTTTTCATGTCTCAAGGTTTCAGAAAACAAACCTGCATGAGAGCCAGTTTAAGATTATGAATTCTATGGGAATAGTATTTCCCCCACAAGCCAGTGTCAACTTTGACACAGGTAACTCTCCTTGCTGGCGCTTTCTTCAAGCTTAGATTAGTTTTCATCCCTTCTTCTCATATAAGCATGACACTTTGGGTCCCAGATTTTTATTCAGGTATCCTATTAGACTCCCTTCCTCAGTTAGTCCACAGGCTATATATCCCATTTGTGTTCCCCAAGCAACAATAAAGTGGAAGCATAAGATCTCCAGGATTTGCCAGAAGACCTCAAGATGAAATCTTACTTTGGTACATATCTGTCATCCAAGATTCCTACCTTAATTTCATAGTTTAACTGTGTAGTTTCCTTTTTTTGTGTCAGTTCATAGATGCCTTTAAAAATACAATTTGTGGGAGTTCTGGAAATGTGGGGTTGGGGGGAATCCTGGAATCTAGAAGGAAATGAACTGCCAAGATAAAGAGCAATGGCTGTTATCATCTTAACAGGAATAGGAAACAAATAGAGAAAGGTGTCTCTTCTCCCTCTTCCAGGCTTCCAGCCGCCCTTCAGCACTCATTGAGAGAACCTAACAAGAATTTACCGGATTTGCAGAAATGGGATTGTAGAATCTTATAGCTAGCCCTAGAATACAGACGTGTAAGTTTAAAGCTGGGAAATAACCTGATAAATAACCCCAAATCATTTCTATATTGTAGGAAAAGAACATGTGCTAGTTGAATTTCTATTATCATTATTTTCCAAGGATGTGTCCAAATTGTTCAGATGAGTCTAATGAAAAATTAAGATGTGAATCAATGTAAAAATTTGGCTGAGTAAATATATAATTCATATAACTCTCAAGAATTCTAACCTGTAATTCTCCATGCCACAGTTTTTCACTATCATAGTATGGTTTTCTGTCATCAGGAAAGAAATACAACCGCTGCCCTGCTAAGTCAGAAAGCCTGCCTGCTTACTCTTTTACCCCAAGGTGGTGGTCAATTGAATATAAGCTGCCCTCACAGATTCAGGTCTGGGCAATACCACACAGTGAAGTCTCGGACGTGTCATACGCTGCTTTTAGCATGATGTGTCTTGTTTATGATTCAAGCACATAAACGTCCCAGGAGAACTTGAGTGATGTCTCACACACTTACCTTTCTTCTATGCTCAGCAAACATGAGTTTTTAACACAAAAGAACTTAATTTTTTGGTATCACTCCTAATCTCTTCTTTGTTAAATAATGAGCCTTTATTGCTTCTATGGAAAAAGGAAATAATAGGGTTTTGTTTTTGTTGTTGTTGTTATTTACAACTACATTTTTACTGTGATCAAAGGTGATGTAACAGTACTTCCCCAGGATGGCGTAATGACAACACCACTCCCTTTTTTTTTGCCACTAAAGCTCAAAGCCAAATGTCTTCTATAGTAGACAAAAGCTTGCTTGATAGTCATAAAAATATATATCCTTCAGGATAGGAACCATTTTCTGTATCATTCCATGTGTCGATCAGCACATAGACATCCTAAATCCAGGTGTATCTTTATGTACCTTCCAGGAATTGTCATGAAGATTTATTAACAAATTGAAATTTATGAACACCAGTATATATCTTAGATGCTTACCAATTAAAGGAGCTTAATGGCACTGTAAATACACATATTTGGAGCAAAAAAATCATTTTCTGCCTTGAGTGATTAGTACCACTGTTAAATTTTGGAGTTTTATTTCAAGTTTAATGCGGTATAAAACTGTTTTTTTTAATAAACGTAAAATCAATTCATTCAGTACATATTCACAATACAATCTTTTTCAAACAAGTTTCTCTAAACAGGATGTGGCATTATGTATAAATTCATTTGAAATTAAAAAAATTCAGCTTAAATGCATAATTAGTCTTTCAGAAATTGTGTGTCTTACTATAAGCCTTTTTATATCATCCCATGTGTCAGGAAATAAGCAATTACTTTAAAATATTAGAGTGAATTTTGTAATCTCTTAGTTTTTCTACACACTAAGTCTCAGGAAGGAATGTTGAAACCGGCATTGCATGTGAACTACAAATACATAAACGGTGATCTCATTTTACTGTAAGATTGCTATTTAGATTTTTCCTAACAAATGTCAATATTTCTGAGGACACATTTATTTGTTGCTATATCAAATTCAATCAAATATAATTAAAATGCACTGTTTTCATGTTTATTTCTATTTATATATATACTGTTTTGGGCCATTCTACAATTTGTGTTATGATTTTAATCAGTAAGTTTTCAACATAATTTTAGGTTGATATTTGAGAAAAAGAAATTATTGTGTTTTACAAAAAATTTTATTGTATCTCTATGAGCTATGAGTTAATCTGAGCCGCATCAAATCGTAACTTTGGGACTTTCAAATGTAATATTTTAATCTAGAGCTTCTAATTTATTAGTAAGCACAAAAAATAGCTTTGCAACCGATGTTGTCACTATTTTCACTAATCTTCAAAAGTTAAAATTCAATTTTTAATGCTAAAAATATTAAGTTTTTATTTGTATTGCTTTCTCTTGAACCTCTATAAGATCAAATATAATAATGTGATTCAATTTATAATATTAATTAATTTGCCTGAAAACATTTATTCATTCAGAGATTAATTTAAGAATTGTTGCTTTGTAAGATCTTTTAAACTCCTGAGCACAAATATCTTCTACCAGGATTTCTTCATTCATTCATTCATTCATTTTTACTCTTTCTAGATTCACTTTTCTAGCATGAGAGACTTCCTCCCCCCCTCCCCATTTTACTGTTTAGATTTTCCTTCTTTAAATAATTGGGAAGTAGTGGCTCGAGTTCAGAAGAGTCTGATATTGACCTATTCATCACTCAATACAAATGGCTTCATCAGTTTTGCCTCTATATTGGAAAAGAAGGCTTTGTCACTCTAAACTGTTGAGAGGCTTGAGATGTGGTTTAGAGGGATTGTTAGACTCTTTATTCCTCTTACCAAAAATGATAAGTGCCTTTTTGTACTGGGCAGTGGTGAGTGATGATCTGGTAGGTGATGTTTGGTTAATTCCATCAAGAGTGTGTAACGAAAGAAGACGTCTTTCTTCCTGCAAAGGGAGAAGGCATGTTGCACTTGTCCTCTCCCCTTGTGTTCAGATAATTCAGGGACTATACAGGCAGGTGGGTGTAATTGGTAAAGATTAAAAGGTTTTCTTTAGAGATTTGCTGGGTCACTTCCGTAGGGCAAAAGTCAGCCCCTGTAGTTTTATGACCCAGGCACACGAACTGTACAAGAGAATGTCAGTGACGTATAACACATTTACTTTCCTCTATTCTTGGCAAACATGTGGCCTAAGAAAAGAAAGCTTATTTGTTCTTTGCATCACTAAAATAGTTTCTTTGTTAAATAATGATTCTCTGTTTATTGTATAAATTAAAAGGGACAATGTTTCCAGAAATTCTTTTTTATGTTCTCATGTACTTTATTTCACTTATTTTAAATCTCACAGCTATCTCAGATGAAATGATTTCCAAACCCATTGCTACAATTAAAATTTGTGGTATGTGTACGATTTTACACTTTTAGATTTACATGATGTTGACAGGAATCAATATTTTTAGGGTTGTCTGCTTTTCTAATAGCAGAAACAGTTATG